>NC_088384.1:2790000-3100000 GCF_037993035.2 Macaca fascicularis | reverse complement strand
TATGCTATATTATTGGTGTGAATATATCAATTTCAGACTAAGTAGACTTCTTACAGTGATCAATAGGATCATTTTACAATGACAGAAAAATCTGCTTCTCAAGAGGGCACGATATCCCTAAATGATCTTGCACTTAATAACATAATTTCAAAATATTTCAAGCAAAAACTGATTAACTGCAAAAAAAGTGGACAAATCCACAATTACAGTCAAATGTGTCAAAGACCCTTTCTCAATAATTGGCAGTCACTGGGGAAATAGATGATTTGAATGACACTATCAACTGACTTGATGGAATGGTGATTTAGAAAACTTCTCACCCAACAACAGTAGTGTTTTTATTCTTCCTAAGTGCATATGATGCATTTCCCATATAGACCGTATTCTGGGCATAAAACAAGTATCAGATTATTAGTTTAAAGAATTCAAGTCACACCAAGTATGTTATTTGCCAACATAAAATTAAACTAGAAATAAATAACAGAAAATCTCTGGAAAATAAATGTTTAAAGACTACCACACTTCTAAATAATGTATGGGTCAAAATAAATCAAAGGAAAAATAAGAAAGTATTAAACTGAATGGAAATAAAAATACAACTAAAGTAGTAATGTGAGTGGAGAGATATGATGATCTCAGAAAAGACATTTAGAAATTTTCATATCCTTTCTGAGAAAAAAAACTCTCCAAAAACTAGGCATGAAAAGGAATTTCCTCAACCCTAAAGGGCAGCTGTGCAAAATCTTCAGCTAACATCATGTTTAATGGTGGAAGACTGAAAGTTTTATTGCTAAGATAAGAAATACGACAATGATATCTCTTCCCACTATTAATACCATCATTACACTTGTAGTGCTGGCCCATGCACTGAGGCAAGAAAATGAAATGAAAATCATCCGGATTAGAAAGAAAAAAATGAAACTCTTAATTCACAGATGTTGGAATTGTTTATGTAGAAAATTTGATGGAATCAATAAAAAATGATAGATCTAATATCCGAGTTTATCAAGGTGGTAGGATACAAGAATATAAAAATGAAATGTAGGTCTATATAATAGGAACAATCAAAAATTAGAATAAAAATTATTTAGAATAATAGCAAAAATATTATTTAAAATACAGAAAATATGATAAATATAACAAAAGATGAGAAAGACCTGTACACTGAAAACTACAAAGTACTGCTGAGATCAAATAAATAAGACCTATGTAAATGGAGAGACACAGTGTCTATGGGTCAGAAGACTCAATATTGTAAAGATGCCAATTCTGCCTCAAAATTGATGTATATATTAAATTAAATCCCAGTTTTTTTTTTTTTTAAAACAGTAAACAGCTGGGCACAGTAACTTGCACCTGAAATCCCAGTACTTCAGGAGGCTGAGGCGAGAGGCTCACTTGAGGCCATGAGTTCAAGACCAGCCTGGGCAACAAAGCAAGACCCCATCTCTACAAAAAATTTTAAAAATTCGCTGGGTGTGTTGTCACACACCTGTAGTACCAGCTGCCATGCCTCAAAACAAAACACAAAAAACAAAAACAAACAAACAAACAAAAACCTAAGAAACAAACCAAAAAACCGTAGGCTAATTCATGGGAATTGACAAACGGATTCTAAAATTCATATGAAAATGCAAATGATCTAGAAGCACCAACAAACCTCTTTACACAGAAGACAATGGAGTACTAACACTAACTGATTTCAAGACTTACTATAAAGCTCTAGTAATCAAGACAGTGTGCATAAAGTCATAAAGTTAGATGAATAGATCAATGGTACAGAATAGAGAGTCCAGAAATAGACACAAACAAATATTGGCAACTGATTATTGACAAAGAGGCAGAAGCAATTCAGTGGAGAAAGAATAATATTTCAAACAAATTATGCTAAGACAATTGAAAATCTACATGCAAAAAAATTAAACTTGTGTCTACAACTCACAACATTACAAACATTTGCTCAAAATGAGTCACAGATCTAACTGTAAACCCTAAAACTATGAGACTTACAAAAGTAAATATACCTTAAAATTTTATGTCCTTGGGCTAGGCATAGATTTCTTAAATATGACACTAAAAGATACAATCCATAGAAGAAGAAGTTGACAAACTGGAATTTATCAAAATTAAAAACTTATGCTCTTTAAATGACATTGTTAGGAGAATGAAATGACAAGCCATAGACTGGGAAAAATATTTGCAAATTATACGTCTCGTAAAGACTTGCATCTAGAATATATAAAGAAATCTCAGAAGTCAAGAAAATTGAAAACTGTGAGTACTTCACTCTAGAAGATGCATATAAACACATGAAATAATTCTTAATATTATTAGTCATTAGAGAAAACCAAATTAATGCCATATGAGATACTACTTCTTACCCCTTAGGACAACTATAATCAGAAAGACCAACTATGCCAGGACGTGGCCAAAATGCAGAGCAAGTGGAGCCCTCACAATGGCCGCGGCACATGTCACATGGTGCAGTCACATTGGAAAGGAGTTTGGCAGTTAATAAAAAGTTAAATGTATGCCTATCATCTGATCCAGCCATTCAGCTCCTTGCTATTTATCCACACACAAAAAGAAAGTATGTGCTCTTACAAATACTCATGCATGAATGTTCACAGCAGCTTTATTCCTAATAGTCTAAAGAGTAAACAACCCAAATGTCCATCACAGGTAAGTACACGGACACCTGGTACATCCACGTGATGGTACGGGATCGGCAATAGAAAGGAATGAACTATTTGTGATACATGTAGTCACGTGGATGAATCTCAAAATAATTATGCTGAGTCACCCAAGTCAGAAAAAAAAAAGGAGTATATACTGGATAATTCCATTTTTTAGAATCTCACAGAAAATACTAACCTATGTGTAATGATAGAATCCAATTTCCTGGGATGGAGGACTGACAAAGGGCCAAAGGACGCCTGCAGGTGATGGCATGGATATATTCATTATCTTGATGGTGGTGATGTTTCCACTGGTATCTGCATATGTCAAAACTTACCAAATTGTCCATTTTAAATATATGCAGTTGTTGTATGCCCATTACACCTCCTATGATGGCTAGTTTCATGAGTCAACTTGGCTAGGCCACAGTAACAAGTTGTTTGGTCAAACACCAGTCTAGATGTTAATGTGAAGGTATTTGTTAAATGTGCTTAACATTTAAATCAGTAGGCTTTGAGTAAAGCACATGACCTGCCATAATGTGGGTGGGCCTCGTCTAATCAGTTGAAGGCCTTAAAAGCAAACAGACTGAGATCACCCACAGGAGAGTAAATTCTGCTTATAGAATCCTTCAGACTTGAGCTGCAACATCAACTCTTTCTTAGGTCTTCAGCTGTTGGACTGCCCTGCAAATTCCAGACCTGCCAGTCCCCACAATTCCATGAGCCAGATAGTCTCTCTCTCTCCTTACATATACAGTCATGTGCTGAATGATGATGTTCAGGTCAACAATGAACCTCATATATGAGGGCGGTCCCATAAGATTACAATACTGGCTGGGCGCCATGGCTCACACTTGTAATCCCAGCACTTTGGGAGGCCAAGGCAGGTGGATCATCTGAAGTCAGGAGTTTGAGACCAGCCTGGCCAACATGGTGAAACCCCGTCTCAACCAAAAAACACAAAAATTATCCGGGTGTGGTGGCGGGTGCCTGTGGTCCCAGCTACTCAGGAGACTGAGGCAGGGAGAACTGCTTGAACCCGGGAGGTGGAGGTTGCAGTGAGCTGAGACTGCACCAACAGGTTGTACTCCAACCTGGGCCAGAGGGCGAGACTCCATCTCAAAAAAAGAAAAAAAAAGATTACAATACCATATTTTTCTGTAGCTTTTCTATGTTTAGATAGATAAATATTATTGTCTTACAATCACCTACAGTACTCAGTACACACCGTACAGGTTTGTAACCTAGGAGCAACAGCCACAACCTACCATATTGCCTAGGTGTGTAGTAGGATGCACCACATTGGTCTGGGTTAAGCACCAACATCTATGATGTTCACACGACAGAGTCGCTGAACAACACATTTCTCAGAATATATTCCCATTGTTAAGTGATGCATCACTGTACACACACACACGCGCGCACACACACACACCCTATTGGTTCTGTTTCCCTGAAGAACCCCTAACAATATACCTCCATGAAGCTGTTTAAAATACCGAGATACAAAAGATGAGAACCTCTGGCACATCCCCACTGACAACATACTTAAACCTCCAAGAGGAAACGTGGACACGTGACACATTCGACAAAGACAACTGAAAAAAATGATTTGTAACATGATTATAACCATATTGTTATATGATGACATTCTTGTTTTATTTTTTTCTGCTTTAAATTCCTCCAAAATTAAAGGAATATATCCCACAAATGAATTGAAATAGTTCTTAAGAATCAATAATAAAAGACAAAACCACTAGGAGAAAATTTGAAAAAGATTATAAACAGTTGATCTACTAAAGACTACATACTACTAAAATGACATACATAAAAATTGTTAATCCTTATTAGAGAAATGCAAATGAAAACAACAGTAAAATTTCTTCCTACGTGCAAAATCGTCCAAGATACTAGTGCCAGTGATAATATCTGGTGCTGACGTGAACAGACGGACGTGGATCCTCTCATGCGCTGTCCACAGGGATGCAAATTAATATTAATATTTTTGGAAATTCATTTGTCAATATACAGCGAGACCTCAAAATTATATCATTATTTGGACCTAACAATTCTAGCTCTGTAATTTTTTTCTGTAAATAACCATAAATATACAAAGTGATTTCAGTAAAAGCGTGTTCATTTCTGAAGTGTTTTCCAAACACCAGAAATCGTCTGAATGTCCAAAAACCAAGGTTGATTGAATAAATGGCAGTATTTATGTGTTACAGAATTTCAGGCTGCCGGAAAACACAATGTTCTGGAAGAATATATAATTCCGCGAAATAATATTCACTATGTACTAAGAAAACTGTTTACGAAATATTTACAGGATGAACGTGTATGTGAAAAAGTGAAAAAGTTGTGAAAGATATTAACAAAATGCTAAATGTGGTGAACTCAGTGTGGCAGAATGGAGGAACATTCTATATTCCTTTGGTTTGTCTCTCCATTTTGTATTTTTTTAGTGAACGTGATTTGGTGATGAGAGGCCGTGGGCACAGTCCTCAGAGCAGGTTCTCTGGAGTAGACTACCTGGGTCCCAACCTCAGCTCCCAGGGCTGCCTAAAAATCCCAGGACAACTGCCTGCATGCCTCCTTGCCCCAGGTTCATGTCCTTAAATCCAGGTATCGACTGCCTCCTAGGGCTGTTATGAAGATTAAGTGCGTGAGTATATGGGGGAACTTGGACTAGTGCCTGGCCCTTAGTATGGGATGTAGCAATACTACTTATTGTCATTATTAGACTGGATCAATAAAATGGATAATTATCATTAAATCATGCATTCACATCATTTACCAACTTTCTGCAAAGCACTGTTTTCAGGGCCGAGAATTCAGCAGTGAGGTGGCCTCTGTCCTCACGGGGCACACAGTTTGTGCCTGCTGCGCCTTGCCCCTCCTCTTTGTGCATCTTTTGGCCTTTTGCACTTCTCTTTCCTGCGTGCTGCGGCTCTTCTCTTGGCCTGGAAGCTGCTGAGGAAGTGCCTGAGCTCCCTAGTGTTCAAGTCTTTTCACAGCAGCTGTCAGGGGCCATCTTAAGGGCCATCCCTGCTACTTCCCTGATCTGCCTGTCTTCTCCCCTCCCCTCCCCTCCCCTCCCCTCCCCTCCCCTTCCTCCTTCCCTCCCTGCCTCTGTCCCTCCCTCCTTCTCTTCCTTCTCCCTCCCTCCCTCCCTCCCTCCCTCCCTTCCTTCCTTCCTTCCAGACTGGACTGCAATTATGCAATCAGAGCTCACTGCAGTCTCGAACTCATAGGCTCAAGCGATCCTCCCATCTCAACCTCCGAATCCCTCCCCTCCCCTCCCCTCCCCTCCTCTCCCTTCCCCTCCCTCCCTCCCTCCCTTCCTTCCTTCCTGACAGGGTCTCCTCTATCACCTACATACACCAGAGTACAGTTACACAATCAGAGCTCACTGCAGCCTCGAACTCATGGGCTGAAGCCATCCTCCCACCTCAACCTCCTGAGTAACTGTGACTACAGGTGTGCACCACCATGCTGCCTAACTTTTTGATTTTTTGTAGAGATGGGGGTCTTGCTATGTTGCCCAGGCTGGTCTTGAACTCCTGGCCTCAAGCTACCCTCTCATCTTGGCCTGCCAAAGTGCTAGAATTATAGGCATGAACCACCGCACCCAGTCATTCCCCGGTTCTCCAGCCAGAAGCCTGGGGAGTCACCTAGGACATCTCTGCCATGCCCACCACTCAGGACTCCCCATAGCCTGTCAGTTCTACTTCCTGGATAGCTGCCAAGCCCCCCACATCCCTGCCTTGACAGCTGCTCCTGAGAATCCAGGCACCCCGGCTCTCACCTGGATCTCCCCAGCCACTGCCAAGCTGGCTTAACTCTTTCTGCCAACCTGGGTCCTTCCCAGCTGTCAGAGTAACCTCCTGGTAAAATGCACGTGGGATATGTGTGGAAGGTGAAAGCCTGCGACTGTTTTCAGAGGGAGGCACGGATCCCCGGGAGAGCAGGCACGGTAGCCCGCTACAGCCCCCACCTTTTGTGGCCTGCCGTTCAGAGACCTGTGTGCTTCCTTTAGGAGATAGCGCTGGCCTTGCATAAAATACATTTTTCTTCCACTGTATCAGTGGGGACATCCTGACATCTCATCCCATGAAAACATCCAGCTGCAAATTCAGGATCTCAGGGAGCCCTTGGTCAGCTGGGCACCTGCAACCTAATGGCAAATAGAAAACACCCTTATGGCAGAGGAGTGGAGAGAGAACAACCCGCCCCCCGCCGACCACAGCAGAACGCAGCCAGCAGTGGGCTCACATGCCCAGCAGGACAGCGAGGCCGCCGCCTGACTGCAATACGTGCCCGGGTCCGCACCCTGGTCAGCCGCCCCTCCTCTCTGGGTGACACCCCTTTCTATTGCCCTCCTCGGCCAACCTGGGTGCCCCGTCATACAGGACACCCCTTCCATGGGTCAGGCCTCTGAGGCAGTCCCAGGACTGGTGGCTTGATGTGGGGTGAGAGCCGAGGACTCCCTCAAGGGTTACACAATTGCCATCCCCTGTGCTTTTGGGTAGGAGTTAAGGTGATGGTGTGATTATTTAATAGACTTACTTAGGTTTCGAAATTTAAACTCCTGTCAGTTCTGGCTAGTAATCAAACCCAGTCCATCAACAACAACAGAAAAATCGTCAATCCGTAGCGTGTGTTGGGATCCAGAGTGGAGCTTTCTGTTCCCTAGCAACAGAATTCAGGCTGCGCTCACCCCCCATCCTCAATTTCCATCTTGGTCTCTCTCTCCAGGCCTCTGGGAACAAGGCCGGGATGGGGCTCGACCAGGCACCTGCCCTTGCCTTCGGACTGCCTGGGGGTGGTGTCTTTGTAATCATCTCAAGGTTGCTGTCCCAGGGAGACCCCATCTCTTCAATCTGATCTCAGACCCCACACCTTCCCCCCACCTCCCCACTCCTTGGGTCCCTCTACTTGTAACCTGGAGTGGAGAATTCACCTTTTCTAGCATCACCGTTTTCAGACTCTCCACCATTCTGGGCTCCAAGTCATAAGCACCAAGGGCTCCCTTTCCATTCCCTTTTTCTGGAAATATTCAGTATGCAATGAAACAGGCACTGCTCTCCCATAGCTCAAGGTTCCCCGCCATAGGCCTAATGTTGTGGCCACAAAACCCTCAGTGTCTGAGTTCCTGGATACAGCAGGCTGGGTACCACACTGCCACCCTTCTCCTCTGCCTGGGAGCCCTCCCCAGCCACCCCATTGTCACCACGGCCCCTGTCCTTTGGCAGGAAGGCTCCAATGTACCCTCCCAAAGTCAAGGTAGACTGCATCTCTCTTTAAACCATATTTTTTAAACAAAGAAAATTACTTTAAACCAAATTATTGGGTGGGCAACCAGCATTTCAAAAATGAATTAGGATGAAATAGAAAACATCAGAGTATTGTTGGGGTAAATATTGCTCCGGAAACTTTCACTCCAAGCATGTGTGTGTATGTGTGTTCAAGCATGTGTGCATGTCTGTGCGTGTGTGTGCACGTGTGTGTGCATGTGTGTTCACGTGCGTGTGTGTGTTCGTGTAAGTGCACATGAGCATATATGTGTACACGTGTGTGTGTGTGTGTTTGTCCTAAGGATGGGACCAAAAGGGCCTGGAAATCAGCCTCCTGGAAGCCTTCCCTGGCACACACCTTGCTGCACTCTAGAGCATGATTTTAGGGCAAATGCTCCTTCCTTCTGCTCCGAGGATGCTCTCCTCTCCCTCCCACTGTGACACTTGCCACATTGCACTGGAATTGTTTGTTTCCTTGTCTGTTTCTCAAACTGACTGCCACTTTCCGGGGGACAGAAAATCTAGGTCTTGGTGGCTTCACCAGTCCCAGTGCCTGGCACAAGTAGGTACACAATAAAGAGGTTGAATGAAGGAATGTCTGGCACAGGAGTTCAGGATGGACAGGATGAACTGGAATCTGTAACATTTTAAAAGCCACATCCTTTTTAGGAGGAAAAAAGGCTTCAATGAAAGGAATGAAATTGTCGAGGTGGAGACCTGGGCATCGATGGTGGCTCCACGGAATCCCATTGAGGGAGACCCTCCCTGCCAGGGTGCCAGGCCTACCCAGCACATCCAGAGGCAAGGGGTGTGTCCCTCATGGCCACCCCAAAGTTGTCAGGAGCCCCAACTTCTGCAGAATCACCTCCCTGCCAGGAAAGAGAGCAGGGAGAAGCTGCAGTTGAGAGGATACTAAACAGCAAAGTCGGTGTTTTAATTAAACAGGACTGAAAATTGATGGGAGAAAACAAGCCTGGACACAATCATATTAACGCAAGAATCTCGTCAGAGACCCTGGCAAGGACGCTTCAGTGCACATCAACCACTGGGGTGTGAGTGAGAGGACTTGCAGTGAGAGCATGCCTTTCTTTGCTCAGTTTCTCCTAAAGTGTTTGTGTGTGTGGATGAGAAAGTGTGTGTGTGTGTGTGTGTGTGTGTGTGAGAGAGAGAGAGAGATTCAAGGAAAATACATGTGTGTGCGTGTGGTGCAGTGTGTGCGTGGGGCGTGAATGCTTACATGCATGAGTTGTGTGTGAGTGTAGGGCTGGGGACAGTCCACATCCCTTCACCTCCCTGGACCAGGCCTCAAGATGAAGGCATGATGCTGCTTCTCCCTGGTCGCTCCATCTGATTCGTAGGCCCTCTACTGGCTCCTCAGAAAAGGGTCTCCAGCTCCAAAAGAACCTCCTGGGGTGCTCCAGCCCCCGGCCCTATGCAGGATGGAGAAGATCTTGTGAGTTCCAGAGGAGGGGTTCTACCAGCCGTGTGCACGAACCTGCAGGAGGGGAGAGCTTGGGGGCACTGCTGTGGCAGGTACTGGCAGGGGCCAGAGCCTCTCCAGGCAGCAGGGCCATCTGGGCATCCCGAACTGGGGAGCCTATCTCCTGGGCTGCAGAGGGAGGTGCAGATGAGACATGACAAGGAGGGTTGGAGATGGGGAAAGTGTCCTTGTGTCCTTACAGGGCTCACTTTTCCCATCCTTAGCTTGTTGTAGGAGTGAACCTGTTTTGCAGATGAGAATCATTGACTACGCAAGTAAAATAGATTGCAATCATTGTCATCCTGCTCAGAAAACCCACCTCGATAGGACCAGTCCCGGGACTGGGAGCCCAGAGACGCCACCGACAGCTGGTCCTGCAGGGACTCCAGGGAGATGAACCAGGAGGGCAAGCACGGGGCAGTGGCAGAGGTGCCCGAGTAGAGTGATCCTGGGGCAGAGGACGGAGGGAACTTGCGTGCTTGTGCCTGGCAGTGCCGCCCTGGGTGGAGGAGGAGCCCTCATGGGCGCTGGGCCTCCGATGAAGGGTGACTCTGTTGGGGTCTGAGGCTGTGCTCCTAGTGCACTCAGGGACCCCACTGCACAAGCCCGATTTGGGGTGACAGGGCACACCTAGGGAACAGGCCCAGACCACCCTCTCCTTGGAATAAACTCCGGATCCAAGTCCCAGAACCCACCTTAGGAGGCGTCTGCCGCCCCCGTCCCCTCCCCAGCCTTCCAGGCCCTGGCTGCAGTGGATGGGAACGCGGAAGGCCCAAGTGCAGGAACTTCACCTGGCCCGGCCGTCCTCCCCGCTGGGGGCCCAGGCTGCGGGCGCGCCAGGCCGTCTCTGTCGCCATCCAGAGGAGCGGCTTGGGCGCGGCGTACCCTCTGCCAGTCCCGGGTCGGCGGCGGGAGCACCCCGCGGCGGCGGGCGCGCGCCTGTCTCGCGGATGCCGGGGCGCGCGTAGCCGGGGCGCGCAGTGACGCCCAGAGCGGGGCCGGCGTCCCCCTGGCGGGCCGGCGCGGGGTCGGCGGGCGCGGGCGCGAGCGCAGGCGGCGCGGGCGCGGCGCGGGGCGCGGTGGGCCGGGGCCCGGGCGCGGCGGCGGCGGCGGCGGCGGAGGATGGCGCGCGCGGGGCCCGCACGTGGAGGCCGGCGCGGGGGCGCGGGCAGGGCCGGCTGCTGAGACGCGCTGCTGCCCCCCGCGCGGGCGCCGCGGCTTCAATGGCGCCATCGCCCAGGACCGGCAGCCGGCAAGATGCGACCGCCCTGCCCAGCATGTCCTCAACTTTCTGGGCGTTCATGATCCTGGCCAGTCTGCTCATCGCCTACTGCAGTGAGTACCGCGCGGCCCCGGCCCCGGCACGGCCCTCTGGGCCCCGGACCCCCTCCTCCGGCCCCTCAGGCGCCCCGCGGGCCTCCGGGAGTCGGCGCGGAGTTACGAGCGCGGGGCGCACGGTCCCCCGAGTCCCGGCCGGTCCAACGCTGCGCTGGGCGGGCAAGAGGGTCCACCCGGGTTCTGGGCGCTCGGGCACTTCGGGGTCGGACGCCCCGGCCCGAGCCTCCCTTCCCTGACTCCCCGGCAGGGCCCCGGCTCCAGGCCCCGGGTGGCGCGGCCCGTCCCTGCCCGGCGGTCGGAGCCCAGCCAGCGGCTTCCCGGCCGAGATGCGCGCTCAGGAGGCAGCTGCAGGTCGTGGAGGGCGGGCGGCGCTGCCGGGGTATCTGCGGAGCGCCCTCCCCGTGCCTCAGCCCGGGACAAGGGGGGACGCAGCGGCCGAGCCCGGAGAGGAGCTCTTCGGGCAGGAGCCCAGCTTGGGCTCAGAGGAGCGGCTGGAGCTTCCGCCTTCCCGGGAAACGGGCTCGTCAGGCGCCTTCTGGAGAGAGAAGCGAAGTGAGGGGTGGGATGGCCGGAGGGGGCTCGCCGCGGCCGCGGACGTTTCTCGGGTCGTGTCTGGGGCCCGAGCTTGTGACCGGCGGGGCCGGCGCGGGCGCGGGCGCGGGCTGGGGTGGTGCGGGCCGGTGGGCGCCCGGGTGTGAGCTGGGGGCTGGGGTGGGGGGTGACCGCCGCGGGCTCCCGGTTGCCTGGGGTGAAGGGGGGGGTGGCTTGTGCCCCTGCCGAGGCTCCAGGCGGGTGGAAGGAGGGGTGGTTGGAGTCCCGTGTGCAGACTCCAGCCTCGGCGCTGGGGAGGGTGCTCAGCATCCCGGGGCACGTTCGCGGCTGGTGGGGTAAGTGGGGGCTGCTCAGCGTCCCGGGCACAGGCTCTGGCCCCGGATGGCGCGGGCTGGTCGGCTTCAGCTCCGGGAGCTCAGGCTTCTCGTCTTCAGCAGGAGAAAAGGACGGGTGCTGGGGAGTACCTGTCATGGAGAATTGCCATGGGCGCGGGAGGTGATGGAAAAATATGGATTCTTTACCAAAAAAAAAAAAAAGACCAGCACCAAACCTCCCTCCACAGACACCACGTCCTCCAGAGCCCCGGGCCTCCAAGCTCCCAGTCTGATCCGATCCTTCCGCTGTCGCCAAAATGAGAGCACAGTGGCCAGGGAGACCCAGGCAGCCGCGGGATCGGTCTCCGGAGTCCTGGGACAGCCCAGCTCGCCAGGATCGCGAGGGAAACCCGGGGCCCAGGGCAGGAATTGTCCTACTTGCTTCAGCGCGGTTATGCATTTCCCTAGAATTGCTGTGGCACCGAGCGGGGAGGGGTCGCCAAGCCTGGGGGTCTCAACCGGAGCTGCCCAGGCAGGCGAGGCCACCCTGGGTGCGCCGGAGCCCCTGGGAACTCACTGGCTGGCCGGCTGCAGGGAGGACAGGGAGGAGGGTCTGGGGGTTTGAGCGACATTTGTGCCTGTCCCCGAGTTTTCCGCGGCCGTCACGGTGCCTGCAGGGGTATGTGGGGGGATTCCCTAGGAGACCCCCAAGCAAGGCTTCCTAGGAGATGTAGAAAGGGCTAATGGCAGGTAAACTCTGCGCTGAAGAGGAGGCATTCGAATGCACTTCCTGGTGGCATCTCCAGAGAGGGAGAAGGGGCTCATTCAGCAGTGTTTGGAGAGGGGCTATAGTGCCCTGAGCCCACTACAGGTTGCCCATCCCTGGCTGGCTGCTAGAACCCAGGACAACACCTCACCCCCAACTCCCAGCAGCTCAGCAGGTGTGGAAAAGAATAACTGCTAATTGTTGCTAAGTACTTGACACCAGGGCCCTGTGGCTTCAACACTGCACTTCCCCAGCCCGTGAGGAGCGAGGTACACACGGTCTCAATAGAGGCAGCGTCAGCCCTCTCCCACCCTGCGCTGCATCCTCAATCCTAAGGTGTCAGCACGTTGTTCATCCGGATGGCTCACACCTTCCTGAGACTGTCCTCTGCTCTGCCGAGTCGAGTCCTGGTGTCCTGGCGCAGACATCTGAGCCTGCTGCTTAGACACGCTGAGGAGGGGAGATCTGGTTTCCACACTCATCCCTCCTCCTTAGGAGGCCTCCTCAGCGTTCTGGAAACAGCCCTTAGCCAGGACAAGGACAGTTGGTAAGAAGGTATTACCAGAATAGCAGAAATAATTAATAACAGAAGCTTGGGTGAAGCACGTTGTTATGGCTGTTTCCATCTCCGTGTAATGGAATAATTGACAATAAGAGACACACCCCATTACACCAGAAATGTACTTGGAGAAATTAAAACATTTCACTAAAATACAAAATAGACATAATAATAATTGATAGCTTGGAAATGCAGTCCTAGAGAAAAAGAAAAATTCCCCCCCCTTTTGTTTAGAACTGATAAAGCAAATTAAATGCAAATTAAACAGTTCCTACGATTTTCATTCTTTCTTCCAATATATCTGGGATGAAGAAGAATAGTTTGTATTCTTGTTTGTAAATTGTTTTTGTCATCAGGAAGGATTTTTATTTCTCAAAATGTCTTTGTGTTATGAAGCAGATATATTTGTATCATATTAATTAGGGAAACTGATAAGTATCATACAGGGTTCAATTATCCTGCCTATTAAATCTGTGTGTTTCTCTGCAGCACACAAGGTGCTGGCTTCCTGGCGCAGCTAAGAGGAAACTGGATTCTTTCTTGGCCTGGTTTTCTGTTGGGGGGATTCTACTGTTCTTGGCCCAGGGAGAGTCCGGCCCTTCTTTCTTTCCCATGTGCTGGGATCCATATATAAGGAGATGGGCTCCACCGTCTGGCTGGAGAAAGACCTGCAGTCCACCAATTAGGCTAGTTGCTATAGTGACACAGCCTTGTCATTTTCTCCTCCTGGGGAAGAATTGCCAGGAGATGCAAACAGGGGAAGGGGCCCCGGATGGCTCACTTTAAAATGCATGCTCAGTGGTCTGAGACCATCACGGTGACAGCAGGCTTGGTTTCTTCCGCGGCCGGTGCTGCCCATGAGGGTTGGACGGTTGGTGATGAGTTGACTTGCGTGATGATGAGCTTTGACGGGGAAAGTTGAAGCTCTTCTCCTTTTGGTCTGAGGAAACCCCTCTGGGTGTGGCTTACAAAGAGCCGATATAGGTTGTTTTCCCCTTAGCGTATTTGGGGTAGAGAAGTCTGTGTGCCTAGATGTGCTTCTTGCCTAGACGTGGAATGGGACCTCTTCACCCAACTAGACCTGGTTGAGGGTGTTCTGTGCCCGCCACCGAAGATGTGATCTTTCCACGCTGGCATCTAGGATAGAACAGCAGCAAGGGAGAGAAGTGAATGATGACCTGAGGTAACTCCCTATGACACCTAAGCACTGACTCGGTCCTTGTGTGCAGTGTTGAAATCACAGATGAAGGACACTCTGCACTAGCCTAGATTCCCTGTCACCTATTCAGCACGAGCAGGTGGATGGTGGGGACCCAAACTGTATTTCAGCATAGCAGGGAGAGTGAGGAAGAGAGACAGACTCACTATGTGCTGGACATGGAAATTTCCAAATAAATGCCGTCAACACTGAGCTGTACCTTCCCGTTAAATCTCATGTCCTCAGCTACAACTATGAGAAGAAATTACAAACAACTTTGGAACTGTTTTGAATCCATTAGAATCCTAACTGAGCGTAGGCACTCTGGTGTTGCATTTCCTTTATAAATACAATTTATTGTATATTTAGGAGCGATTAGAATATGTCACTTTCCTGCTGTTCAAATTTTGTTCTGGATTCTCGAAGAGGTAAAATGGAAAACACTGGAGGCTTAATGAAGTGGTGCCGTTCAGAAGTTTATTTCTCATCTTTTTTGAAAAAATTCTCACTGTGTTTTTATTTGATGGATTTGGGGCAAAAGAAGATGGGCTGTTTGTTTCTTTCAGCTCCATAAATATAAAGTATCAGTCTCTGGGATTTCTTTTAGCCGACATCCAGGCCCTAGGCTTAGTGAGGAAGAGGCAGGCTTACCCCCTCACAGGATTTTCCCATGCAGGGACCCCTGAGCGGCTCTAGACAGTACCCTGGAGAGCAGCATTGACTCCCGGGGATCCTGGCGGTGCCCCACGGTCCCCTCCCACCCTCCACCCCTGCTCTTTCACTGAGATAGGACCAGAAGGGGGGTCTACACTCTTCCACTGTCCACACAGATGTCACGCTCCCGCCTGCGCCCGTTCTGCTGGACCTCCCTGAGGCCAGAGGACACTCGGACCCAAGAAGGGGGCTCCACCTGATGAGCCTCTTCCACACCAGCCTCCCCAGCTAAGTTCTGCCCCAGAGTTCTGAGCTCAGGATCTGCCACTCGACATGCTCGGAATGAAATATGTAGATCAACTTTTGTGGCATGAAGCATTTTCAGGTGACTTTTATGGGCGTAATTATGGGAAAATGTTATGATAATGTGGCACTAGAAAAGGGAAGAAAAGCAAAACATTAAAATCCCCATTTCTTTATATAGCCTCGCATCTGCGCCGATTTAGAAGGGCTCATTTTTGCATTAAAACGTGGCGCTCTGGAGTTAATGACCTCTACAGATTGCCACCTGTCACCCGGAGCACTGTCAGCGATGGTCCAGCCCCAGCGTTCAGGGCAGAGATGGACAAGGAGGGCCAGAATCTTTTCAGGTGGCCAGAGTGAGCACCGGGGTGTGGAAAGCCCTATAGACTGATGACTGTTTGTTGGGGGAACTGTCATTGAGGCTGTCTCAGGCGCCTGTGCAGGTTCAAGTGCAGGGGGCCCGTAGCCTCTGGTGTGCCCTTTCTTAAATGCTGCCTTGCACATGGTCCTGGGGCTTCTCCATTGACAAGGGCCCCCTGATCTGCCCCCAGTGTCGATGGTTTCTGTGGAGGCCCTGGGTGGGCCTGGAGGCCTGGACAGCCCCACTGGAGCCCAGGAACAGCAGCTCCAGCCATCTCGCTCCTCCCTTATGGACTTCTCCGCCCTGGAATGTGCTAAGACTCACGGTAGCAGCACAAGCTGCCTCGGTGCTGGGCTTTCCAGAAACGGGCCTGGCAGCTGGTAGCAGATCTGGGCGACTATTCTCGTCTCTCCTTCACCCTAGCGAATGTGGTAGAGGGCTCCCTGAGGCTTTGTAGCGTTTACTTATTTATTAAAATGGCTGGCAGGAATCGGGTATGGAATTACTTTTATCTCCAACTAGGCGAGCAGGACTCCTCTGGAATCCCCTGGTCCTCCTGGCTCCAGGGAGGCTGAGTTCCAGCTTTGAATGCCAGCGGCATCCTGCAGGACAGTGGGTCTGGGCCCAGTGGGGTGGCAGCCCCACAGTGAGTCTCCCTGGAAGAGGCATCCCTGTCCCTTGGCATGTCACCTACCACGGGGTGAACCTCCGCTTTGGAGGGGCCTGGCTCTGCAGGTCTCCTTCCAGCACTGCTTGAAGAAGGTAGGAGTGGTGGAACTGGCTGCAGGCTTGCGGGTGAAGCTGGAGACGTGGCTTCCAGGGTATTCATTTAATTAGTCTTGGGCGAGCTCCAGCCATGCGCCAAGCCCCGGGGACAGAGATGGTCACTCTTCTGGAGCTGGCATTCCAGAGGGGGGAGGACAGTCAGTTGACACAAAGGCCGAAGATGATGGGGGAGCAGCCTGGGCTAGGCCCCTGTGTTCTGGTGGGTTCTTCATGCTACCCTTCTGTGTCCCAACCCAGCTGCCACCTCAGAATGTCAGGGACCTCCCAGAGGTGTTGAGAGGCAGCCCAAGGTCTAGCTCTGGATCTGGTTTCCATCTGGGGAACCTCCTCCGTCCTTGTTCTCCCTTCCCTGGGCTCCCCGTGCCCCTGACCCTGCACCCAACTGGCTTCTCCATTCCTTGTCCCAAAGACATCTTGCCTGACCTCTCTCTCTCTGGGCCGCTGTCACTTGAGACCTTACACCTGCTCTCCCTCCTGAATGTAGCAGCATCATCCTCAGCGGCTTCTCCACCTCCAGGCCCCTGCCCTGCACCATAGCTTCCCTTGCAAGGACCCGGCTGCCTTCGACCCTCCTCCCCAGCTCTCACCCTCTCCCCTGGCTCACCACACTCAGGGCACCCAAAGCTGAGCCCCGCTGCCCAGGTGGGAGTCTCTGTCCCTCTGTCCAGCCCTGGAGTCCAATCCTGAGAGCAGCCTCTAGCCTACAGAGCCTTCTAGAAGCTTCCCAGGAAGTTGGCATGTGCTCATTCCTCTCCCACATACTCCGGGTCGGACATAGGTGTTCTGGTGCTTCTGCCGCCCGTGAAGGCCCGTCTTACTCCCTAAATGCTGTGGATGCAGGAAGGCGTGGTGAGCTAGGCCAGAAAGTGCCCACCTCATGTCTTAGAGGATCCCCTGCTCCCTGCGGCATCCCCTGGGCACGCGTCCCCATCCCCTCTCCAGTGCTGTGCATGTGTGTTTTGGTGGCTGCTGTTGGGGTCATGTTCTGCCTCGTCTTGGGCTCTGAGTTTGGGGCATGGCTGATGGCCTCGGGAGACTGACTGTGGGCTCTCTGGGCAGACGCTTCTTGGTCACAGCACCTGCTGGTCAGTGGGCTGTACGGTGAGGCAGCCACAGGGAACCTCCCAGCTTTCAGTGTGCTGAAGCTCCAGAAGGTCACGTGGACGTAGGAACCTGTCTATACAATAATGTCAACCCCGCAGGCAGAGGTGCCAGGGGAGTCGGGGATGCCTGGTCAGCTGTGGGGGACAGACGAGGGCCCACTTGTGGTAGGTGATGTCTTCTGACATCACCCACCCCACCCAGAACTGGGCACAGAGGGGTCTGGCTCCACCCCTGCTGGAACTGCCTGCTTGTTTGGGGCGCTGTGTGGTCCTGGTTTGCAGGTGCACCGCAGGGAGGGTCGTGAAGGGCAGGTGGGGTGGTCCAGCCATCAGGGACCCTGGTTTCCTGGGGATTAACAAGGCGTAGGCTGTGCCACCTGAAGGCACATGCGAGAATCTGTCTCACCCACAGCATCTTCATGCTTGGTTCAGGATCTCTGAATGAATATAGGAAAGAAAATACAGAGAAAGCAAGATCGCTAACACAGTAACAGGCTGCTGTGCTTGCATTTCATCCTTCAGAAACAGGCTTGGTACCCCCTCACCTCCCAGCCACCAGAGGAGGAGCGGCTGGACTGGAGGCCTCCTCCTTAGGGGGAGCGATGGGGCCGGTCCCACACAGGGACTGCAGGCCCGCCTGACTCCGGGTCTGGGCTTCCTCCCGGTGCCAGCTGCACTTCCCACGGGCTTGGGGGTCCCCAGCAGTGGCCCATCCATGGAAATCAGCCCTGCCAGGGACCGAGGCCCCTTTCCGCCCCCGCCTGCTGTGTTCCAGGCCGCGCCATTCTACCTTCAGGCATGCTCTGCTGCCTCGCTGCTGGTTTCTGGGCCAGCCCCTTGCCCGTTTCTACACTTGTAGACCATCTCTAGAAAAGATGGCATTTCCGCCTCAGCACAGTCAACATGCTTGAAAGATGAGACTGGAGTATTCAGTGGCCAGGGGTCATCCGTCTGGGCCTAGGCCTGGGGGCGGGGCTGAGGGTAGGGGCGGGGCTGGAGGCCTGGGGGCGGGGCTGAAGGCAGGGGCCTGGCTGGAGGCCTGGAGGTGGGGCCGAAGAGAGGGGTGGGGCCCACCTGGAGGCGGGGCTGTGGGTAGGAGGGGCTGCACGCCTAGGGGAGGGGCTGCAAGCCTGGGGGCGGGGCTGCAAGCCTGGGGGCGGGGCTGCAAGCCTGGGGGCGGGGCTGAAGGGGCAGAGGCTGGAGGGCTGCTGTCCTCTGGCAAACTAAGTCTCCTGGATTCCAAGCATATCTTTGGTTCTAACAGTTTGATTAATAATAATAATAATATGTGGAATACCTGGGAAGAGCTCAGAATTAGTAGGTATACTTAGTAGGACTTTTCTCGTTGCCAGAGTGGAAAACTCGTATCCTCTTTTTGGCCTCTTTTTCTGGACTCCTACAGTGACAGCTCCCCAATCCTTGCTCTCCTTAAAGTTGCACTTGTTCCAATTTTCCCCTAGTTCAGGGTTTCTCAGGGCAGCACTAGGGTCATTTGGGGCTGGGCCATGCTCTGTGGCAGGGGTCTGCCTGTACATGGAGGGGCTTTGAGGGTGCCCTGGCCACCCGCATTCGATGCCACTCCCAGTTGTGACAACCAGAGGTGTCTCTGGACCTTGCTGCCTGTCCCCCGGGATGCTCTAGCGCGTCTGTACCTTGTCTGTGGCCCCAGCAAACGCACTTGCGCTGGTATTTCCTGGGGTGAACTCAATACCAGCAGGGTGGCAATCTTACAGTTTCTGGGTTTCTCCAGTTCTGCAGCTGGACGGGCCAGCGTGGGGGTCTGAGGAAGTTCAGCCCAAGTCCCCGTCCCGTGCGGGTCCCTTGCCTCCCGTGACTGTTTCTCTCTGCAGAGACAGCTCCTGCAGGCTCAGTGCAGCCCCTCCCAGACCGGCGGAGCTGCTGGAAAGGCTGTCTGCTGGGAGGGAGGTGTCTCTGCACGTTTCCACACACTTCTGTTTCCAGAGCTTGGAACCACCGCAGGGTTCACGAGTTGCTTGCAATCTCCTCTCTGTCTTAATTTCTCCGCATTTCACATGTAACCGTGCTGCCGATGGTGATGAAGCCATTTAGAGGCAATCAAACCCTCCCGCACCGACGGCAGCGCCCATCAGCCCTTCCCCTCATCTTCCTGCTTGTTTCATTACGCTCGCCTTTCCAGGAGGTGGCTGGGTCCCCAAGTGTGAATTTGGAGATTTCTGTGGTGTCTAGAGCCCGCATTTCCTAAATGGATTTCTCCCCCAGGAAGTTCTGCTCTGCTGGTGGGACCCTTGGTTGCCTAGAGCTTGCTTTGTGTCCGTCTCTGTGCCTCCCCCAGCCTAGCACCGATGTGCCCTTCTGTTCCAGCCAGCTCCCCTGACCCTGCTCCCTGGTTCCCGGTCCCTGACTGAGCTCAGGCTCCATAGGGCCCTCCGCAGGGAGGTGGCTCTGGGGTCAGCTGGCCTGTGCTGGTAGAGCACTCAGCTCCACTCTGCACTGGATGCTGCCTCCTGACAGGCAGGCTATTCTTGTCCTGTGGGCAGCCTCCTGCCTGGGGCGACCTCCGCCACCCCCAGCCTTTGTTGCTGAGTCAGGATTTTCTGTTTCCAAGGCCCTCTTCCTCCCCTCTTTTTAGGGCAAGGTGGACCTTCCCTCCCAGGTCCCCGTGTCATGCATGTGGTGGGTGGGGGCATGGAGTGTGCTTCTGTTATGTGGTGCAAATGTGCATTCTGGTGTGTTAGACAGCACTCCCAACACACACACACACACACCCACAAATCTGCCTGCAGCTCCACATCTGGTCAGCTGGAACCACACCTCCCTTTGTATCCTCAGACTCCTTGTGTCTTAAACCAAAGCCACCTTCTGTTCCCTTCAAACTCAGCAATTCCCGGAGACCCCTTTGCTTGGTAAGATGAGGGGAGGTTAAGCCTTTTCCTTTTTGGGCCTCAGTTTTCCTGAAATCAGTGGTGCTCATTGTCTTCCAGACCCTCAGTTTTAGGGTGACAATACCGGAGGTGACGCAGCAGGGTTGCACAGTTCTGTATCGGCGATCCCAGCCTGGGACTCCAAGGCCCCACAGTGCAGACGGCAGGCTCGCCTGGGCCCTGACCCCACTCCCCTGTCCCTGACCAACACCAGCTTAAAGTGATGCTTGTTTGCTTTTTGCTTCAGCTTCGTGGGCTGAGGGACCGATGGGATTTTGCTTGTAGTTCACACAATGAAGTTGAAACATTGCTCGACAAACACCTCTAGTGTGTTTTCAAACAGGGGACGGGTCACTTGGGCCACTGTGGTGCAAAGTGGGCTTGCACAGACTGGTGACCAGGTGTCCCTGAGCACACAGTGCATGCTGGCCTCCTTGGGGTGAGCAGCCCCGATGCTGCTGAGGAGGGAGGGGGTGTGGAAGGCGCCAGGCCCGCAGGCGGGCTGTGCTGTCCGCCTCTTCTCGGCTGAGCTGGAGAGTAAACCCTGTGAAACACGCATACTTAGCAGGCCTGACTCGCGCTTCCCGTGACGACGTGGCTAATTGGGAAGTGAGTCACCAGTATCTAGCTCGTAGTAGCACTGGGGGACTGGCTGACATCGCACTGTGTCCCAGAACCCAGCCTGCCACCGCCGCCTCTGGCTCCTGGATGCACAGACAGGGCTGGGGGACTCAGGAGGTAGGGATGGGCCTGGCCCTGCTCAGGTAGGGACTGGTACTTGGTACATGTGCCGTTTGCCATGGAAGGAGCTAATGGGAGGAGCTGGGGCATGCTTGAGGTCCTGTCAGGGGCACGTCTTTGAAGGTCAGCCTCAAGGTCATCTCCCACTGACTGCCCAAGGCCCCTTCCATGGGCATGGCCACTGTATCACTGTCACCTCCAAACTGGCCAGCCAGGCCTTCCCAGGGCATCTGGCCCTGCCTCCCTTGTCACCCCCACCCTTCCTCCGCCACCAGACATTCTGAGCCACTGCCTCTCTTGGGCTGTGAATGGCTTTGCCTCCACCCTGGTGAGCCCCTCCCTCCCCGCTGCCACAATACTGGCTCATGCTCCAAATCTGTGAGGAGCTGTGGCCTGAATGCAGGGATTGATTGGGGTGGGGCCTACTCTCCCAGGCACCGGGCGCCTTGGGTCAGCCCCCGAGGCCTTCAGTGTGCCCAGATCTGGCTCCCCAACTTGCTCTGAGCAAACCCAAGGCCCGTTTGCCATTTAGTTTTTGGGGCATTTTCCTGTCCTTGCGTCTGGGCGGAGACGGGCTCCAGCACCTGGGTGGTGTGCTGCAAAGGCTCGCAGCATGAACTCACGTGACTGCCTCTGCTTCCCTCCTGGACGCCTTCCTGGTCCTGGCTCATCTCTCCAGGGGAAGGGGCAGTCGGGGTTGCCTGGGGAGAGGTAGTTGGGGGTGCCCGGGTAGAAGTAGCTGGGGGTGCCCAGGGAGAGGTGGAGGAGGGATGAGGACACAGGTGGGAAGGGCTTGGAAGGCTGAGTTCCGCTGACCTCTCAGGCCTCATGGGCCCCAGGGAATCTGATGGAATGCAGTAATGGGAACTGGGATGGAGATACAGCCCAGGAGGGTACCAGCATCTCCTTTCCTGTCCGCTGGAGGCCCCAAGGGTGTGGCAGAGTGAGGGCTGAGCCAGGCCGGTGAGTGTGGCTGCCCTTCTCAGCCCCTCTCTGTGCCCCGGAGGGTGCATCTGTCCCCACTACACCCAGAGCTGCAGCCCAGCACCCAGGCTTACTGATGTCCCCAGCATGGTTTTCTGAAACAATGGGCAGAATGGAGGAGTTGCAGAGACGGGGTGTGTGTTCACTTCAGGGCACCCCATCCATTCCGCCCCATGCTGCCTGCCTGGTCTTCTGGTTTTGAACTTAAAGCTGGAGGGGCTGGCGATGCTGTCTGTGTGGGTTCTCCCAATGTCATTGCTGCCAGCCTGCGGCCCACCTGCTGTCTCTACCAGGATGGTTTTCACCTGATGTTTTAGAAAATAGATACCAGTTTTATGACAATGAACATCTCAGAATTTACTTATTTCTTTTTAAAAATCCACTGGATAACAAGAAGACTGAGGAGTGTCCCTGTCCTGGTTGACCTGCAAACAAATCGGCTTGGAGCTTTGTTGAGGCCAGTGGTCTGAGATTAACATACAATGGGATTGGACTGGGAGAGAACCTAGTTTGTTGTCATTTCAGTGTCTTGTGTGTATTTGGTTTTATTAAATGTTGAGGCGCTTGTTCTAAAGCATGCCTGGGGCCCAATGCCTTGGTGTTGCATTTCTGGGGGACCTGAGCCTTCCGGGAATGCTTTTGTGTTAGGCTTTTGCAGCAGTTACAGTGCTAATGGCTCCAAAACTTCTAACGTTTTGGACTGCTGCTCGGACTCGGGAGTGGCCTCTCTTTGGAATTTCTTTTTTCTTTTTTTTGAGATGGAGTCCGGCTCTGTCTCCCAGCCTGGAGTGCAGTGGCGTGATCTTGGCTCACTGCAACCTCTGCCTCCCAGGTTCCAGTGATTCTCCTGCCTCAGCCTCCTGAGTAGCTGAGACTACAGGCATGCGCCACCATACCTGGCTAATTTTTGTATTTTTAGTGGAGACGGGGTTTTGCTACATTGGCCAGGCTGATTTCAAACTCTTGACCTCAGGTAATCCGCCTGCCTCGGCCTCCCAAAATGCTGGGATTACAGGCGTGAGCCACCATGCCTGGCCAAGAGTGGCCTCTATTTCGAAAAGACACTTTTGCTTTGCTTTCAAACGGCTTCTCTTCTGTAGCACTCCATTCCCTGATAGCACATCCCAGAATGTAGCTGAATACCACCCGTGGGTCGTATAGGACTCATGTTCACTCCCTGGTGCTAATTTACGCTTCTTGGCTCCTGCCCTGCAGAAGTGGAAGGATGTGGGTCCCAGAGCCATGAGGGACCTTCCCGTGCTCTTCTGTGCAGTCATCCGTGAGTCTTGTTGGCTCATTTTTGGGGTTCTGTAGCTGTGTCGGGAGGCAGCGGGAGGCTCCTCTGTGCTGCCTGTTTGAGGAGGGCTGTCCCACCACCAGGGCTCTGCCACGTGTGCGAGCTGGAGAAGGCAAGGGCTTCCAGAGAGAAGAGTTCTAGCTGCCCCTGGGAAGGACCTCGGGAGCACGGGTGGGGTGTGTGCATTTGCTGAACATGTGAGTTGTGAAAACTCTGTCTGGTGCCAGGTGCATGGGAAGCCACTGACTTGTGGGCCCCTGAGGGCAGATACATTTGTCCTGGTGTCCCTCTTGCTTTACCCCAAGCATATTGTGGACAGCCCTTGCCAGAGCAGATGTGGACTCATGAACTTGGAAAGGTTTCAGAACCCACAGCCTAGAGACGGGGGCTCCCCACATGGAGGAAACAGCAAAACATGTCACCAAAAGTGCCAGCGACAGTGGAAGCCGGTAGCCAAGGGCTTCCCAGTCTTGTCTCGGCACTTTCTCCTGTTTCCAGCCGTGGGCTGCCATCCAGGTACAAACAGAATCTTCAAAAAGACTATGCTTTAGTCAAAATTAGTGTTTCATTGATGAAAATAGATGTGCATTTGCTGAAGGTGGTCATGTTTTGATCTACTTTTGCTTCCATCATTTTCAGGTTCTCAGATGAAAAAGAAAGTGTTTTTGAACACGGGAGAAACTCTAAAAGCCACTGTCCCCATGGTGATGTTAGATGATGCTCACACCCCCATCAGTTCCTCAGATGTCAGGTGGCTTTTGTCTGTCTCACTCTGGGAAGGAGCCCATCCTTCCCACCACGCACCAGCACCACGGGACCCCGAGTGTGGGGTGCCGAGCGAGCTCAGGATGGTCACCCAGGGCCACACACACACTCTCAGGCGGGCTCCATAAGCCAGGCTGGAACCCTGCTCTCTGTATCATGCCTAACCCGGGTTCAACCCCGGAACCCAACACCCAGTTGCTCACTCTTCATTTTTGGTACCAGCGATGGAGTGGGCACTTCTGAGAGACAATGAGTGAGATTTGGCTCCACTGAGCTTTGGGAGGTGCGGTTGGACTAGAGGCCATCCAGGGGACACTCCCTCGGCCGGCAGAGTGGGCTGGGCCACCTCATCTTATGGCTCAGAGATAACCCAGGGTGGAGTCCTGGGGTTTGTTCTCCAGCACCGTATGTTAGGTTCATGTGCTTTCATGACATGGGGATCATTCTGTTTAGCAAACGTCCGTTCTTAATCCAGCCGCGGTCAGGGAGCCCTCCCCATGGAGGGGCTGCCCTGCAGTAGAAAGACTTCTGGGGGCTGGGCAGAGGGGCCGCTGGTCTTGGAGAGGGAGTCCTCTGCTCTGGGTGGCTCACACCGTCCTCTGAAGGAGTCCAGTGACATTCTTTTTCTCCTGGGCAGTTGGGCTGCTGAGGGCGTGAGTCTGGGCACCTTGCTGGGTGACGTTTCCCACATGCTGGTCAGACTGGCTCAGCTTTATTGTTTGTGGGGAGGGACACAGAGCTTCACAAACTCCTGGGGGTGTGCGGAGGCCTGGAGAGGGGGCTCCCTATCTGGGGCTAACCTGACCCACTGCCGGCTTCGGCAGGACGTGGAAGGCACAAGGTGGTGCTTGGCAGAAAGTGAGTTGAGGTTGTTCCGGAGCTTATCAAAGCAAGTGGCTTTTCCCTGGGACGGCTCCCCGAATCCCAGACACCCTTGCAGGCGATTGTGTTAGGATCCTTGCCAGCCAGCAGCTGCCAGGGCAGGGTGGGGCAGAGGGGCTGCACGGGGCAGCTTTGGGGGGGCTCAGGGGCCTGTCACACACCCCACCCTGCCCTGAGCCTCCTCTGACCTCCGGGGTGTGGCTCTCCCGGCTCAGGGCCACTGTGGATGGGCACTGCTCCCTGCCTGCAGGCCACACTGGAGCCCGGGACACTGTCTGGGTGAAGCGGGTCGTTGTCTCCAGGCATTCGGGCACCCATCTCTCAGGAGGGACCTGCTGAATGGCCCTGTCTACCTGCCGCTTGCTGCGGGGTCTCCTGGGAGACACCTTGGGGACTTTCTCAGGTCAGAGGAGAAGCTTGTCTTAGTCCTATCTGCTCTTCACATGAAACTCTCATGACTCCATCTCCAGACAAGTCACAACTGCCATCATGGAGGGGTCACCCTGCATGGCCCCATGCTGGCTTAGCTGTTGGCCTTTGGTATTGAACCGGTTGTGTCTGGAGTGCCCTGATGCTCAGGGGTCCATCATTTAAACAAAAGTCCATGGCCACTGCTGGGTGCAGGTAGGTGTCTTCACCTCAGAGGCAGGCTTCATGAGCCCCGTTTTACAGAAGAAGATACAGAGGGTCTCAGAGGACCACAGTGGCTCCCTCTTACCTGAGTGTGCCAGGCCTGGGATTTGAACCTGTGGTCTCCTCTGCTCTGAATCTTGCCATTAAAAGGCCTATGCCCCAGCGGGGCTGTGGAGCTGCATGGCCAGTGGGGCACTGCTGCCAGCCTGCTGCTTTGTCCACCTGTGGACAAAGGTTGTCGGGCAGTGGGGAGAACCATTGCCCAGCCTCTAGAGCTGCCCGCGTGCAGGGAGGGGTTGTTGGGTGTTGGGAAATGACTGGCTATGTGGTGGCCACACTATTGAGCTCCACATCACATGTGTGATGATCAAATCAGAGTACTCAGCACACCGATTGCCTCAACATTGATCATTTCTCTGTGTTGGGAACATTCAAAATCCTCTCTTCCAGGTTTCTTAACATCTGCAGTAAATTACTCCTAGCTGTGGTCGCCCTACTGTGTATAGAGTACCCCAATTCTCCTGTTTAGCTGTAACTTGGTGTCCACTAGCCAGCCTCTCCCTAGCCTCCTCCTCCCCTCCGCAGCCTCTCTACTTCATTCTCCTCTCTGCTTCTACGAGCTCAGTATTTTTTAGCTCTTACATATGAATGAGAACAGGAGGTATTGATCCTTCTGTGCCTAACTTGTTTCACTTAACACAATGCCCTCCAGAGTCGTGCCTGTAGCTGCGAATGACAGGATCTCATCCTTCTTTACGGCTGAATACTATTCCAGGGTGTGTGGTGCACCCTTTCTCTATCCAGGCACCTGCTGATGGACACTTAGGCTGATTCTGCGTCTTGGCTCTTGTGAGTAGTCCTGCGGTAAACATGAGGCCGAGGCTGTCCTCATGTGCCGCTTTCCTTTCCTTTGGATAAATACCCAGTAGTGGGCTTGCTAGATGAGGGGGTAGGTGCTATTTTTAGATTTTTGAGACATCTCTGTACTGTTGTCCACAATGGCTCCACTGATTTACGTTCCCACCAACAGTGTATCCGGCTTCCCTCTTTCCCTTTTCTCTGAATCCCTGCCAGCATTTGTTTGTGCGCTTCCCTTTTGTCTTATTGATAATCATTATTCTAATGGGGTGAGTTGGTATCTCATTGTGGTTTCGATTTGCATCTCTCTGGTGATTAGTGATGTGGAGCCTTTTAACATCCATTTGGGGAAACGACACCCTCTTCAATAAATGGTGCCAGAAAACCGGATGTCCACATGCAAAACAGTGAGACTGGAGGCGGGCTCGCGCGGCTCACGCCTGTAATCCCAGCACTTTGGGAGGCCGAGGCGGGCAGATCACGAGGTCAGGAGATCGAGACCATCCTGGCTAACACGGTGAAACCTTGTCTCTACTAAAAATACAAAAAATTAGCCGTGCATGGTGGCGGGAGCCTGTAGTCCCAGCTACTCGGGAGGCTGAGGCAGGAGAATGGCGTGAACCCGGGAGGCGGAGCTTGCAGTGAGCCGAGATCGCGCCACTGCACTCCAGCCTGGGCGACAGAGCGAGACCCTGTCTCAAGAAAACAAAAAAAGAAAAAAGAAAAAAAGAAAGACTGAAACTAGAGCCCTGTCTCTCACATTATAAAGAAAGCACTCAGAATGGATTAAAGACATAAATGGAATACCCGAAACTATGAAACTGCCAGCCGAGAACACGCCTGAAACACTTCGGGACATGGGTCTGCACAAATGTTTTGTAGGGAAGACTCTTCAAAAGCACAGTCAACAAAAACAATAACAGCCAATTGGGATTGCACCAAACTCAAGAGCTTCTGCACAGCAAAGGGAACAGTCAGCATGGTGAAGAAGACGCCTGTGGAACGGGCGAGAATATTCGCAGGTTCTTCCTCCAAGGGACTAATATCCAGAGTATATTCACACAGGGAACTCAACTCAACAGCACAAAAAACCCCAGATAATCTCGTTAAAAGTAGACAAAAGATATGAATAGATATTTCTCAAAAGAAGACATCCAGATGTTCACCGTGGCTCTTTTGTTGAGGTTCACTGTTCGTCGTTTTGGAAAACAGACTGGTTATTAGTGATTATAGCTGCGAGAAGGAAATGTGAGCACAAACCTTCATTCTGTGGTAATAAACTTCAGATCTGAGAGAAAAGAACAGGATGATGCTCACTGAACTGCTTGTGGGGCAATGCTGTATTCTGGGGTGGGGGCACCTGGCTGTGTCGTTGAGCAGAGAGCAGCCCCTGAGAAGTGTGGTTTGAAGGCCTCCTCCTCCACGACACTCCCCTGGCTTCCCTCCCCCATGCTGCCTGTGCTCTGAGCTCCCTGGCTTCAGGAGCAACATCAAGGAAGAGGTGGATGTGGACGTGTGTGGACCCTGAGGCCTGCGTTCCTGCTGTTTCCTGACCTTGCCCGGGCGGGCAGCCATGGCCATTGCAGGCATTTGATACCTTCCTTCCGACACTCAAAAGCACCTGAGGACTTAAACAAAAGGGTTTTCGTTGTTTGCAAAAGTCCATCTTTGGAGGATTTCTCACCCCTTCCTTGGCATGAGGGAGGGAGGGGCTAGGCACCCCATGTGCCTGTCCCACATGGACATTGCTATCGTCTGTTATGGGGACGTGCTCGCCTGGTGACTCCAAGCAGTTTTAGGGTCAACCAGGGCATTGCATGACCCGGAGCTGGTCTCTGCTGGGAAGTGGGGAGACTCAGGAAGCAGGGACAGCCCTGGAGCAGGCCGCTGGGGGTCCCAGACCCCAATGACTCCCCTGTTGTTTCTGCTTCATGCGTGGACAGGAGAGAGAAGCCCAGGCCCCGGTCACCGCCTGCCAGCAGAGAAGCCAACCAGCCTGGACTCCCGCAGGAAAAGCCACCTTCACGGGGCTGACCTCTTTTGTCTCCTGCTCCTTGGCAAACTGGGTCAGGTGGCTGACGCTTCCCAGAACTTCCTCCTCCTCCTCCTCCTCCTCCTCCTCCTCCTCCTCGCTGTCTCCTGGGGCTGTGCGTCTGCAGGGAGAGGCATGATGTGGCTCCCAGGGGGAGGGGAGGCTGCTTATAAGGACAGGAGCACATTCCTGTTGTTGGAAAATGTCCTTCAGTCAGCGCCACACTGCAGGTCTGCAGAAAGCCATTTCTCGATTTCCATTGCACAAGAGGCACTTGCCCAGGCCAAGACAAAACTCTGCGCTTTCTCCAACAGACAGAGGCGTCTGCTGTGCGAAGCCCCTTTCGTTCTGCCAGGCCCGCCCCTAAGCTCCTAGAAAGGCATTCTCCATTCTCACGGTTGTCACCCGGCCTGGCACGGACAGGCCCTGACACAGGCCCATCTCTCCAGGTATCGGAAATGAAGCATCACCTGCGGAACCTTAATAGATGGTGCTGACGGTTTCTTCCCGCGCGGGGAGAGCCACGGGGCAACTGCTGGAAGGGAGCCCGTTTGTGCCTGGTGCATCCCCTGAAGCTGAGGCTGATATCTGGTCTTGAGCTGTCAGGTGGGCTCTTGGACTTGGCTACAGATGAGGAACAGGGCTTGATGTGGGGAGAGGTGCACTCACTCTTCGCCGTTGCTAGGCTGAGGCTGGTGACCAAGGTTGGAGCCCTGGGGCACGGAGCTGCAGGGAGGGCCACCAGGAGCTGATGGCCATGGTTCAGGCGGGGATTTGGGGAAAGTGGCAAGGGGCTCCCGCCACCCCGATTCTGTGTGTGCCTGGCCCGGTGGACCAGGCTGCAAGGTGACTGAGCCCCTGCAGGGGCCTGGTGGGAGGAGGTGGAGGAGGTGCCCTGCTAACAGTGTGGCCGGCCCCTTTGCTGCCTCTCACTGCACGGCCACACTGCAGAAAGGAAAGGATCCTCTTCTCCTCCACTCAAGGAGAGGTGGAATTTTAAAGACAATAACTGGCCGGGAGCAGTGGCTCATACCTGTAATCCCAGCTCTTTGGGAGGCCACAGCGGGCGGATCACTTGAGGTCAGGAGTTCGAGACCAGCCTGGCCAACATGGTGAAACCCCGTCTCTACTAAAAATATAAAAAATTAGCCGGGTGCAGTGGTGGGCACCTGTCATCCCAGCTTCTCGGGAGGCTGAGGCAAGAGAATGGCTTGAACCTGGGAGGTGGAGGTTGCAGTGAGCTGAGATCACACCACTGGCTGAGACTGCACCACTGCACTCCAGCCTGGGTGATAGAGCGAGACTTTGCTCAAAAAAAGAGAGAGACTAACTGGTAAACAAGAGGAAAGTAACAACATTTGAAATAAGGGTGGTACCAAACCTAGACTGGTTTGTGGTGGGGGGAGTGTGTGATCACTCTGACACAGCCACTCTCAGTGCGTTTCTTCCCGGGCACAGGCCTGTTTATGTGCGGAGGGTTTCCTGGAGGAAGGAAAGGGTTGGGGACACTCTGTTACCTCAGAGGTGTCAACCCGCCCTGCACCATCTACAGGAAGTCCCCCACTCAGCATCGGTGATGAGAGCTAGAAACTGCAGCTCTCAGCAAAATGACAGACAGCAGATCCTGGAGTAACATGGCTTCCTTCAACCGTGTTTTCTTGTAACATTGAAGCGTTTTGTTACAGGCCGTTTTGCTTCAAGCCTCCGTTTCCAAGGCCCTCGGGTCCACAGGAAGGGAGGGCTACCGCATGTGCAGAGCTGCGTGCAGCTCCTTCCCCTCACTCAGAGGCCTTCTGTCACAGGCGGCCCTAAGAGCCCCCCATAGAAGGACAAACTGGCAATTACTGGGTGCCACCCCGTGCCGGCTTCTAACTGCAGTGTGGCTGGACCCATTTCAAGCTCCAGGACCCGGAGGTTTCCCAAGACCGAGGTCAGCCCAGTGCTCTGAGAGGGACATGGTTAAGAGAAGCTGAGCGCCTGGGCAGGTCTGTGTGGCCCCGGAGCCCGCGTCTACCCTGTGGCTCTGACAGGGCCCTGGCCTTGGGCAGTCAGCAGGAGGAGGAGCCGTGCCTTGCTCTGCGCCAAGCAGGGAGTCCCAGTGTGGGCCACTTTGGTCTCCTCGGTGACTCACAGACTACCTCATGTGTCTGTCCACTCCCACAGTGCTGGTCCCCAGGGCTGAAGTCAGCAGCCCTGTCTGGGCGCTGTGGGGGCCAAGAAGAGGTGCTTGGCCTGGTGTCCTCAGCTTGGATGAGGGCTCTCAGCTACCCAGCGGGGCAGGAGGGAAGGGGGATGACCAGTCCTCAGAAGATCCTTCCTCCTGCCCTTCCCTTTCCTGCCACTTCCTTCTGAGATCTCAGCCTCTGCAGGTCTCTCGGGGGTGCAGACTCCCCATCTTGGGGCCAAGCACTTCGAGGCTGTGAGAAAGAAGCTCAGTGCCTGGATGGAGGGCAAGGCTAGAGTCGGGGCCCTTGGCTGCACCCCAGGCCCGGCCGCGGAGTTGCTGCTGCCTATATGAGCAGGCTCGGGATGAAATGAATGCAATGCTTCTCGGAAATTCCAGATTAGAAAATTTCCATCTCAGTTAGTGTCAAATCAGTTTTGAGAGGTGGGGGGAGGGGGCAGTAGGCATTGGAAGATTAAATGGCACCTCCTTGGCATCTCACGTTGGTGAGAAGGCCAACCGATTATTTTTATATTACAATCCCCAGGCATTGTCAAATGGATTAATAAATTCATTGAAAACCCGTTCCTTCTTCATAGATTTAATTTTGGTAGCCAGGGAACAACTCCGCCGTGACTTTTGAGTCTCAGCTCTCTCTGTCTGACAGCCAGCATGGGGTTAATTGAGGTGGCCGCGGCTCCTGGCCCTCCAGAACTTCGGCCGCATCTCCGAGGACATGGTCTTTGGTGTCCTGAGGAAACCGGGAACCGCCCTGCAGACCCTGCCCAGGTAGCTTATAATCCGGGCAGCGTGGAGAGCCTGGGGTTCAGCCCCCAACTCATGCCAGCCAGGCGACTCGTCCCTGTGGATACCCACCGCCCTAGACTACAGGGAACTCTGAAAATTGAGCACAAAACATGGCTCTGAGCTTCCTGGTAGAGAAGGCAAAAAGGGAAAAATCCACTGGTCATGTGACCTTCCTGTTCTACTCATGTCTGGCAGCATCTCGGAATGTTGAAGTGGTTCTAATGGGGCTGTCACTCTGGGCTGACACCGGGGTGGCGCTTGCACAGATCATCTCTAATCTCCAAACCGTGCAGGGTAAGCAGTGTCATCTGCATTTTGGGGGTGAAAACACAGAGGTCCAAAGTTGGACACGACACAGGCCTCCCAGCCAGCAAGTGGCTGAACCTCATTTAGGGCTTGGGCAGGCAGCGTCCCCTCAGCGGTGGGGAAGAACCTCAGTTAGGAATTATTCCCTGGAAAGGAGCAGAGACTCGGACAAGCAGGTGCAGAGCTGCGAATGCTGGAGCCCAGGGCTTGGGCAGGCAGCGTCCCCTCAGCGGTGGGGAAGAAGCTCAGTTAGGAATTGTTCCCTGGAAAGGAGCAGAGACTCGGACAAGCAGGTGCAGAGCTGCGAATGCTGGAGCCCAGGGCTTGGGCAGGCAGCGTCCCCTCAGCGGTGGGCTTCTACATGCAGGCGGGTCACCCTGATCGCAGCTCTCTGTCCGTTGTCCTGTCTGACCCAGACCCCTGCAGGGGACCCTTCTCCTGGGCCACCTTAACTCCGCCCCTGTCCTTCAGTGCCTTGACCTCAGACCACAGGGACCTCAACTCCTCCATCCGCCTCGGCCTCCTTTCCCCTCCTCCAGTTCCTCTCCTGCCTTCCCACCTGCTCATCTGTTCTCCCTTGGGTCCTTCTTTCCTTAGGGACCTCTCTTTTCACGGTGACCCCTGACCTTCTAGTTGCCCAATTCCAAGGGCACCCCTGAGGCCTCATTGCACCCGGCCCTGCTGCATCCAATGCCCAGTGCAAGCAGGAGGCCCCTGGCTCCAGGTGGGACAGGGAGTGTGGAGGGCACACAGAGGAAGGGGCGGTGCAGGGACTTGGGAACAGTGGGCAAGGCCACTGAAGCCACAACTCAGAACAGGAGCTGGCATTGGCCAGGGGATGGGAATCTCTGTGAGCTCCTCCTCTCCAAGCCCGCTGCTGGCTCCCCCAGGGGTCTGCAACAGTCTTCGTGGGCAGGTGTCCTTCCTCCAGGTGGGCTGAACTCAGACACCCCACCCTACCCAGGGAAAGGCAATCCAGGCAGCCACCCTCCCCGCCCCAGCCTCACTCCCTGTGCCCTGGGCAGCCACCCTCCCCACCCCAGCCTCACTCCCTGTGCCCTGGGCAGCCCCTCTCCCCGCCCCAGCCTCACTCCCTGTGCCCCACCTTCACCGACACTCAGCACCCGCTGGCCTTGACCTCACCCAGCGGCAGGTTGAGGAGAAACAGACTTGGTGGAATAGGGTCTCCGCGCAGCTTTCCGATTGGCCCGGCAACGCACTTGCCATTAACTTTATGGCACTACCCAAGGACTAATTAAACCAGATGGCGGCGAAACCCGCGTGGAGGCGCCGAGACATTTTTACATTTAAGTTGATCAAAATTAGGTGGAACGGCATATGCTCGCGGAGATTAGGAATTTTTTAACTACATATTAACGGCTTTTCTTAATACTCTTCCTGGTGATCTCAGCACAATCCACCCCCTTTGTGCCATTTAATTCCCGCGATTCCCATTCTCCTGTCACCGAGACCTCGGGGCCGCGTGGTTTTGGTGTAATTTAAGTGAGTGGAATATTCAGCGCAGACATCATCACCATCGTCTGTGACATTCGCCGCTGAACGACATGGGGGCCCGCCCCCAACTCTCGGCGGGAGGCTTTTCCCTGTTGGAGTCTGGGAATGCCTTGGAGAAGGCCGTACCCACAGCATGGTGAGCGCAGCTCTGAACGTTGCAGGGTGAAGCCAGTCTGCACAGGACGTCTCTGCTGGCCTCTGCTTCACGTCCCATTGTGTCTGGACTCGGGGCATGTGGCTCAGGACAGGGGTGGCCCTTGGTGGAATCCCCCAAATTTAGATGGAGGAGAAGCCACTGCCACGGAGGGAAATCCCTTCCAGGAGGTTGGTGGCCGCAGCCCCCAGCCAGGCCAGTGCTGACCCACCTCCGGGACACTGCGTGCGGCCCTCACAGTTGTGAGGCAGTGCATGGTGGGGAGGGGCCGTAAGGCCTCTGGGGTGCACCACCCCGTCCAGGTCCTGCTCTCAGATGGGTCTGGCTGCCTTACAGGTTTTCAAACATCTTATGTATTTATTTTTCACTTAGTTAAAATTCACATGACAAAATTAACTCTGTTAAAGATTGCATTCTGTTGGCGTTTAGTGTGGCCCCCATGCTCTACAACCCCACTGTAGCCGAGTTCTCGTTTCCATCACCCCACAAAAAATCCCGTGCCTATGAATCCCTCCCTCCCTCTGCAGCAATTCCCCCGGCCCCGGAAGCTCCTGCTCTCCCAGACCTTCAGAAGCAAAGGCTGCGGACGCCTCTCCAGACTGGGCACTCAGATGTCCCCCTGAGGTCCTCTCTCTCCTGACCCCGGCAGGGAAGCCAAAGCAACCACTACAGGGCTCAGCTGGCACACGCTCCAGGCTCAGCCAGCGCCGGCAGGTGCTCGGCACGTCCCATCCTCCCCAGGTCCCAGGCCCCGGGTCCCTGACTCCAGAGAGTGGTGGCCACTGGGACGGCTGCCACATGCAAGTTGGGAAGCAGCCCTGACCGCCCCCCACCTCCTCCTGGGATGCGCCCCTGCCCTGCCTCTGCTGTCCTTCCTCAGCTGCCTGAGGGCTGACTGGTGTGAACCCAGGCTCCTAGAGGGTATCCCAGGAGCAAACTGTGACCTGGCCCTGGGCCCTGGAGCCCATGCTGCTGTCCGCCGAGGACACTGGGCTGCTCTGTCCCACACACAGGCATCCGGGTTCTGATGGCCTGCCGGGCCCTAGGCCACCATAGGCCTTGAATTGCATCCTGGTGGGAGTTAACCCCTCGCGTGGGGCATGCACAGACCCGGGCCTAGGCTGGGGCACCGGGATCCCCACGTCCAGCAGCCGCGGTGAGGCCGGCCCGCCTGCTTCCCAGGGCCACCTCTACCACGCCGCCTCCTCCCTCTCCCCGCCCGCTCTGTTGGTCGCTCCTCCCCCGCCCTCTCTGGGCAGGCACGGCCGGGGTGGGGGTGAGGTTCTGGCAAAACCCCCTCTGTTTTCCAGCCCAGTGGTGCTCACATGTGACGGTGCAGGGGCAGCCTCGTGAAAAGCCCCTTTGTGTCTCCTCCCTAATTAAGAAATAGCAGCAGGCTCGGGGGCCCAGGCCCCACGTCCTCGCTGAACGCCGGCCGCGGTCACAGGCGGCTGGACGGGCAGGCCCGGCAGAGGACTTCAAGGAAGAATCCCCCAGGCCCAGCAGGCAGCCCTGCTGCTTCCCTGGGGCTCCGCTCACATTGTCAGGCCACCCGGTAGGTCTGGGAGGCCTTCTCCGCCCTCGGGTCCCAGGAGCTGAGACGGTACCCGCAGGAGCCCATGTGGGATCTGGGTGTCTGTACCTGGGATTTCAGACCTGATTCTCCCTCCTGTACTGTGGGGCCTCCCTGAGACTCAGCCCTCCCTCTCTGTGAAATGGGGAGAATAAGGTCCCCTGCCCCCCAGAATCCAGGTGCAGATTGCTAGAAGTCCTTCCAGGCCTGGACAAAGAGGTGCCCGTCCTCCCTAAACCAAGGCAGGGGGAGGTCTGAGAGGGTGTCCTGAGTCCACCTCCCCCTGCCCCACCTGGGACGTCCGTCCGTGTCTCTCCTCCGCATAACTGCCCGTGTCCTCAGGAAAATGAGGGCTCTTATCTCTTTTCCAGAGCCCCAGATACTGAGGCAAAGGCTCAGAAAGAACCCACAGTTTTCACAGCGTTACTGTCGCTGAGCGAGCCTTAACCTCCAGCCTGAGAGGTCAACTCAGAGCAGGGGTGCGCAGCAGGGAGGGCTGACCAAGGGGAACCCTGAGAGACCCCTGACGAGAACGGGGAGCCTGCAGAGGGAACTGATCCCCTAAGGTCACGGTCACGCCCAGCGAGGCTCCAGCCCAGCTTTCTGGAGTGCTGTGCCTAGGGTCACCCTGGGGCAGGCAAGTGGTGTCACCTCTTCTCCTGAAGACACTTTACACCCATGTGGAAGAGGACAACGGTACTTTTCACTCATCTGGAGGAGGGACAGAGACAAGAGCCACTCCTTCCCCCTTTCTCCCCGGGGTGACCAGGCGGCCGGCGGTCCCCCAGCTCACCTGTCCGTCTAGAGCTGTTGGCCACCCTGGAAGGAGAGCTCAAGTCTGCAGTGTGGCCGGGAGGACGCCCGGGGTCTCCACTCACCGGCGTGGACCTAGCACAATCAACAGCCTTCAGTGGCTGACCCCAGGCGGAGAGCTATAGGGTAGTTTAAATTTGAAAATTAACATGGAATCAAAAGAGACAGAGTAATTTTTCATTCTGCTTGAAAGGTTATTTGCTTTCTCAACCGATGCTTAGTGTACTGATACATGATGTCAAAAGGTAAATGATTTTAAACCAGATTCAATTTAAATTTCATTACATATTTGTAGGAGATAGAAGCTCCAAGAATCCCGCGTCTTCCCTTTGAGAACCTTTCACTTTGGATAACTCTGGCGCCTGATGCCCAGATCTGTTTATCGTACGGTCACGTAGTCACAGACCACGCTTCTCAGGCTCAGAATCAGAGCGTCCGTGAAACAGTCTGTGGTCTCCAGGGCAGCCCCTCAGGCGTCTCGCTGCCACTGACCCTGGGTCTTCTCTGTCATCCCAGACAGCACACAGGTCCTTTTATGTGAAGGGGGGACACCCTTTGTGAATGCAGGCTCGGGGTGTGGGTCTCCTGTGGCTGGAGGCCAGGAGAGAGAGATGGGTGGTGGGAGGTGGGGACAGGCGGGAAGCCTGGAGTGGGACCAGAAGCAGCTCAGCTGAAGCTAGGGGTGGTGGTGGGCAAATCGCATTCTTCTTGGAGCCCTGGGCTCCTCACGGACAACTCGAGTGTTCTGAGCAGCTGAGCCCTTCAGGGCCTCTCTGCAGGAGGGAGGTGAGCAGAGCAGGTCCCGTGCCTCTTGCCCATCCCAGTCGTGGCTGCACCTTGGACCAGTCACCCAACCTCTCTGTGCCATGGAAACAGGGTAATGGCAGGGCCACTGTGCTGAGTGGGAAAGTGTCCCTTCAACATTCATGTCCCCTGGAACCTCGGAATGTGACTTTATTTGGAAATTGGGTTGTTGCAGATGGAATTAGTTAAGATGTGGTCACACTAGAGTTGGATGGGCCCTGAATCCAATACCCAGTGTCCTTAGAAGATGCAGAGAGACACAGACCCAGAGGAAACGCCCTGTGGAAACAGAGGTGGAGATGGGGGTGACGGGCCTGCTAGCCAAGGACTCGCGGGGTGGCCAGCCACGCTGGAAGCTGGAGGCCACGTGTTCCCCTGGAGCTCCCGGAAGGAACTGGCCCTGCCAAGACTTTGTGGACTTCCGGCCCCCACAACTGTGTGAAGATAATTGCCACCGTGTGAGATGCCGGGTTTGTGAGATTTTGTTACGCAGACACAGGCCACTAACACCACCCTCGGGGCAGGTGTGAGGGTCCCAGGATGGAGCCCGGCCCAGGCGACACTGGGAATGTGTTGGCCGCATCTATCCTTCTGTCCATTCCGCCGTGCACAGGCTCACCCCGAAGGCCCGGGGCCCAAGGCTGTTCCAACACCCACCACTTACCCTTCTGGCTGGTGAAGTGGCCAACTGCCATCTGATTCTGCAGGTGGGGCACCCTATTGGAGAAAGCGTTTCTGGGGTGGCCCCTGCACCCAGCAGTGCCCTCGTCAAGGAAGGAGAGCCAGAAAGCCTGCTGTCAGGGACTTCAGATTAATTTGGTGGTGGTCCTAGACTGATGTGAGGGATCTGGAGAGAGACCAGGTGTGGAGGGGCTTTGGGGTAGAGCTGGGGGTGGCCTTACTTGGCCTATTGGGCAGGAAGAGGGGACATGGAGCGCTCAGACCAGTGCAGAGGGGCAGAGAGAGCCCGGTGGGCCCAGGGGAATGGGCAGCCTTCCCTGATGTTGCCAGAAACAGCTTTCACGTCCTCTGGTCTGGTTTAGGGGCCCCTAAACAAGGGGCTCTGGAAGGTCAGGAAAAGTCCACTGTCTTGCAGACCCTGGGCTTCGGCACATCCCTCAGGCCAGGGCCGGGGGGTCCCAGTGTGGGATGACAGGCCGTGATGCAGGCAGGTGAGGACCTGTCCCCACCGTAAGCAGCCAACCCCTGGAAGAGCCCAGGTGACTGAGTTCGGCCTGTGTTCAAAAAATGTCTCTTTGTAGGGGATGTGCGCGTGGGAGGTTGGAATTTTCTTTGGAAATTAATCGCCTGTTGAATTCTTCCCACCATGGCCGTAACCATGCAGGATCCGGGGCATGTGGGGAGGGCTGCGCATGGGCTTCCTCTGGCCCGTTTAGTCAGTTATTACCCTACCGTCGCTCCTCTGGCTTTATTGACCCAGCAGGACGTTGCTCTTAAAGGCACATCTGGGCACTTTTGAAAAATAATGCCAGTGCATTCCAGGAACCCCTCTTCCCGATTTGGGTTTGTTTTATTTTGCAACATCAAACAGTGAGGAATGGAAGGTTCCAGATCACAGCCCAGGGACCCCTGGGGTTAAGTTTGCAGACGCTCTCTTGCCAGGCAGCGAGCTTGCTTCCTGTCTGACTTTTGCTCGCCTTTGCCTCCACCTCGCGCTCCCATTTTCTCTCCTTTCTGCATTGCTAATGATATTGTTTGTTCTCGGTGCCACACAAAAAAAGCACAAGATAATCACCCGGGCATTAGTCATCATTAAGCTGGTGATAAAAACAAAAAAAAAATTCTAAAGTGCTGTTTCCAGGATGGGTGTCATGCCTGCGATGAACGGTGTTATTGCAAATGTGGGTTTCAGGGATCCATCCCAGCCAGGCATATGGGAGACGGAGGATGCGTGGCCACAGATGGACCCGATCCATTAGGCGTAAAAGGTAAATACGGCGAGAAGGTTCCACTGCCACCTGGAACTGCCCCGGTCTTCGTTGGATTTGTCATTAAAGCATCGTGCTCACTTCTGGGTACTGTCGGGGTTCCTTAGCAGGGGCTCTCTGCTCTCACCTGGTGTCTGTCAACTTGGAGTTGGCATCGGGGCCAGGATGAGCCTCGTGTGGAGGGAGGTAGAGCTGTAGCTCCTGCTCAGACCAAACTCGGGGTGGGGCTTAGACTACAGGGAGGACAGAGGCTGAGCCGTGTCCACCCTCCGGATGGGGAGGGCATGGTTATTGCCCCTGTGGCCATACTCCTTCGGATACGTATTCTAAGAATACTTGTCTGCAAGTAACGGAACACGTGACCAGCATTGTTGGCTTAAACAGCGAGGACATTTTTTGTTTTTGTTTGTTCCCACGGAGAAGCTGGAGGTCGGCAGCCCAAGGCTGACGGTTGTTATCCAAGACTGGAACCTCCCCCCGCCCCTCCCTCTGTCCCCCGCGTCTACCTGTGGTCTCGGTGGCAGAGCCTGTGGCAGTTCTGGGCCTTGTATCTGCAGGCAGGAAGGGCAGCAGCTGCCTTGTAGGCTCTGAACAGGTGTGAGGCTCCCGGAATTCTGTCTGTGCCTGCAGGCTGGGGGGGATGCAGACCCCCCAGGGCCGGAGGTGCCCGCCTCCCATCCACTGGCGCCGGCAGCCCCAGGACTTGGCTCTGTCCTTAGCGTCTCCTTCCATCAGTGGCCGGTGGGCTCCCTGGGGCAGTGGTTGTGACTCTACACTTGTGTCCTCCGCTTCCGGAAACTGAGGCTGCCTGGGGTGGGCGCGGGGCCAGGAAAGGTTAGGCCCCCACCCATGAGAGGCAACCTGAAGCCCTCCCCAGGCACAGGGCCTGAGTCCTCTCATCCACCCCGGGGATGGCAGAGACTGCCTGGACATCATCTGGGTGGGCCTGCCTGGGGTTTTGTGGCCACTCGTGGAGGGTCACCTGGGCCTATGGGTGGAAGTTTAGGGGCCAACTGTAAGTCTGCCCAAGGAGCCCACATGCCCCAGGCTGGCCTGTCCCTCGGTGACTCTGGCTGGGACCCACATGGCCCCAGGCTGGCCTGTCCCTTGGTGACTCTGGCTGGGAGGCCTCCCTGCAGGGCCCTTCATCTCTAATATATCGTGGGTCTGCTGTCCACCATTTCCCTGTCCTGGGTGACTAGAGGGCGGGGCTGCTGACCACAGGGCAAAACACTTCCAATGGGAGGCCAGGAATAGCCTGAAGGGGCTGCGGCCGCTAGAGCCCCCCATGGAGGGGCTGCATCAGTTCCTTCCCAGCAGGAGACCCAGAGCCCATAGATCATGGTGATGGGGCAGCCAGGGAGCCGCTGGTACCAGTGTCAAGGCTTCCAGCTTATGGGTCTCCATCCCCTCCCTTGCCGCTCGTGCCATAGAACCCTGCTGCGCTCTGCACGGAGCCTCTGCTGGAGGTGGCCTTGGCTCTGCAGGCACTTCGCGGTGCTTGGCTCCTGTGCTCACTGGCTTTGCTGCGGGACAGGGCTGCTGGGCCAGTGGGCAGGGCTCCACCAGGGCCAGTTTCACTTGCACATCATCCAGGGGACCCCACAGGGTAGGATGAAACCAGCCCAAGTCAGCAAACTCCCCTGGGCCCTCCTGTGTGGCCAGCTCCCGGCATTCCGCTGAGATATGGGGGTGAATCACTTACCTCCTGGCTCTTGGCTACTTGAGAAGGAAGGAGGCTTTGGATGGAAAACGTTGGGCCTCCTCTGCTCCTGGGACCCCTGAAGGCTGCCCCTAGCCCCTGACTCTCTGCCTTCACCCACATGGGGCTTGGTGCCGCATCCCAGGTGCCCCTCCTAGGCCTAGGCTCAGGCCTGCTTGGGCCAGGTCAGCCGCCTGGACTGACCCTAGCCCCTCTGTGCCCATCTTGGGCCAGGGCTGCACAAAGGAGCCACTCCCAGTAACCCCTATTCCTGGGCAGCCCAGACTTACTACCAAGAGGCTTTAGTGGGAAGCACGATCCCAACAGCTGAAAATAGGCCAGGCAGACACAAGGCTAGTTTGGGTGTGAACGCAGGGTCCTCCCTGCAGAGAGACTGGTGAGAAGTGTGCCGGGGCTCAGGCGGCTTGCACTGGCCTTTGAAGGCACTGCAGACTGCCCACGCGAGGTGCCCACAGCTGCCACTGCACGTGGTCCCAGCCTGCCCTGCGGCTGGGCCGGCCTGTGATGCCTGTTCAGAGGGCGGAAGCAGGGCGGGAAGATAGATAGCACGATGCTGCCTTCCCCCATTTTTTATTGCCACTGATCTTATTTTAGTCCATTATGGCTGCTTTTTCGGGATTTTCTCTCCTTCCCCCCGTCTGGCCAAATTTCCTTTGTGCGACTGGCAGCCCACCGCTTCCGATGCTGACCTTAGGGCCTTCATCTCCATGGGCCTGAGGATTCTGTCTCAAAAGCCTGCATGGCTTTGACAGCCTGGGGGCTGGTGGGAGACTCTGCTGGGCTGTGCCTTTGGCATTTGGAGTGGAGAGGAAGCTCCTCCTCCAGGCGTGGGCTTATGTGAGCTCCGTGCAGACCTCAGAGATGGAGACACTCTGCCCTTCATTCCCCAAGGCCACTCTGAGGAGCCCAGCAGCACCTTGGCCTGGACACTTGGTCAGGGACACTCTGCTGGACACTTGGCAGTTGAAACAAGACCTTAGTGGCATCCAAGAAGTTCTGGAACATTCTCAGCCTAAGATATAGAAGAGACATCAGCCCTACCCTCCTCCCAAAACAGATGGGATGGCTTGAAGTCGGAGCCTCCATCCACAGCCCACCCTGCCTCCTGGCCCCTGTGGAGGCATGGTGATGTGCACGGCTCATTCCCACCTTATTCTCCCCACCTGTGGACGAGGAGTCCTGAGGTCGCCCCTGCAGATGTGTGGAGATGTGTGTGGCTCATTCCCTCCTTATTCTCCCCACCTGTGGACCAGGCATCCTGAGGTCGCCCCTGCAGAGGCGTGTGGTGATGTGCGCGGCTCATTCCCTCTTTATTCTCCCCACCTATGTACGAGGTGTCCTGAGGTCTCCACTCCCGCCACCCTGACCTCCCAGATCGTTGTCAGGCTGGACAAGGGAACCAGGTGCCCCTCAGTGCAGATTTGGAGAATCCGTACCAGGCACCAGCCTTGGCAGGTTTCAGGGGTCTCTGTACTCACCCTTTCCTGGGTGGTCTCGGTCACTGCCAGGGGAGCCAGTGGCCTCACCTTACCAATGGAGAAACTAAGGGGTGCATGTCCATGGCCCTGCCCAGGAGCTCCCAGCATGAAGGGGCTGTCCAGGGCTGGGACCCCGGTCTGCTCTCCTCTCTTTGTCCACCCTGCTGCCCTCCTCCATCTGTGTGTGGTGCCCTGAGCTGGGACTGTGCCATCTGTGCCTTTGGGGAGGTCTCCTGCACCCTGTCCAGGAGCCGAGGGAGCTTTCTACCTGTGGGATCCCTCACTGTGTACCCTTGGCTGGCTCCAAAATCCTTCTCGGGGAGCACAGTGGGAGCAGGTGCCCCAGCCAAGCCTTCCAGGAGCTGTCGCCCCAGACACATCTGTATACTGGCCACCTGGAGCCCTCAGAGTCCCTGGTCCACAAAGGAGAGGCGGGCCGGCTTCTGTGTGCCACCTTGCTCACTTCCGGTTAACTTTGCGTGTCGGCCTCATGAGGCTGACCACAAAGGGCAGCCGCTGCCCCCAGAGCTCCTGCGGGTGCACCCTTGTTGGTCCCTCCTTCCCGGTCCTCACAAGAAGAGACAATGTCCCTGAGTGCATTTGCATGTCGATCACGCTGCCATTATGTATCTCGGAGTTTTCCTCATGAGAAGAATGAGATAATCATGTTGTATATACTGAATAGACTTAGAAAGATTGCAAGACGGCACTTTCATTGGAAGAGGGGAATTAGTTTAAAAATATGCTGTCAAAATATGTTGTTCTAAATGCTGAGTTGATGGTTCTTTTGTTTTGCTTTGTTTCTTGAATGTGTCATTAGAAAAAATTAACAATGACATCAACTGTGAGATGGGACTGCAGTTCCTCTGAAAGGGGGAAGGTATCCAGTTGTCCTTGGGATTTGCTTTAAGTGATTCCTTTCCCTTAAAATGTTGTATCTCATTATGAGGCCCACCATAAATTTAATTTTCCCATTTATTGAAAGTCAGATGTGTGCATTTGAAGAACTCAGATGTAAGGGACTTCATTGTAACAGTCCCGCCCAGTGCCTCTGTGGGCCCTTGCTGGCCTCCCCTGGGCCAACTGACCAGGCCATGTGGTTCACCCTCTGAAGGCTGTGGCTCTGGGGTGATGCCAGATGATGCCCGTGGCACCCCCTCTGGCTGGCCGTCACTTCTTCCTCTGTAAATGTCAAGGTGCACGTAGAACCCAACTGCACCCCGGCCTAGGGGATCTCTGAGACCTGCACCTGCCCAGTTCTTACAGTGCGGCCGCTACTCCTGTGTTTCTGAATGGATGAGCAGCCATGGTGTCGCCTGGCACCTGCTTATGGGGCAGGGCAAGGCCAGGGCAGCAGGGGTGAGGGGCAACGGGACCGTGGACAGTGAGGTGGACTCCTGAGCTGTTGCAGCTGCCCAGAGACAGCTGGCCACTCTCCGTGCACGGCCTCCAGACGGGAACGTTCAGGAAGGACATGTGTGCACAGTCCTTGGGGCAGAGAGTCAGGCCAGGTACTGACTTTCAGCTTCCTTGCAGCTCTTGTGAGGCAGCCTGGAAGGGAGGTGAGGTCCCACCGCAGGGCCTGTCGGAAGCCCTGTGGGAAGCCGCATCCCACCCAGGCTGGAAGTGGCAGGAGGATCCAGGGCTCTGCTGGCCCCTGCCCCAGCTCAGACCCTTCCTGGGTCAGCCTCTGTCGTGTGGTTGAGGGGAGCAGCTGTGGGTCCGGTGATGGTGGCCAGGAGGTCAGAGGGAGGTGCCTGAGATGCACTGGGTGTTTCACGGGTGGGTGGAGCCTGGCACAAGGCTTCAGGCCCTGTTACATTCGGGCAGCCCTAACAGGTCCAATCCTGCCTTCCCAGGCACGCTCTTCTTCAGGCACTTCTGAGATGCACTTTTACTACTTTTTCTCCTCTCTGGAATCGGGAATGTCATGTTACCCTTGGGGCGGGGCACCAGACGGGCAGATGAAAGTGGCATAGGCAGAGCTGACTTGGCCGCCTGGGCCCCCCGGTGCCTCCCTTCTCCTCCTCCAGTGGCCCCGCGATGTTTCTGATGGGGATGATGACGTTGGTTCTCAGGTAAGGACACTGAAGTTCAGAGGCCCCGGAAACCCATGAATTAGGAGCCTGGTGTGGTCCTGGTACCTGACAAGCTTCGAGTGGCATGAGATGAGAGTGGGCTTGGGGGTTACTGCGGAGTTGCATCGAGGACCCCAGCAGGGCCTTGGGGCATGAGTCGGTGCCACCTGGGTGCATCATGTCTCCAGGAAACAGGTCTGCTCTGAGGGTCCGTTCCCCAGTGCCCGTGCATAGCCATGGCCATAGTGAGGAGGCACCCCTGGAAGGGTGGCCCCTGCAGCCCAGCACCTCTGCACCCTGCACTGGCTGCCTCCAGCCACTGCGCCCAGCCCCGCCCTGTGCGCACCCTCCTCACCACACTCCTTCACGGGGCCCATCAAGGGTAGTCTTCACCCCCTAGGAGCCTACGGCTTGAGCCCAGGAGTCTGAGCCTGTGCACCTGCCCCACTTGTGATGTGGCCTCGGGGACTGTGGCTTGTCAGGTGCTTAGGTAGTTTGCATAATTAACCGACGCTTTGAGTCCACAAAGACAGGGTGTGAGTGTGATTGCAAGTCAGGGCTGTGGAAAGAACCAGGAATACCCTGAAAGCAGAGTGGCCCCAAGTGTGCACTCAGGGCCGGTGGGCCACTCGGCAGCTGTGTGCTTGCACCAGGAGCACTGGGAGAGAAGCTGGGGGTCTGTGGAGCCCCTGACCTGGCTTGGCTTTCCTTGAGGCCCAGAGGCCCTGCTCTGGGAGACACAGTCCCATTGTGACCTGGAGAAGGAGGGGGTAGATTTCAGGTGAAAGCCCAGCCTGGAGAAAGGCTCAGGCAGGTGGGGCACAGGGTAGCTGCCTGATAGGGGCTTGCCCTGGAAGGCACTAGAACCCTCTGAAGGGCCCTAGCAGGGCAGTGACTGCTTAAACCACCTTCACATTTGAGAGCTTGCTCTGACTCTGCATGCCTAGGACCTGGGTAGAGGCAGAGAAATCCAGGTGGAGGCTGTTGAGGGTGTCCAGGCAGGAGATGGGGGTGTCAGGCAGGAGATGGGGGTGTCAGGCAGGAGACGGGGGTGTCAGGTAGGAGACGGGGGTGTCAGGCAGGAGACGGGGGTGTCCAGGCAGGAGACAGGGGTGTCCAGGCAGGAGACGGGGGTGTCAGGCAGGAGACGGGGGTGTCAGACAGGAGACGGGGTGTCAGGCAGGAGATGGGGGTGTCAGGCAGGAGACGGGGTGTCAGGCAGGAGACGGGGGTGTCAGACAGGAGACGGGGTGTCAGGCAGGAGACGGGGGTGTCAGGCAGGAGACGGGGGTGTCAGGCAGGAGACGGGGGTGTCCAGGCAGGAGACGGGGTGTCAGGCAGGAGACGGGGGTGTCAGGCAGGAGACGGGGGTGTCCAGGCAGGAGATGGGGTGTCAGGCAGGAGACGGGGGTGTCAGGCAGGAGACGGGGGTGTCAGGCAGGAGACGGGGGTGTCCAGGCAGGAGACGGGGTGTCAGGCAGGAGACGGGGGTGTCAGGCAGGAGACGGGGGTGTCCAGGCAGGAGATGGGGTGTCAGGCAGGAGACGGGGGTGTCAGGCAGGAGACGGGGGTGTCCAGGCAGGAGACGGGGGTGTCAGGCAGGAGACGGGGGTGTCCAGGCAGGAGATGGGGTGTCAGGCAGGAGACGGGGGTGTCAGGCAGGAGATGGGGTGTCAGGCAGGAGACGGGGATGTCCAGGCAGGAGATGGGGTGTCAGGCAGGAGATGGGGGTGTCCAGGTAGGAGATGGGGTGTCAGGCAGGAGATGGGGTGTCAGGCAGGAGACGGGGGTGTCCAGGCAGGAGACGGGGTGTCAGGCAGGAGACGGGGGTGTCCAGGCAGGAGACGGGGGTGTCAGGCAGGAGACGAGGGTGTCCAGGCAGGAGACGGGGGTGTCCAGGCAGGAGACGGGGGTGTCCAGGCAGGAGACGAGGGTGTCCAGGCAGGAGACGGGGGTGTCCAGGCAGAAGTCCAGGGCTCTCCGACCAGGCCAAACTGTGGCAGAATCAGGATTTTCCATAGAGACAGGATGACGGGTTGGGTGTGTGGACGGGGAGAGTGTGTGGTCAGGCCCCCTCAGACCGCCGTCCTCCCATGGGTGTGCTGTGGGAGCGGTTGTAGCCCTTGAGTCACAGTGAGCCTGGAAGGCACATGTGGAGGAAAACTCTGGAAGAAAGAGCTTCCAGGTGGGAGTTGGGGCATATGGGACCTCCCTTCTCCCTTCACGGGGCGTTGGGCACCCCCTGAGGACTGAGCTCGTGGCTGCAGAGGCTGTGGGCCCTCTGGACACTCCCTGAGGACTGAGCTCGTGGCTGCAGGGGCCGTGGGCCCTCTGCTTTGTGGGGCTGGGCCGAGTAGGGTGAGGGAAGCCCTGGCGTCTGCAGACCCTCCTGTGCTGATGACCTGTACCACCTGCTCTGTCTCCATGGTGACTCGAAGAGGAGGCGGCTGGGGCTGCATCACCTCCATTTTTGCATGCATGAGAAATTGAGTGTAAGTCTCCTCTGCTCCCTTCCTGTGACATCCGAGCATGGTCGTCTGACAAATGGGGTATCGGGAGTCTTGGTGCTGCCTGTTCCTGAAATGTCTTCCTGAGAAAACACAGAGTGAAGGAATGTCCGGAGGGCACAGGGGCCGTCACCTGCCAGAGCCCAAGGAGGGAATGCACCGGGGTGCTGTCCTGGGGCCGGCATTCAACTGAAAGGATTGGCTTCAAGTCTTGGCTGACCACTGGAGACTCTGGCCAGGGACCTTGGGATGGTTCAGGGGAACCTGCTGTAGGTTTACAGAGAGAGAAACTGAGGCCCAGGGTGGAAACCAGGGTGAATAGGGCTCCTCCCATCTCCTCCCCTGCTAGAGGGTGGGCAAGAAACCAGTGGCTCCCCTGGCTCCCTCCCCTCCCATCCCTTCTGCTTGGTGACCCTCCTCCAATGGGCTCCCGTCTTTCCTGTCCAACCGTCCATGTCACATGGGACCTGCTGTCTTTGGGCCAGGGGTCATGGCCACCTGGTCCACACCTGACCACCAGGCCCACCCCTTCAGGGGCACAGTGGCAGAGGGAGTTCCCAAGAAATGAGGTTTGGGGCAGGAGAGGTGACCCCAGTGCGTGTGGCTATGGGGATCGACAAAGCAGGGGAGCAATGTCCCTTGGGTTCCAGATGAAAGTGGCTGAGATGTCACAGTGACATGAAAGACTGAGCTTCCATTGTACAAGGACCGCCCCGTGCAAAGCGGTGCCCCTGCCTGCCCTGCCCCCTGCCTTGTTAGGGGACTGGCCACACTCACAGACATGCCATCCGGGAAGAGCTGGCCGTGAGTGTGTAGGCAGCCTCAGGGAATCAGTCAGAGGGTGGCTTGAGTAGCCGGGAGCCGCCACACTGCCTGCCGACGTGGCTGGGCCTGTTTCAGATCCAGGAAGTGGGGGTCTGCGTGGGGCACCTTCTGCTTTTGTGAGGAGCTGAGCGGCCCCTGGCCAACGCTTTCAGCCTTTCATGGAGCTCAGACGTGTAGCCGCAGGAGCTGAGCCCCAGCCCCGGGCTTGTCCTGCCCTGGCTCTGCCTCCTGGGAGCCTGTCCTGGGCAGGGGGTGGGGCTGTGATGAAGACTGGGCAGGTGAAAGGCCTGGGGCACCGGCCTGCCTGTCCCCTCCTGGAGCGGGCAGTGAGACGGGCTTCTTTCTTGCAGACAATGGGAATCTTGCAGCCTCTGCAGGCAGCTCCTGACACCCGCCCCGGTGCCCTGTGGCCTGGGATCTGGTGAGCTTTGAGGTCCCTGAGGCCGCAGTGGGTCTTCCCTGCAGGTGCAGTTGACATGTGGGTTACTGACTTGGTTTGGCATTGGCGTCAGGTCGGGGTAGCTGGCCTTCACCCCTCAGCTTACCAGCTTTGTGCAGGGGACTCTAGCCGGGACCCTCCCTTTCTCACCAGCAGGCAAAATGCCTTTAGACCCCCAGCGTGCCCCAGTGCTGAGCTGTCAGTCTCGCGCCAGAGACCACATGCCTCTTGGGAATAGGAAGCAGTTTGTACAGAGAGGTTGTCTGGGACTGCCCCCAGGACTCTGCACTCTCTAATCCTGGGAGGCGAGGCTGGGAGGTTGATCCTGGAGGAAGACACAGCAGGTGCCTCCCACCTCTCAACTCCCCCGGAAGGACTGATGGGTGTGGCAGGGCAGGAGAGGGTGGATGTCCCACAGTCAGGGACATCACGGACAGGACTTCATGCCCAGCACATGCCGGCACAGCTGGCGACACTTCTGGATCTGATTCTGCAGCTGAGCTCCCATTTCCTGTCTGCACAGCTGGTCACTGTGCAGCCAGAGGAAGGTGGGTGGCTCCCTTCTGAGCCCTGTCCTGGGCACCCTGCCTCCCTCCTGACGAGGAACCCCCTGGTGCTTTCTGTTCTCTGATGAAGAGGAGGGATCTCCTTGCCTTTTCTTCTCCTCAGAACCATCATAAACTGGGCTTCCAGGGGTTTTTCTCAGAGATTATGCAAATGTGGCCCTTGCCTCCGGGCTGCACGGCCGGTACTCTTTAGGAGATTACGGAGGCCGTACGTCTAAGCTTCAGCATATTTACCTTTTATTTACTCCGCACCTTTTCAGGCTGTGGCCAGCCCTGACAGCTCTGATCTTTCCGGCGAAGAGTACATGTTGGAAATACGTATTACACGTTCTCAAGAGACCATTTCCCTCCTGCTCAATCCTAAGGCTGTTTGTGTACCCAGCAAGGATTTATTGTGTCTTCAGGATAGTCTCTTTGTGTATTTTGGTTTTAAAATATTGGGATCAGTGAACGATTATGCACTGTCGCTGGTGGGGTTAGTGCGGCAGGTGGGATGGGAGACCTCAGGCTGCAGACACTGAAGTCACGTCCAGCATCTGACCTACTGCAGGCAAAGGGTGTGGCCCACCCAGTCGCTGGGGGCCTCTAATGCAGCCGCCATCTTACACATGGCTTCCAGGTCACCAAGAAAGGGGAAGAAGAAGAGGATGGCACAGGAGGTCAGGCCTGGAAGGAGCTGGGCCACTTCTGCATGAAATCTTTCAGCAAGGAATGGCGCCCCTGCCCCAGCTCCCATCGGAAGACGGGCTGGGAGCATCTGAGGAATGAGTCCTAGGATTTGGAGGACACAGGACACACACTGTCTTTGCAACAGGGAGATCATATCTTCTCCATGTCCAGGGTGAGCAAGTTGAGGCCAAGAGACATCCAGACACTTGCCAAGGTCCCACCACCGCCCATGGGTGGCAGAGCTTTAAGTGAGCCCAGGGTGCTGAGTTCCAAGGCTGTTTCCCTAAATGCTGCCAGGGGACGGGGTTTTGCTGACAGGTGGGTGCAGAGGTGCCCCTGTGCAGCGTCCGCCTTGGGAGCAGAGGCCCTGGGAGCAGTCCCTGGGAGGCCTATGCCCGCTGCCGCCCATCCCGATGGGGTGGCTGGGGTCTGAGGAGGTGGCCCTGAGGAAGGGTGAGGGGACCGGGGGTGATTAGGGCACAAGGAGCAAAGAACGGAAGTCTCATCGATGCCCTGGTCTCCCGTTAGGTGTGAGGGGGAGGAGTGCAGCCGTCAAACCCTTGGCTCTCACCTGGGACCCCAGAATTGTGGTGTCCAAGCCCTGTGTCTGCAGAAGGCGACCCCAGCACAGCTGGCACGGAGGTGGCAGGGCTGGCACAGGGTGAGGACTCCAGGGCAGGCCCCCGTGGGGCTCTCTCAGCACGAGGGCTTCAGCGTCTTGGTCTCCAGGCTGCACGTCTGAGGTCCAGCTGGGGCCTTGCCCATCAAAGATGTCGGCAGGATGTATTTTGGTTATTTGAGTCAAAGCTGGATCCCACCACATTCTGAAACGCCAGGAAGGGGTCGCACCCCAAGCAGTGAGGCCCTCAGGAGATGACTGTAGAAGGATCTGGAAGGGTCTGGGAGAAGGACACCCCAGGGACCCTTTCCCAACTCGAGGCCACCCTCTGAGCATCTTGGTCCCTGGCCAGAATGAAATTTCATATTGAGCTGTTGCCCAGAAAAGGACATTTTTGCATTTCCCCAAACCTTTTTTTTCCTTTTCCAACCTGTCCTTTTTTGCTGCGCAGAGAAGTCAGTGTCCAGAAATACGAGAAAATGGGGAGGCAGCAGCCATGTGGCTGGATGACAGCTGTTGTCACCATGTTTGGTGGAAGGGATGAGGCTGGCATGTTGTGGAGAGCATGGGCCATGGTTTGTGGGGTCAGAGTGGGTCAGCACCCCAAAGTTAGCAAGCATCCCTCAGCACCTGCATTTCCTGGAGCTGGGCTGATGACGTAGAGAAGGAGCTCTCCTTTCAGAAGAGCTCGCAGGGTCTCCTTTCATTGCTACCCTCACAGCAGGGGCAAGAATGCAGGTGAGGCAGGGCCAGGCAGGTGAGGGGGGACAGGCAGGTGAGGGGGACAGGCAGGTGAGGTGGGTCAAGCAGAGGCCTCTCACCCTGGAATCCCAGCCCAGCAACCCTTACCTGGGAACGTTCTGCTCTGCGCACAGGCAGACAGGTGAAATGAATAAGTCAGTTGAGGTGGGTCAGGCAGGTGAAATGAGTCAGTCAGGTGAGGTGGGTTAGGCAGGTGACATATGTAAGTCAGGTGAGGTGGGTCAGGCAGGTGAAATGAGTCAGTCAGGTGCGGTGGGTCAGGCAGGTGAAATATGTAAGTCAGGTGAGGTGGGTCAGGCAGGTGAAATGATTAAGTCATGTGAGGTGGGTCAGGCAGGTGAAATGAGTAAGTCAGGTGCGGTGGGTCAGGCAGCTGAAATGAGTAATCAGGTGAGGTGGGTCAGGCAGGTGAAATGAATAAGTCAGGTGAGGTGGGTCAGGCAGGTTAGGGCTGATAGGCCAGTGAGGGGCAGGCGGGTGAAGTAGGGCAGGCGGGTGAGGTGGGTCAAGCAGGAGAGATGGCACAGGCAGGTGAGGTGGGGCCGGGCCTTCCTCCGGGGGTCCGCAGAGGGCTCCCATGGGGGTAACCCTGCATGGCCAGCTCTAGGACAGAGGAGTGTGGAGGCAGAGAGGAGGGGCTGTGTCAGCTGAGCAGCAGGTCCAGGACAGCCTGGGTGGGTGGGCAGGACCTGAGGAAGGCTGCAGTGGAGCCCACAGGGCCCTGGAAAGTGCCTGTGCCCAGAGCCAAGCAGCTCCTCCTCCAGCTTCACTTCCAGGAATGTCTCTTCCTCCAGCTTCACTTCCGGAATGTCTCCTCCAGGTGATTGATGGGGCCGCCCTGCGGGGGTGTGGGGAGGTTGAAGGAGAGGCCGTGCCCCCTCCACTGTCCTTTACCCTGGGAACAGGGGCAGGGGGAGGCCCGGCTCTAGCGGGCACTGAGGGCGGACCGGCACTGAGAGCGCGGGCTCTGCTGCACGGGACACGGGGTTGGGAGGCGCAGAAGCAGCTGCTCAGAGACTGGAGGTTTGGCCTTGGAGGGATGGAGGTCAGTGCCCATCGTTTGTCTGGAGGGTCCTGGAGGCTGAGCAGTAGCCTCGGCACAGACGTCTTAGCTCCTCTGTCCTCTCCTTCCTAGTTCTGATGGTCACTCGTGGGTCCCCGGCCAGCTGTCACCCCAGCCAGCGAACAGGGAACATTCGGGAATATCACCTCTCCCCAACCTTGAGCAGCCCCTCTTCAAGGCTGGGCCCTGGGGCCTCTCACCCTGGGATCCCAGCCCAGCAGCCCTTACCTGGGAACGTTCTGCTCTGGGCACAGGTGCCTTTCCAGGGGAGGTGGAACCTTTATACAGGTTTTTAAGCAAATGATCACCCACCACTGTAGTATGTGCGTGTGACTCTTAAAAGTGTGTCTTTTCATCCACACACACAGTCCCACTGCCACACACTGTGACCTGCCCATAAGTGTGCATGTGAGATGCACATTTATAAATAATACCTGCACAGTAGTGCGACAAGAGAGGATGGGATGGTTTAGGAGAAATGTCTGACTTCAGTATCACATGGGTGTGTATATGTCACAGATGAGCATTGGACACAGCCTGGGTGGGTGGGCAGGGCAGGCTGGAGGGCAGGACCTGAGGAAGGCTGCAGTGGAGCCCACAGGGCCCTGGAAAGTGCCTGTGCCCAGAGCCAAGCAGCTCCTCCTCCAGCTTCACTTCCGGGAATGTCTCTTCCTCCAGCTTCACTTCCGGAATGTCTCCTCCAGGTGCTTGATGGGGCCGCCCTGCGGGGGTGTGGGGAGGTTGAAGGAGAGGCCATGCCCCCTCCACTGTCCTTTACCCTGGGAACAGGGGCAGGGGGAGGCCCGGCTCTAGGGGGTACTGAGAGCGGACCTGCACTGAGAGAGCAGGTCCGCTTTCTATATGCATATGTTGTAGGTGTGAGCATGCTGCGCACACAATGTACACACACATTCACACAGGCACATGTATGAGCACTCATGCCTTCGTGTGCACCCAAGCTGTGTGGGTATATGCATATTTGTAAGTGTGAGCATGCTGCACACACATCACACACAGTCACACACATGCACACACACGGTCACACCAGCACATGTAATGAGCACTCATGCATACATGTGCATCTCTGTAGGTGTGAGCACACTGCACACACATCACACACAGTCACACACACGCACATCACACACGGTCACACCAGCATATGTAATGAGCACTCATGCATACATGTGCATCTCTGTAGGTGTGAGCACACTGCACACACATCACACACAGTCACACACACGCACATCACACGGTCACACCAGCACATGTAATGAGCACTCATGCATACATGTGCATCTCTGTAGGTGTGAGCACACTGCACACACATCACACACAGTCACACACACGCACATCACACGGTCACACCAGCACATGTAATGAGCACTCATGCATACATGTGCATCTCTGTAGGTGTGAGCATACTGCACACACATCACACACAGTCACACACACGCACATCACACGGTCACACCAGCACATGTAATGAGCACTCATGCATACATGTGCATCTCTGTAGGTGTGAGCATACTGCACACACATCACACACACGATCACACCAGCATATGACCATTCATGCATGGCTGCACACAGACTGCAGGTATGTGCATATACGTAGGTGTGAGCACACTGCACACACATCACACACACATTTGCACACACACATGTATGGGCACTCATGCATGGCTGCACAGGGGCACACACAGACACACCCTCCACAGGAGTGCCGTGTTGTCGAACCCCTGCCACAGGACTGTGCCACCACTTTGTGCCCCACACACCGAGTTCCCCCATGGGTTGGTTTTCGTCTCCTGAAACTAACTTGGCAGAGGCAAGTGTCCATATGTAGGTGTGGGTTTCTGTCTTCATGCGTCCCCCACACCCCGACACACACACACGTTTCAATTAATTAGCAGGGACTTGGAAACCTACCGTCCCTGGCTCAAGGCAAATGCCAGCAGTCCCGGGTTTTTGTGGTGCAACATAGAGGGAGAATTGTCTATCAGAGGGCTTTCCTCTCGGCAAGCCAGGAAACAAGTGGATGTCCTTTGTCCGCCAACAAGTTATATGTCCATAAAAGACGAGCCCGGAGAGGCAGGCCGTCCTTTCAGCCCTGACAGCGCGTCAGCACCGGGAGCCGGCGCGGGTGGGTAATGAGCGCGCACCGCCCGTCGAGGGACATATGGCTCAGGCGTGCGCCCCGGCTGACGCGTTGTCAGGAATTCATGGCAGGGCTTGTTTTGCCAAACATTTCGCTATGGAGGAACAAGGACTCCAACCTGGTTATCAAAATTTGACATTTCGAAACCGCCTGAAGAATTTTTAACTATTGGGTTTCCATGTCAACAGCATGTCTGTCTTCATCTGTGGCCAAGGCTTCCGGCTCCCTGTGCCCTGCGCTGCGGGGAGGACAGAGTGCCTTTGTTTGCAGCCGCCCATGGGCACAGGCGGCTCGCACACACACGCACACTGCGGTGGCTTTCCGTGCTCCACGACGGTTTACGCCGGGGAAAGGAGGAGCTTCACATCTGTGTGTGGAGGAGTGGCTGGGAGCTGCCCCGCAGACCCGAGACGGCCCCCAGACGTGCTGGCGCTGGCTGGGCAATGGCAGCGGGGCCTGGCTGGGCTGGCGCTGTCTGAGCTCTGTCGCCTGCAGAGGGGCGGGACCTGGGACGGGGGCTCCCTCTGGACGTGGCTGGACGGGGTACCTCTCCTGCAGGAGCTCTTAGTAATGGCTGTAGTCAGGAAGAATGCTACCCCAAACAAAAACCCCCTCGGCCTCCCGGTCTGGCAGGAATCGGGGAGGTCCCGCTGACTTGAGCCAGATGGCTTGGTGCTGGCAGAGGCCCCGATGGAACGGATTGTTCTGTGGCTCTCGTTCCTCTGCCTTTGAGACACCCGGGGTGGGGGTGGGGTAGGGCGGGGGAGGCTGGTGCTGCCACCACATGGCCCGGCTCCCTGGGGACCTGAGGACATGAGGTTCCCGCTCTGTTCTTGGTGCATTTCCAGGCGAGATCATCATCTTCTGGGAGAGACGGGGTCTGGCCATGGCAGCTCAGGGTGGCATTCCCCACTCCTCCATCCACTCTAGACCAGGGATGCCAGGGACAAAACCCCAGGGCAGGACATGTCTGTGTGCCAGGAGGCATGTGGGCAGAGGATGGGGCTTGGTTTCAAATCCGGGCCCTGCCACTTACTGACCAAGCATGTGGCCCTGACCAGCCTGGCCTCTGAACCCCAGCCTGCAGGTCCCACAGTTGGACGAGGCTCCTGGGAGGACCCAGAAGCTGGCAGCAAAGGTGTCAAACCAAATGCCATGGCCTCCTTGTTTCAGGAGGAAGTCCAGCCCAGCAGGCACTGCAGTCAGGGTCCTGCAGCCCTCCCTGGGGCCCTGGAAGCCCCTTTCTGCTCCCCTGTCAGAGCGCCCAGCAGCCTAGAAGGCCCCACAGTGTCCCCAGACTAAGCCAGACTCCTGCCCGAGTGAAGATAGCAGGAGAGGCCTTGAGCAGACCCCATACACCTGGTTTCCTGAGGACCCTCTGGCTGAGGGTGGGGATCGGGCTGAGGGTGCAGGGCCAGGGCGAGGGGGTGGCAGGGGCACGATGCCCTCCATGCCCCCCTGGGCCATTTGGCGTGGGGGTGCCGTGGATCGATGCAGTGCACGGACCTCTCTGTCACCAGCGCGTGGTCAGCTCCATGCCCCTTCCTGAAGGTGGATACAGGAGTGGATGCTCCGGGTTCTAGGCCGAGTGGCCTGCTTTTATATCGCCAGGAAGCTAAGCTAGGCTTTAATCATCTTAAAGGGTTATAACAAAAAAGAAAAATATGTGAAACCACCCAGATGCCCCGGGGCTGCTAAGCCGAAAATATGGACTACCTGGTCCTTTACCGAAAGTCGCCGCCAGCTCCTGGCTTAGGGACGGGGATGGGAGCTGGGACCGAGCTGGTGGAGGAGGAGGACAGTTCTGGGCAAGGGGCTGAGCCCTGTCCTCAGGCTGGTTGTGAGCCAGGCCATGGGGCACCCCATCTCCAGGCCAGTTTTCTGGCTGTGGCTGATTAGAGGTAGCTGGGTATTGGCTGGCGAGCTTTCCCTCCCTTGAGCCCTTTGGGATACAGTACCGTCCATGTGGAACTTTGGAGGGCAGAGTGAGGACCGGGAATCAGAGCCAGTCAGCTTTCCCTGCATGGGTGCTGCCTGACAAGCAGCCCAGCCTCTGTGGCCCACAGCAGGGAGCATGGGTGTGCCTGCCCACGGGTCTGCCATGCTCGCTGCTCTGGGCCGCGGTGGGCTCAGGTCTCTTCCCCGCGTCTCCGTGCATTCTTGACTAGCTACTTCCCGGCACCGTCTTGCCGTGGTAAATCACAGGACACCAGACTCAACCTCCGGAGCTCACTGAGGGCTCCTGCCTGGGTCAGACCCACAAAATCCCATTGGCCAAGTGAGTCCCATGGTCAGTCCTAGGGTCAGCGGTGCAGGGAGCTTGTCTCCTTCCAGCCCGGGGGTGTGGAATTAAGTCCCCAGGGCCCACAGAGCAGGCAGGAAAATCGTGCCATGTTTATATCTGCGTTTTACATGCCGCTTTCCAATGTGTGTTTTACAAAGTATGCAACAGACTTACATTTTGAGACATGAATATGTATTTGTGTGGGGGGCATATGTACTCGTTTTTGTAAACCAATGGGATGTGAGTTCATGGGGGGTGGGAACCTGACAGGTAGGCACTGGCTGCGTCTTGCAGCTCCGAGCTGCCGGCCGAATCCTGCGGAGAGAAGTATCCTGGGGCTTTCTGCTGACCCGCCGAGTAATTGCCATTTTCAGACCTTGCTTTCTTGGTAAATAATGACATTTCTCCGTCTCAATGAGGATGCTGGCTGTATGGAAATGAAGACAGGACGGGCCCAGCCAGGGCCCTGGAGAGGTGGCCAGAAAGACCCTGCTGGGCTCCTAAATTGGTTTATTTGCCAGATAATCGGAGGCAAAGCAGACACCCTAACAGGACACGAGTTCCTCCAGGCTGTGCGTGGCCGGGCCGTGATTGCTCTGAAGTGGTTGTTACTGTTTCCCAGGGAGGAAAAGCTGTGTGGTTTCTCTCTTGGCACCTGTTCTGAAACAAAGAATTATTGTGTTGACTTTTCTTGAAGACGGAGTTACATTTAGGGCGGTGTAGTTTGTCACTGCAACTTTTCTCTTCCCACTTTCTGTATTTTTTTAAGAAGCTGGGAGCCCCTCAGGTGGAAATCAGGAAGGACGAGGAAGGTGTGCTGTGCTGAGCTGCAGCCAGGTCGGTGCCACCCGACAGGGCCTGCCCACAGGAGCGGAGCCTGTGAGCAAGTGAAGAAATGTCCAGCAATGTCCCTGGAGTTCCAGGGCCCATCAGAGAATTTCAGGAGGGGGCTTAATAGCGGCAGGAAGGCCACCCCCAGGAGGTGATCCATTGGCTGAGAACTGGGTAACAAGAAGCCAGATGGGAAACTTCAGAGTCCCCGAACCTGCCACCAGTGCTGAAGGGAGCGGGACTGCAGGCAGAAGGTGGGAGGGGATGGGGCCTTGCCAGAGAGAGGAGTGTGGTTCGATTCCAGCACTGGAGAGAAAACCAGGGTCGGGCAGAGCCCTTGTCCCATGGATTGGGGGGTTGGGAGTGGAACTGGGGGCCTGGGAAGGGTTCGGAGTAGCCAGGTAAAAGCCGGCAGGCCTTGGCTGCGGGAAAAGGAGGTGCCCAGCATGGCCTGTGTCCTCTTTGACCCTGCCCTGTTGTGTTAGTTCTGTGATCCCCTTGGAATTGAGTCCTAGGAAACTGCAGCATCTGAGAGGCTACAGTGACAGTTCACCCCAAACCACTGTGAACAACAGAGGGTCTCTGGGCAAGGGGAGGGGCATGGAGAGCCGGCAGGAACTGGGCTGGGATGAGCCCTGCAGCTCCCTCCTTCTCTTGGGCTGGCCCCCTAACCCCCAGTGAACCTGTCGGCCACCAGGGCTGTGCCTTCTTGGGTCTAACCTTGTGCACGAGAGGTTAGACCCATGTAGGTCACAAAGGTGTGTTTGAATTAGTTTCCCACTGCAGCACCTGTGCAGGTGGGAAACAGAAGGGACCCATGGGCTGAAGCCTGCTCCCCAGGACCAGGGTGGTGGGGGAGGTGGATCACCTGTGTGGAAGCCTGGAAAACCTCCGGAGGGGTGGGGGAGGCAGATGCTGCCTGGACCCCCAGAGAGTCCCTTTGCGAGGCCACTCGTGCCCAGAACTGACACCCGCCATGGGAAAGATGACCAGTTACCTAACCTCTCCGCTGCACCCCCTGGTCCCCCGAGGTCTAATGGGGCACATAAGCCTTTGACTTCTAGGGTGTCTTCTGCCCCCGCAAAATCAACCCAGTCCCACCTCGAGGTGAGAAATGCTGAGCACAGATTTGCACAGGAGTTTGCCTTTTTTTTTTTTTTTTTTTTTTTTGCCTCAAATGCATCTTTTGTTTTTCATGAATCCAAGCCTTGCTTCCTTTTCTTCTTGTTCTTTCTCAAGTTACTGTACTAAAATAATCTCATAATTTGCCAATTATTTCTTCTTTACAAAATGATGTTATTCAGAATTTAGTCACTAATATACTGTGAAGCTTGGCCTCAATTTTAGCTTCAGATGTTTAGAGGAAGATTTTTGTGGCACTGTGTAATGGGTTTGTTTTTGTGTTTGCCGGTAAGACAATTTTTCATTGACAGTAAAAAGAAAATACAAAGAGCAGCCGTTTATTAGAAGTTGGCCAGGTAACACGGGTCCTGGTAGCAGCTCTCTGTGGACGTGAGGCTCCAGACCTGGGCCAAACCCTGCAGAGGGGCTCACCAAAGGAAAAAGGGGATCCTGGGCTGAGGAACCTGAGGGACACTGGGTGGGAGAGGCAGGGCTGGGAGTAAAGCAAGCCCCGGGAAGTCCGACGCTGAACTGCAGTGCTTCTCAAGACTTTGTGTCTCCTGGGTATGTGCACCGGACCCAGAGACACCAGGACCCTGTCCCCACACGATGTTTATACAGGCCCTTGGAAATCCCACAAGCCTGTACCATTTGGGGCATTTGTGCAAGGACCTGGAGACCCCAGGACCCTATACTCCCTGGGACCTTTGTGCAGGAACCCAGAGATTCCAAGGACCCTGTCCCCCGTGGGGTGTTTGTGCAGGGACTTGGAGACTCCAGAACCCTGTACGCTTTGGAGCATCGTGCAGGGGCTTGGAGACCCTCCCCATTCCCATGCCGTCTGGAGGGCCCGTAAGACCCCGACTTTCGCTGAAGGGCTTTGTTTCATTCTTTGTGGAGTCTGCCTCTCAGGCAAGACAACTCACAGTTCAGCCTCGGCCCTGCTGCTGTCTTCCTTGTCCCAGGTGTGAGGAGCCCCAGGCACGTTCCCCAGCCCACCTGTATGCCACACAGGGCAACAGGTGCCACCCCTCTGTGTCGGTGTTGTGAGGGTGGAGGGCGGCCAGGGTGGGGGCCCCCATGCAGACCTGCAGTGAGGACTCAGTGCACCTGGCCACAGACACGCAGAACCCTCGCCTTGGCTCTGGGCTCAAGTCCTTCTTCAAGGTGGGACTTTGCCCCAAGCCAGGGATCTGCTGGGAGGCCTTGACCTCAGGGGTGGCAAGGTCTGCAGCCCTGCCAGGCTCTGGGTCTTGAGTGCCACTACCTGTGCCCTGGGAAGGCCCCAGCAGGGCTGTCTTCCAGCTGGGGGAAGCCGGCTCTGGGCACCCCCGGGGTGTGTTGGGGGCCACAGGCACCCCAGGGGATCATGTGGGTGCTGAGTGGGAGGAGCTCTAGTACGCCGAGTACAGGGCCTGGGAGGCCAGTGTGCAGGGCCCGGCATCAATCTGCTGCTGTGGCTCCTGTCACCAGAGTATCCAGATTGGAGGGGCTAGGGGTGTGTGTGTGGGGGGGGGGGGGGGGGGGGTATGTGTGTGATGTGTTTGAGTGGTATATGTGTGGTGTGTGTGATGTGTATATGTGTGTGCAGTGTGTGTGATGTGTGTGGTATGTGTGCATGTGTGGTGTGTGTGTGATGTGTGTGTGGTGTGTGTGGTATGTGTGTGATGTGTTTGGTGTATGTGTGGTGTGTGTGATGTGTGTATTTGTGTGTGTGTGGTGTGTATAGTGTGTGTATATGTGTACTGGTGTACTGTCTGGGGTGTATGATGTGTGGTGTGTGTTGTGTGTGGAGTACAGTGTGTGTGTATGGTGTGTAGTGTGTGTGTGTGCGGGTGTGTGGTGTGTATATGTGTGTGCGGTGTGTGTGTGGTGTGTGTGTGATGTGTGTGGTGTGTGTGCATGTGTGGTGTATGTGTGGTGTGTGTGCATGTGTGTGGTGTGCAGGTGTGTGGTGTGTATGTGTGTGTGGTATGTGTGTGATGTGTTTGTGTGGTGTATGTGTGGTGTGTGTGATGTGTGTATTTGTGTGTGTGTGGTGTGTATAGTGTGTGTATATGTGTACTGGTGTACTGTCTGGGGTGTATGATGTGTGTTGTGTGTGGAGTACAGTATGTGTGTGTATGTGGTGTGTGTGTGGTGTGTACGGGTGTGTGGTGTGTATGTGTGTGTGGTGTGTGATGTGTTTGGTGTATGTGTGGTGTGTGTGATGTATTTGTGTGGTGTGTATAGTGTGTGTATATGTGTACTGGCGTACTGTCTGGGGTGTATGATGTGTGGTGTGTGTTGTGTGTGGTGTGTAGTGTGTGATGTGTATGGTGTGTAGTGTGTGCTGTGTATGCATATTGTGTGATGTGTCCATGACCACTCTACACAGCGGGGGGCCGACCTGGCAGTGGGTGACTTGCTGAGGGGCACGAAGAGGGGAGAGTGGTCTGGGGTCTGTGTCCTCCACGCGCTCCCCTGGTGCCTTCGTCTCTGAACATCTCCTGGGGAGTCGGGTCGTTTGGTCTCCTCCAGCGCTGCTGAGAATGAGGATCTTCCAGGCATCAGCCCTTATGACCAGTCAGCCAGGCCGCTCCCCTCCCCAGGGCAGAGATGGGGCCCGAGTCATTTTTTTTGCAATAACATTTGTGGAACTTAAAGACAAAATCCTTCATAAAAGAATCATAAAGTGTAATCACGGCAATGAAGCCGGCTCGAGTGGAGGGGAGGTGACCTTTCCGGCCACTCTCTGGAGGAAATGTCACCCAGGAAGAACAGGAGGTGGGGGCCTTGCCTCCAAGGAGAGCCTCCCTGCTGGTCTGGGCTTGGCGGGGTGGGGGCAGCCTCCTATGGGGGCACCCTGGCTGCTGCTTAGGGGACCCTCCCCCCGTGACAGAGCAGGACGCCCCGGGCCCGCCGCTGACCACAGTCTGGAGAGGAGATACTTTCCTTGCTCCAGTGGAGATGGCTGGACCTCACTGGAGGCCTCTCCGCCTCTGGCCTGCTGTGTTCTCGCCTTCCTGGGGGACTGTGTCCCTGCTCGGGCAGAGCCCCCGCCTCCAGGCCTGCTCCAGGCTGAGGATCTCTGGGGCCCGTGGCATTCCGTTAGGCTCTGGACAGGCTGTGTGTCTGCGCCAGCAGGCAACTTCCCTGCAGGCGGTGCGTCTGGGCTGCCAAGATTCCCCTCCGTTTGAGCCTCATTCTCCACCTGGAGAGGCATGGGGGGCTCCAGAAAACCTCAGCAAATGAGGGCTTTCCGGGCTGGAGTTGGTCTCCGATAAGCCGAGGGGCTCCTGGGACCTGGGGGGCTCCAGGCGGCCCACACCATGGATGCCTGTCCTTGGTCATGTGTCAGCACCGTGGGCACCTGGGTGCTCGGCAGGACCAGCAGGCTGGGCTGCAGAGACTGCCGGCTCCCAAGTGCTCCGCTGGCCAGAGCTGTCAGCCAGGGCGTGTCGTGGTGTCTGGGGTGTGCACCCTGGGGTGGCGTCTTCTCTTCAGGTCCCGTGGTTTACATACCATTTCCATGACCCTGACTTCACAGAGCTCCACCCAGCTCTGATGCCCACCACCCTGGCAGAGCGGGGTCTGGGCCCTCTGCAGAGCTGTGGACTTAGGGAGCATCCTCCCCCCGTATTATCTGCCCCATCTACGGGAGGAGGCTGTACAAGGCGAGCCCGGGGCAGTTCAGGCTATGTCCCCACTCCATGGCCAGTCCTGGGTTTGCCAGGGACTCCATCAGCCCGTCCCTCGAGGTGACATCTGACAAGGCAGCAGTTTGTTGAAATATGCAGACCTCTGCACCACATGCTAATCTGGGCTTTGTTCAAATGAGCTGCAGCACCAGGAGGGTGCAAGGGCGCTAACCGCATCAGCACCATGCCAGCTTCCTCCCGGGGCACAGAGCGGCACAGCTGGCTAGGTGCTTTGCGTTTCCACCCACCACCTTAAGGCCCGATGTGCACTACGCACTCACTCTGGATTTGCTGCGTCCCTACGTGCCTGCGGAGGAGGGTGTGTGTGGGTCTCAGTCCCCACTCCGGGCCACGGGGACGCTGACTTGGAGGAATTGTTGAGTTCTGGCTGTTACCATGATCTAGGCGAGGCCTGCAAACGAGGTGTGGTCTGGGGTCCCACACTGCCTCTGAGGTGAGAGAGCCCTGGGAGGAATCCTGAAGTAAGCCAGACTCGGGGCTGAAATCTGCATCTTGTCTCACCTCCTGCCGCCAGGCCCTAAGGGTGTGAGGGAGGGATGCTGAGCGCACCTGCTTTTCGGTGGACGGCAGCTGCCTCTCCTTTGCTGCTTGGCGGGAGCAGTCCAGCCAGCCCCCAGTGGCTCAGTCAATAGGCAGAAGGACTCTCATGGAAACCGTGACTTCCACCATCTCCAGATGGATTCCTGGACCATGAGGTTCACAGCGAGCCTTCAGGTTTGGAGAAAGTGGACCGTATTTGTGGGAGACAGCGTTCTCCCTCCCTCTTGCTCTGCCGTCCCTTCGATCTTTCCGCCGCTCACTGAAGTCTGCCATCCAGACCATGCCATGCTGCCACTCGGCCTAAGGCCTCTGGTCTCCGAATTCCTTGGCACAGTGTTCCTGGTGCCCCTGCCTCAGTGGGGGCTGGATGTGCCCCGGGCCACAGCACTCATAGGGCACTGTTGTGATTGCAAGTATTTGGCTGTTCTCTCACCTGAGTGAGACGCCCATGAGGGCAGCAACCCTATGTCTTGTATCTCCTAAAGCCTAGTGGATAGCCCAGCACACAGTAGGTGCTTAATGAATGTTTCTGGGTTATGCAGTGATTACTTTGAACCCAGCTGCTGCTCACAATCTCTTTGGAATTAGGTTGGGTGTTATTGAACATCCTGTGTTGGCACTGGGAGAGGTGGAGGCTTCTGGGGCTGCCTCTGCCTTCAGGACCTTAGCTGTTCCTGGGAAGACAGGGCCGACACCCAGAAATAATGCAGGACCAGTACCAGGTGGGCTCTCAGGTGTGGAGACGGCTGGGCAGGTACCTTGGGCGCAGGAGAGAGGAGGGGAAATTGTTGCGGTTACCCAGTGCCCCACAGAGGTTGCCGCCTGGGCACCTGAGAGACCCCAGGACACCGTCCCCATGGCCCGTCCCAGTTAGAGGCTCTTTGTCAACAGATGCCCCTGGAGTCTGGCAGGGCAGATTAATACGTGAATGAGTGGGTGAAGGTGTGAGTGCTGCTTGCTGTAATTTGGCTGGGTTCTGCCACCCTGGGGAAGGGGAGTGCCGGGATCTGTGAGCCTCAAGCAGGTCCCACCCAACGGAGCTGCTCCTGAGGCTCTGGGTGGCCAGGCCCGTCACTGGGTGAGAGGAGAGCCGGGGCATGCTCAGTTTTGGGGCTGGCCCTCCCACCCCATCATGGGCACAGCCTGGGCGGGCAGCCTGGAGGAGCAGGTGGGCTCCCTAAGTCGGGCGGAGGGCTCCCCTTCAGCCTGGAAGAAGCATGCCTCCCCATGGGGACTGCGCCTGCACGTGGCCAGCGGGCAGGGTCCACTCCTTGGTCAGCACTTCACTGCAAGTGCATTCCCAGCAGCTGAGGCTCCCATCCCGGCGTGCGCTGACAGCATTGTCAGTCCTCATTTTGTGCCTGCCTGTCCCAGGGCAAGGTGGCCTGAGTCCACTGCAAAGGCCTTGATTAATTCAGCAGACACACTGAGCTGGGCACTGGATGGCCCTTGGAGGTCCCTCAGTGACCATCAGACACTGCCCTGTCCTCTTGGAGCTTGTGGGGGAGAGAATCCCATTGAGAAGAGCTCCCTTCTCAAACAGGGTGTTGTGGACGTCCCTGTTTTTCTCACCTTGCTGGGCAGCCCATGGCTGTGGGACAAGAGATACGGATGATGTGGACTGCTGAGCAAGTGACGTGTATCCAGCAAGCTTTGGGGAAATCCGGAGAGTGGGAGGGTGTGGCCCGGCAAGTCCTCCTCCTACTTCCCATCTCTGAGGGTCCGCAGGATGGGGGGCTCACCTCCATCCCTCCAGGTGCCCAGCACTCATGGTCCACACTCAGACGCCCCTCTGCAGTTCTGGAAAGGCTCACTAGGCCGTGCGCTGTTTCGGGAGCATTGAGTCCCGAAGTCACCGGCTCTGGTCACTTTGAGGAGGCCCCACCCTCTCGTGCGGGGAGGACGATAGCGGATGGCCACAAGCTGTTACTACCAACTGCCTTGACTCCGTTCAGCAAGGATTGAAAATAGCCAGTTGGCCAGACTCAATCTTTGTCTTGTTTTAAAAGAGTTTGTTTTTCCAGACTCTGTCCAAGTCTGTTTTAATCCACCCAAAGAGGAGCTAAGTTTGATAAATAAAAGAAGATTAAAAATGGTAGAGAAAAATGTGTTTTCCCCCCAGCTCCCAAGAGAGTACTGCCAAAATTGAAGTGTAGAAACAAAAATAGAAATGATCAAAACGTCTGATGGTATCTATATTTTCAAATGAAAAGGCAGAGGGAGTCTTTCAGCCGAACCACTTACGGGAAGATCCGGCGGGCCTGGGAGCTCACCTCGGCTCTTCTGCGCCTGGTGGGAGTCAGGACCGGAAACTCCTCTCCCTGTGCTGGTGGGCCTCATGCCGTGGATTGAGGGGGTTCCTGTGTTGTTCACGGGGCTGGGAGAGTTGCTTTGGAACAATCAGGGGAGCCCTTGGGACTTCAGGGGTCCCTTGGGATCCAGCCTTTCCCCAGGTGTTTCCATTCCTTTGTAGGAGGGGAAGTGGGGACACCTTTGTTTGTGATTCCACGTCAGCCCAAGCCTGGAGCCCCCACACTGGGTAAGAGATGGGGGGAGATGGGCACCAGACATGGTTGCTGGGCCAGAGCTGGAGCGGTCGGGAGACTCTTCACTGTGCAATAGTGACAGTAATGGGGAGAGCCGCTCATATTCAGGGGTGCTGCATTATGTCCTGGCCCTTGGTTTGCCACTTTAGGGACATTATCTGATTTCATGGCAACCTCATAAGCCAGTGACTCTTAGAGTGGGGTCCCAGTGGTCCTGGCACAGCCTTGGGGGCGTGTTAGGAATGGCCATCTCTGGCCCCACTCAGACCTGTGGAGTCTGAGACTCTGGGATGGGCCTCAGCGTCTCCGTCTCTCTCCGGAGGACTCTGAGTGTGATGACTGCTGCTGCATTTCACACGTGGAGAAGGTTGGAAATGCCACTGTTAACTAACGAGCCCAGCAGCCCATGGCTAGCCAGTGACAGCACCGGAGTGGAAATAGGGCGGTCTTCACTAAGAACCTGCTCTGAGCCCCGGCCCTGCCCTCCAGCCCAGCCCCCGCCCCGGCCCTGCCCTCCAGCCCAGCCCCCGCCCCGGCCCTGCCCTCCAGCCCAGCCCCCGCCCCGGCCCTGCCCTCCAGCCCAGCCCCCGCCCCGGCCCTGCCCTCCAGCCCAGGCCCCGCCCCTGCCCTCCAGCCCAGGCCCCGCCCCCCAGCCCCAGCACCGCCCTCCAGCCCAGCCCCCGGCCCCGCCCCCCAGCCCCCGCCCCGACCTCCAGCCCAGGCCCTGCCCTGTTGTGCAACGTGTTCTTTCTGCCTGCATCTTCGGAGGTCCTGGGAGTGGGGAAGGTGACCCTGGGCCCCACCCCAGTGAACATGGCAGCTAGTGCTGCAGGCGCACAGGCCCATTTTCAGGTGCAGGAGGCCTGGGGGTGCCTGATGGGGATCCGACCCTGTGGGGCTTTGTCCAGTGTCTCTGTGGCCAACTGCACACACGTGGGTGTTGACACCCAGTGCGATTGCTCTTTCTCTTAAGTGAGCGTAGTGAGGAAGATGGCTGGAAATGCCGTGTGCGGCTGCAGTTCCGAAGCCGCTCGCCTCTCTGGGCCATTGTCTCTCTGCCCTCCTGCTCCCTCGCCCTGCCAACCGTGGAGATGACCTGTCCTGCCGTGCCCTTTAGCATGAGCTTGGGTTTCCAGCCAGTCTGTATTTTGTGAGATTGGGTGCCTGTCTGTGGAACAAACGAGAAACTCAGGGCTCACAGTGGTGTTCGAGACCCTGGGTCAGCAGTGGTGGCTTTGACCGTGGTCTGTGGGTCGGCTACAGTGGGCTCAGACTGGACCCTAGGCTCCGGGCTCCGGGGCAGGGGAGTGGACTAGGGGGAGCTTTGCTGCTCTCGGCAGGCTGGGCTCCAGGTGGTGGGTTGGGTTCAGGGCTGCACTTCACAGGGACAGGCCCAGCCTCAGAACCGTATCACTGCCATCCCCTCCATGTCACGAAAATCCCACTGGCTCAAGCAGACCACATGGCCAAGCCCAGCATCAGTGCAGGTGAAGGCGTGCGTGAGAGTTTTCCCAACAGTTGCCTAACAGCCAAAGTCTTTTATCTCCTGACCCCTTCAATCCAGTTCCCTGTACTACCTGGCATACAGCAGGTGCTTATTAAATGCTTGGCCCGCTGCTGGACTAAAGTCATTTGGTTTCACTGAACTCATCGTCTTTCTGGGAATGATATTACAAGAAGCTTTCACACCCACGCTGGAAGAACCTTTTGGCCAAAGAGAAGTTCTTTAATAGTGATCAAATTGATCGAAAGAAGAGTTTTCCCACATGAAATGTGAATTCATTGGCATGAAATGACAGTCAGTTTCATCATAAATTGTCTCCTGAGTAGAAATAGGAAGAGTAAACATGTACCACATCTTTCTCAAATGGAATGAGCCTAGCTTCCAGCCAAAGGCAGGATTCATGATCCCATTTCTCTGCTTTGATTCTCTTTAGAAATACAGTCACCAAAAATTAATTGCCAAGTAGTCTGCAGTGTGTGGACACCAAGGGCTTTCAGCCCAGGCCTGATATTGATACCTGCTCATCAGCACATTTGAATTACCTGGACTGTCAATAAATGCCTGGAACATTGTGAGCTTCGGGGACATGAAGTCCATTTACCACCAGGCAGCTGGCAGCCAGCACCAGATCCGTGCTCTTCTGAACTTTGGTGTAGCAAATGATTCTGCATGCCTTCCAGAAAGTGGCCCTAATTTGAATTTAAATCGTATTCATGGTATTGGCTTGGTGGCGTTTGGAGGAGGGGACACCATGGCAGTAACAAGCAGGATGCAGGGACTCAGCAGAAGCAGGCGCAGGTACCTCCCAGGGGCCCACCCGCTCCTGTCAAACCGCGGTGGTCCTGCCTGTCCTGCTTTTGGAGATGACTGCCCCAGATGGTGGGGCAGGGCCAGGGCCAGGCTTTGGGCTCTGGGACCAGGCAGAGCCGGGTTGGGCTTCATCTTCCACACCAACTGCTGTGTGGCCTGGAGTGGTGGTCAGAGCTGTGGCACCTGTGCACATTGAGTACAAGCATGGGCCCCTGCCCAGGTCTGAGGACTACATTCGGAGATGGATGAAAAGGCCAAGCCCCCTGCTAGCAGTGCCAGACGCCCTCGGGAACTGGACCTGTGGTCCTGGGCATTCATTGCCAGCTTGCTCTGCACCAGGCGAGGTCTGAATGATTTCCTTGCAGTGCCGCAGTCATCCCTGAGGCCACCCGGCCAGGTACCGTCACATCCCTCTCTTTCTCAAAGAGAAACCGAGTCACAGGGTATTTCAGTAACTGAGAACATTAAGTGACCTGGATGTGGCAAAGCTGGCTTGTACCAGAAGCTGGGAACTTTGGGGCATGCTGGGCGTGGGTGTAGCAGCCTCTCTGTGTCCACCCGAGGTGGCCCTGCCCTGTTTCCACACACAGCCTGCCTAGAGCTAGAGAAGGCTCCAGGCGTTGAGTGCTCAGCTCCAGAGCTGGGCAGATGGCACACCTGACCAGGATAAGGTGTAGGTCTGGGAGAACGGGGTCAGTGCAGTGCAGGCCACAGGTGAGGGCAGATGCAGATAGGAGCGCCATGAGAGGGCAATGAGAGGGTAAGGGCTTCCAGGCTGGCATGTGGGCCTGTCGTGCACTTTTCCCACAGACTGGTCAGAGGTGCTCAGCAGGACCCTGGATGCCTCCCTGGGAGTAACTAAGAGGTCATGTCTGGATAGAACCAGATGTGAGGGCTTTGACCCCCATAGAGCCAGGTGCCCCTGGGAAATGCCAGCATTGTGTGAAGGAGTGTCTTGTACCAAAGCAGATATCCCCTGCCCCCCACCCTCATCCCGCAGTTCCTAGCAGGTTCCATTGCCTTCCAAACTTGATGCCGCTGGATCCTCCCAAGGTCCCTTTGCAGGTTGGAACCTGTGGCTCAGAGGTGAGGCAGTTTGCCTGGAACCACACAGTGGCTGGGTGTGGAGTCCGGACAAGGTGCATCCTGATCCAGGGCCCCCTACTCTGATCCATGGGTGTCTGGGCTCCAAAAAGCTTTCTCTGACCTTCTTGTTCTTGGGAAAGAGTGGTGCCTCCAGGATTCAGGCCTGAGTTGTGCCTGGGACCATGTGGGTCCCTTTCATTCCTGTGTTACCTGGGGGTGAGGCAGAGGTTCCTGGTCCTGCTTTGGGCATCATAAGATGGGCTGTTGTGGTGTCCCCTCCCCGCCAGGGCTGCTCTGAGGGCGCCCCTGGGGAGCATCATGCAAAGTCCTCCGGGCCCCTCTGGGGCACAGGGTAGGGTCTCTCCCTGTGGTGTCTCAGGGAGCAGGAGGCAGGCACAGTATGAATGTGGCCTCTGACAGCACAGCCATGCTGAAGACCCCTCAGTCCGGCCTCCTGGGGCCGCTGGGCCTGGAGCACCCTGGAAGGCAGACAGCCCCCCAGGTCAGTGCTTCTGAACTCGGAGGAAAACACGAGCGAAGGGCTGGGCAGCTCAGCTCTGACCCAGACACCTGGCACGGCCTTGGCAGGTACTGGCCCCGTCTCAGCAGACCCATGTCCTCTCCTCTCACCTCCTGGGCAAGGACACCACCAGTGAAAGGCTTGTAGGAACTGGATGAGCTGCATGAGCCCCCGGGATGGGACCAGGTGATGGCGGCTCGCTGGTCTTCCAGGCACACACGAAGGGGCCGAGCCCATCAAGAATTCCACTCCAGAACTCCTTGATATTTGGCTTAAAGTTCAGCTCTAAATATAGACCCGTTGGGGTCTGTCGCAAATGTTTTCTTGAGGGGTCTGTGATGATGTGCGTGGGGTCCTAAGAGGGGCAGGGTTCTGGCCCCCACCCTTCTCATGGGGTCCTAAGGGGGGCAGGGTTCTGGCCCCCACCCTTCTCGTGGGGTCCTAAGAGGGGCAGGGTTCTGGCCCCCACCCTTCTCGTGGTCTGCGGCGCTGATGGAAGCAGGTGCAGGAGGGGAGACGGGGGGCCAAGGAGACTCTCTGGCAAGTGCTGCCTTCTCTCCCCTCCCTAAAGACCCTTCTCCAGGAGAGCTGCGCCTCTGCCCCGCCCGTTCCCCTGGCTGACCCAGGACCCACCTGCCGTCCTGAGCGTTCCCGTGGCAAGTGTGGGCATGGCCGCTGCTGGTAACGGAGGAGTGAGATCAAATGAGTAGCCTCTGAGCCCCTGGTGGGAGTTGGGAGCCCTGTGGAAAACTGACTGAGAGCGCGGGCTCCTGCGGGAAGGCAGTGCTGGCCTCACGCCCCGCGGTGGCCGTCCTGCTCTGACTGTCCTCCCGGCAGGAAGCATCCTCCAGTGTTCCCTCTGCTGTGTCCTGTCACCGCGGCTGTGTGGCTGCAGCCTGTGCACTGTGAGCCTTCCTTGGGTGGGTTCCTGGGGACCACCAGAGAGCCCCTCCCAAGGAGTCGCCAGTCACAGCGGACCCCACCTAGCTCTTCTGCCATGGAGAAGGATCCACACCTGCCTGCCTTGGGCGAGCTGCCTTTGCTTGCTTGTGTCCTGGTGCCTGGCTGCTGCTACCCAGGAGCCGGGCTCTGGGCAGGGAGGAGGGCTTCCTGGAGGCAGCGGCAGAAGTCTGTTGATCTGAAGCCCTCAGGAAACCTTCTTAGGGGGTCTTGTTGAGGAAACAAATCCCTCTGCTGATGTAGCTGCTGGCTGACTGTCAGCGCTGCCCGCTGTGGAAAGCCCTTATGAGCGTGTACATCCTCTCTCGGGGTCCTGCAGGCCACGCGGTGGGAGCCTGCTCTCCCTGGGTCAGGACACGGAGACTTCGCAGCCCAGCAGACCCCACGCCCGTGCCCAGCTCTGCCTAATGGACCGATTGTCTGGAAACCCCGTCGAGGGGCTCAGAATTGCGGCAGGGTGGGAGGCCCCTTCTGGAGGGTCCCTGTGGATTAGCTTGGCTTACTTGATTCACTGATTTTGTCAAGGGTCCGTTTATCACACTGACAACTGGAAAAACCTTAAATAAATATTTATCATCCTCCGAGGGGCCCGGCCAGGCTCCCAGGGAAGAGGAGGGGCAGCTGGGATTGCACCTACATGGGGCTTCCAGGGCTCACCCCGAGGGACGAGGCCCAGAGCCAGCCCTGGGCGCTGAGCCCCTGGTTTCCCACTGTTGTGATGCCCCTGCCTGCATTCCCTGCAGAATACCCCGGAGACTCGGGCCTGGGGCTGATCTGAGCGGGGGCTGGTTCCCATCCACCAGGTCACAGGCAGCGGAGTACCCCGGAGACTCGGGCCTGGGGCTGATCTGAGCGGGGGCTGGTTCCCATCCACCAGGTCACAGGCAGCGGAGTACCCCGGAGACTCGGGCCTGGGGCTGATCTGAGCGGGGGCTGGTTCCCATCCACCAGGTCACAGGCAGCGGAGTACCCCGGAGACTCGGGCCTGGGGCTGATCTGAGCGGGGGCTGGTTCCCATCCACCAGGTCACAGGCAGCGGAGTACCCCGGAGACTCGGGCCTGGGGCTGATCTGAGCGGGGGCTGGTTCCCATCCACCAGGTCACAGGCAGCGGAGTACCCCGGAGACTCGGGCCTGGGGCTGATCTGAGCGGGGGCTGGTTCCCATCCACCAGGTCACAGGCAGCGGAGTACCCCGGAGACTCGGGCCTGGGGCTGATCTGAGCGGGGGCTGGTTCCCATCCACCAGGTCACAGGCAGCGGAGTACCCCGGAGACTCGGGCCTGGGGCTGATCTGAGCGGGGGCTGGTTCCCATCCACCAGGTCACAGGCAGCGGAGTACCCCGGAGACTCGGGCCTGGGGCTGATCTGAGCGGGGGCTGGTTCCCATCCACCAGGTCACAGGCAGCGGAGTACCCCGGAGACTCGGGCCTGGGGCTGATCTGAGCGGGGGCTGGTTCCCATCCACCAGGTCACAGGCAGCGGAGTACCCCGGAGACTCGGGCCTGGGGCTGATCTGAGCGGGGGCTGGTTCCCATCCACCAGGTCACAGGCAGCGGAGTACCCCGGAGACTCGGGCCTGGGGCTGATCTGAGCGGGGGCTGGTTCCCATCCACCAGGTCACAGGCAGCGGAGTACCCCGGAGACTCGGGCCTGGGGCTGATCTGAGCGGGGGCTGGTTCCCATCCACCAGGTCACAGGCAGCGGAGTACCCCGGAGACTCGGGCCTGGGGCTGATCTGAGCGGGGGCTGGTTCCCATCCACCAGGTCACAGGCAGCGGAGTACCCCGGAGACTCGGGCCTGGGGCTGATCTGAGCGGGGGCTGGTTCCCATCCACCAGGTCACAGGCAGCGGAGTACCCCGGAGACTCAGGCCTGGGGCTGATCTGAGCGGGGGCTGGTTCCCATCCACCAGGTCACAGGCAGCGGAGTACCCCGGAGACTCGGGCCTGGGGCTGATCTGAGCGGGGGCTGGTTCCCATCCACCAGGTCACAGGCAGCGGAGTACCCCGGAGACTCGGGCCTGGGGCTGATCTGAGCGGGGGCTGGTTCCCATCCACCAGGTCACAGGCAGCGGAGTACCCCGGAGACTCGGGCCTGGGGCTGATCTGAGCGGGGGCTGGTTCCCATCCACCAGGTCACAGGCAGCGGAGTACCCCGGAGACTCGGGCCTGGGGCTGATCTGAGCGGGGGCTGGTTCCCATCCACCAGGTCACAGGCAGCGGAGTACCCCGGAGACTCGGGCCTGGGGCTGATCTGAGCGGGGGCTGGTTCCCATCCACCAGGTCACAGGCAGCGGAGTACCCCGGAGACTCGGGCCTGGGGCTGATCTGAGCGGGGGCTGGTTCCCATCCACCAGGTCACAGGCAGCGGAGTACCCCGGAGACTCGGGCCTGGGGCTGATCTGAGCGGGGGCTGGTTCCCATCCACCAGGTCACAGGCAGCGGAGTACCCCGGAGACTCGGGCCTGGGGCTGATCTGAGCGGGGGCTGGTTCCCATCCACCAGGTCACAGGCAGCGGAGTACCCCGGAGACTCGGGCCTGGGGCTGATCTGAGCGGGGGCTGGTTCCCATCCACCAGGTCACAGGCAGCGGAGTACCCCGGAGACTCGGGCCTGGGGCTGATCTGAGCGGGGGCTGGTTCCCATCCACCAGGTCACAGGCAGCGGAGTACCCCGGAGACTCGGGCCTGGGGCTGATCTGAGCGGGGGCTGGTTCCCATCCACCAGGTCACAGGCAGCGGAGTACCCCGGAGACTCGGGCCTGGGGCTGATCTGAGCGGGGGCTGGTTCCCATCCACCAGGTCACAGGCAGCGGAGTACCCCGGAGACTCGGGCCTGGGGCTGATCTGAGCGGGGGCTGGTTCCCATCCACCAGGTCACAGGCAGCGGAGTACCCCGGAGACTCGGGCCTGGGGCTGATCTGAGCGGGGGCTGGTTCCCATCCACCAGGTCACAGGCAGCGGAGTACCCCGGAGACTCGGGCCTGGGGCTGATCTGAGCGGGGGCTGGTTCCCATCCACCAGGTCACAGGCAGCGGAGTACCCCGGAGACTCGGGCCTGGGGCTGATCTGAGCGGGGGCTGGTTCCCTTCCACCAGGTCACAGGCAGCAGACTACCCTGGAGACTCGGGCCTGGGGCTGATCTGAGCGGGGGCTGGTTCCCATCCACCAGGTCACAGGCAGCGGAGTACCCCGGAGACTCGGGCCTGGGGCTGATCTGAGCGGGGGCTGGTTCCCTTCCACCAGGTCACAGGCAGCAGACTACCCCGCAGACTCAGGTCTGGGGCTGATCTGAGAGGGGCCTCGTTCACATCCACCAGGTCACAGGCAGAGGTTGGTCTGCCTACTGCTCATTCATTCGTTCATTCGTGTGTCTTTCACCCCAAGAGCCCCCACCTCGTCTCCCACCGCCATGCCCCACACGGGCTCAGCTCCGGCCCTGCTGTTGCCTTCCTCTGGAAGCTTCCTCTCTAGACATCCTCCTGACTTGTGTGATCCCGGCTTCCCTCAGATGCCCAAATGCCACCTCCTCAGGGGAGCCCTCCTGGACCACCTTGACTCCACAGGCCCCCCGCTCTGTGCCTCTCCTGCCTGGCTCACTCTGTCTCCATGGAGGCCCCCATACCCTGGCTTTGTGCTATGGACAGTGGTTCCTGTGCCCTCCGTGTGCCCCTGCAGACACAGGTCGGTCTCAGCTCTGTTCCCAGCTGCATTCCCAGTACCCTGACGAAGGACAGACTGCCCGGAGGCACCCGAGCCAGAGGGAATAGGATGGAGGGAGGGAAGCAGGATGCAGGCTTCCCTGGTCGCACGCACTGGACACCCAGGAGGAGGCTGCGGTCATGGGGAGATCTGTGCCAGGGACAGGATGGTGGGAGAGGGTGAGGAGGCATCCCAGGGATGAGTCCTGGGGCAGGGCTGGGAGGGGACAGATCACCAGGCACCACTGTCCTTAACTCTGTCCCCCACCCGGGGCCCAGATGCGTTCTGGAAGGTTCCTACAGTGTCTCTGAGCATACATCCATGCTTGCCGTGGTGCAGGCCCGTCTGCCACCCAGGGCTCTCTGTCCAGGCCGGTGGTGCCCTCCCTGTCTGCCTGACTTGGGGCGCAGCCCTGACATGCCCAGGCCCTCCTCCGTTCAGCCTGTGGCCTCTTTTTGCTGGGAGGGCTTGTCAACGCCCCTGGAATCCAACCGAGAACTTGACGATGGAGGATGTTTAATGCTCAGTAAGTGATCACCGTCCACCTGCCCAGCTCTTGGCCTCCATCCTGGCCAAGCGTGGACATGCATTTGTCCAGGTCGCTGAATGGGAGCATCAAAGAGGGTACGGAAATTCCCCCAAAGGGACAAATGAGGTACAAACCACAGGCTCCCTTTTCATCTTGCTCCTGCTCCCAGAACCCAGGTCCTCGGGCGGCCGCTCAGAAGAGCTCAGCTCCCACCCGGGCTCAGGGAAGAGATCAGGCTGTGGAGAGCCTTTGAAGGGTTGGGAGGAAGAGGCCAGAGACTTTCTGAAAGGGCTCCCGGCAAAAGCGTCCCCAGGGAAATGCTCCCAGGTGTCTGGACTGCCGGCTTTGAAGGTGCAGAAGTTTGACGGGCTAGTTTAGTCCATTTTTTTTTTCCATTAATAAAAATTAGGATAGGAAAGAACTTATCATAATCCAACATTGACAATGAAGCTTTCCCATTTACTCCTCTTTCTGTAAGGGTTTTTTAGCAATCAAAATGATTTATGATTAATACAGTGCATATTAAAACTTTTAACCTGGTACCTTCATAAAGTAAAAAATGTTCCCAACATATTACATTTTTAATCACATGAGTTAATTACTCTTTAGGGAGGCTTTGGAGATTCTGGAAAGGAGGGTATTACCGATTTCAAAGAATGAGACTGAAACTGTCATTTTAATGAGAATGCAAATGAGATTGCTGAGGTTCAGTGAAGGTCACAGCGGCTTCATCATCAAGTTATTACAGCCATTTATTGCCAGTAACAAATGAATATTAAAAGCTATTGTTTTAACAGATTAGACCTCCAAATTATTATTATTTCAAAATTTCCCGGGTGTCTGGAATATAATTTGATTCTCTGCAGACCTACAGTCCTCTCATGAGCCTGATGGTTTTTATAGAGACGTGGGTCTGTCTCGCCAAGTGTCAGAGCTTACAGGAGTATCTGCAGAGACAGTGGGATGCTCGTGGTCAGGTGCTTGCTCTCCCCATAGTGGTCCTGAGAGGGGGTCCCACAAGCCTCTCCAAGCTGTGTTCTCGGGGTCTCTGGGCAGGGGCTCAGGGTGGCAAGGTAGCCCCTCCACCCGGGGATCTGAGATCTCTGATGGTAGAGGTAAGAGAAGGCTGTTCCAGCGGCTATCATGGCAGCAGGAGGTCAGACGACTCCCACTACAGGGCCACCCAGTCCCGGACACCTGTCCCTGCCCCACCCACTGCTGTGTCTTAGCAACCAGCCCAGGGCCTGGCACAAGGGGCTCCGTGGATGCCGAGTGAAGGGAGGGAGGATGGATGAAGGAATGAAGGAATGAAAGGATACTGGCCGGTGGCATGGGGCTGGCGGTGGGCTCAGGGCTCTTTCTAAGCAGCATGGCCAGCTTCCCAGGCGCCTGGACATTCTCCTCCCTCATCCCTTTCCCTCTCAGAGCAATCCCTCGTCTCGCCAGCAGAGCAAGTGGAGCTCAGCCCTGGTGTTCAGACTGTGTCCTGAAAGGGGTTTCTGGGGAGGGCGGCTGCTCCCCGATGGAGGACACGAGCTCCCAGCTTATTCCTGTGGCTTTTCCTGCCTCTCACTCTCACAACATAGATGTTCAAGCTTGTCTGTGTTTTCAGAAGTGCGGATCTTTATGGGAAAAGGGAGAGAGGGAGACAAGGCAAAAACAACAAAAAACTCCCCAAACCCACTAAACACTGGGAAGCTCCTGGAAGCGGCCTGGGGTGCACCCCCCATGCCATGGGCACCCCGTGGTCTGTGGCGTCCTGCAGCCAGGTGACCCTGACATCAGCAAGGCCCAGGGAAGAGGGGACCTTGTCCAAGCCCCTGAGACAGGAGCCCAGGAAGCTGGCCCAGGAGACTGACCCGAGGGCATCAGGCAAGATGAGGGTGTGGGGATGGGGGCGCTGTGGACGCTGGCCGGAGGCTGCTGAGCCATCTCTCGAGGAATAGCTGCTTCAAGCCCACAGACCTGGGAGGGGATGTGCCTGGCCTGGGGTGGTGCTTGTGAGGAGTGGAGGCCCTGCCACCTGCTCCCCTGCCCCAGCCAGGGCCCTCTTCTTGCCCTTGCTCCTTCCCTGGGAGTGTCATCTCCTGTGGGCAGAGTCCTTTGTGACCCTGGGATCCAGGGACCAGGCTAAGACCCTAAACACTGAACCTATTCCTGGAGGGGGAGAGTAGGGATTGGTGGTCTCACCAAGCTCCTGGACCACGGATGGGAGGTAATGTCACCAGAGACCAATGGCACAGAGCGTGTCGCAGGCAGAGGAGAAGAATTTGTCCTGGGAAGGCTCCCAGGGGACTGTGAGAAGAGGTGGGTCCCTCAGAGCAAGAGCTCACCGGCCCTGCATCCCCAGACCCCCCTGTGGCCAGCCCCTCCATCAGAGCAGTCCCTCTGGGGTTCGCCAAGCTCCAGGGACCCAGTGAGGTTGTGGCTGCATCTCGGTCCTGCGCACCACAGGGAGAAGTAATTAAATGTAGTAGATGCAGAGGCTCCCGAAATTACATGATTTAAGAGCTGCAACTTACACGCATATGCACGCGTGCTAAGCTGCAGATAATTAATAGATTTATTTAAATCAGCCTCTGCCATCTGTATTCATCTGGAAGAGATGCTTCTTGGCAGGCCCATGTTGGAAGACCTTTGATTTGTGAAAGGAAAGCGGGGTGTGTCCCGAAGAGGCGCTGGGGCAGCAGGGGATTCGGGTCCCCGGGGGCCTCTGGTCTGCAAGGCACTCACCGCACAGGTGTGATGGGGCAGTGACTGCAGCAGACAAGGCCAGGTGGTTCCTGCAGTCAGACCCGAGTGAGAGTGAGGCAGACAGGGATGTGGAGTCCCCTCGAGGCTGTTCTCAGAGACACCCCCCTAGGGTCCCACCCGATCACAGCCTTGCTCAGGGCCCAACCTCCACAGCCCCAGAGGCCCCATGCTCACTTCCCTTGTGGGCACTGCCCAGCTCCGGGGATGCGGACCCGGGCACCCTGCTGTCCACAGTGGCATCCTCATGCACTCACTGGGGCACAGACCCGCCTGCTTGGTCCTGGGAGGAGAAGCAGATGGCACTCATGAGTGTCAACCCTCCCAAAGGAGAAGAGGGCTGCAGCCGGACCTGGCGTGGTCACCAGGGGCACCCACCACTGGGAGGCCCACAGGGAGCGGGCAGAGTGCCCAGGTCTGGGGTTCAGGGCCAGCAGCAGTAACGGCATCAGAGCTGTGCTAGGGTCTGAATTGTGTCTCCCCAAAATCCGTATGTTGACGTCCTAACCCCAGCTCCTCAGAATGTGGCCATACTTGGAGACAGAGGCTTTAAAGAGGTAACTGAGGTTAAATGGGGTCAGAAGGGCGGGGCCCTGATCCAGTATAACTGGTGTCCTTATAGGGAGAGATGAGGACATGGACAGGCACAGACGGGCCACCCTGTGAGGACACAGAGAGAAGACAGCATCCACAGGCTGAGGAGGGCGGCTCCGGAAGGACGCAGCTCTACCCACACCCTGACGCTGGATTCCCAGCCTTCAGGGCTGTGAGGAGGACATGAGTTTCTGCCCTGAGCGATGCTGAGGACAGGGCTGACGGGAATGCACCTGTGGCGTTCTCGTCTGGCCGCCCTAGGACACCAATCCCAGGTGGTGGTGAGATCAGAGGTGAGCACGGCGGCTCCTTACAGGAGACTGAGTGGGAGCCTGGTCTCGCCCAGGCGTTTTAGGCTCTCCAATAAAACCTGGCAGCTCAGGCTCCCTGAAGATGCCAGGCCACGGGCTGCCGAGCACCACAGCCACTGGTAGGCAGGGGGGCACCTCCAGACTCTCGGCAGAGGTCCAGCCCCCACAGCACCCCTTCCTGACCTGCCCTTAGCAGGCAGTGATGGGCGATCATTGTTCAGGGAGGGCTCTGGCCATGCCTAAAGCTCCCTCCCCGAGGTCAGCTCCCCTAGAATCCACTGGAAGGAAGTGTCCCCTGCAGATGGGTCCCAGAACCCCTGTCCCTTGAGGTCACAGTGAGGACACAGCTGGAGGAGATGTCTAGGCCAGGGCAGGTGTGACCTTTCCCACGAGACAAGTAGGTGGAGACAGAATGGAGCCACGGAGCCCGCTCAGGCGGAGGCCCCAGACCGAGGAGGGTGTGGTCTGTTTTCCTCCCCTGTTTCCTTTCGATTCTGCACCTCACCAAGATCAGCACACCCTCCAGGGAACGGAGAAGGTGATGGGGACTCCCAGATGGATAGCGAGCCGGGCCTGTGCCAATTCATTCTTATTCAGTGCCACCGTCGCCACATCCCAATCTAGTCATTATTGCGTCTTCGCTCTCCGTGGCTGCATTATAACTGGAGCTTATGTTCAATTTGCTGGGAGCCGGCAAATCATCGTCTGCTTTTCCTCAGCACACACTAATTTGCTGTTGGCCCTAGGTGTTTCTTAAAGTCTAGCATTTTACACATAGACAAATTAAACCTCGTTTTGGAATGTGTCCCTCCCTGGAACTGACATAATGCTCTTTAATGTCTGTTGCACCTCTTGGGGGCTTGGGGCTCATAATATCTGCATTTTCGAGCAGCAGGTTCCTTGCAGGGACGTGTCCTCAAAGCCAATAATGAAGTGATTAAGGAGAGTTGGGCTCCTGTGGGTGTTTGCCATGGTCTCTCTCCCGCCGCCCGTGTGAGCGTGGCCTCAGGAGCGGTGGTCTGGGGAGAGGTCTCTTTGTTGCTGTGGAATATTCATTTGGCGAACCAGGAACACCTCGTGGTATCTTCCAGGCGTGGCCACTGGGAGACTCGAATGTGGAGACGTGGTCCAGGGGCTGTAGACCAGGGGGGTCCAGTCAGGTTCAAGGGCCAGGATAGGGAGGGGCGTGACGCGAGTGTGTGCCACCAAGGGCTGGTGGTTCACCAGGTCAGGAGGACACCCTGGGTGCCCACGTGTGCCAGGTGCCTGGGCGAAGGGCGGGTCCGCCTCCTGGGCTTCACTCGTCTCCACCAGCTGCCAGGGAGAGAGAACAGGTGCACAGTGGGAAATTCACAATGAGCAGGTGCCAGGCCTGAACTGTGTCCCCCACATTCAAATGGACTAGCCCCAGGGTGATGGCATTTGGAGGTGACAAGGTCATAAAGGGGCCCTTATACTGGGGTCGGGCCCTTAGGAAAGAGGCGAGAGGGAGGCGCCCCCTCCCTCTCACTGCTACCCAAGGGACACAGTGCCGAGGGGCCCAAGGAGGGAGCCCACACCAGGAACAGGAACCCAATTGGGCTGCCCTCGACCTTGTTGTTGAGGTCAACAAGACCCACAGGCACCCGGGCCATGGCGTTTTGTGTTGGCAGCCGGGGCTGACCCCAGCAGTGGATGCTCTGCTGGGCCACTGGGCTGCGGTGGACGCTCCTGCTGGGCCACTGGGCTGCGGTGGATGCTCCTGCTGGGCCACTGGGCTGCCCCGCAGCAGATCTCAGGGCCCATGGTGGCTGGGGCTGCATGGGAAGCGGGCCCCATGGTGGAGGGATGGCTCTGACTCTGGCCCCTCAGCCATCACTGCTCTGTGCTCTTTCTCGTCTGAGGGTGGCCTTGCTCTTGGGAGCAGGCACCGAGGTCCCAGGTAGAGCCCCTCCGTGAGATGAGCCGGGTCACCTGACAACCCACACTGCCGGGTCCCCTGCCCCACAACCCCTCCTCTGACCCTGGCCGTCCTGGAGCTCTGCTCTGAGAGGCGACATGGCTGATGGAGGAAGGTGGGCCTCTTCCCCCCCGGTCTCCACATCCCCACAGCTTCTCCCTGTCACTGCAGCTGTCACCGAGAGGGCTTTTCTGGGGCAGTCAAGCCTTGCAAGTGGGAGAACCAGGGAGACCTAGAGGGAATGTGGGGTTTGGCTGAGCCTTGAGGAGGAGGAAGGAAGCCAGGAAGGGGCATGTGGCATGAGGGCACAGCCTGAGCCAGGTAGGAGGGGCGGGGCCTGCCTTTGGGGAGCAGAGGGGCCAAACCCAGAAGCGGAGGGTGGCGGGGATGGAGGAAGGGATGCAGATGCAGCGCCACAGGCCTGGGTCATCATCCTCATTACAACCATCGCCAGAGATGCGGTCACCGTACGCTGAATCTTTACAGGGCAGTGGTGGACACGTTTCTATCTCAGCCTCGCAGAGGAGGACCTGAGGCCGGAATGCAGGGGTCCAGACCTGTGGGTGTGTGGTCTGGGCAGGAGTGACCGCCAAGGGTCTTCTTTCTATGCACAGGCTGGCCATCCTCCATCGGGCAGCTGCCCTGGCCACCGATGCCTTCACAGGGTGGGATTTGGGGACCTCCATGTGCTGTCCCATGGGAAAGCCATGTCCTTGTAGGGGAGGAGCATCGCTGCTCTCAGCAGGGGGCCGTTTCTCTCACGGGAGCCGGTCAGTTTCTGGGCGGGGGTGCGACATGGCTTAGGCATCTCTCCCTGTGATGCGCCCAGGCCGGTGCCATCAGGCTCCTGGCATTGGTGTGGCCCCGGCATTAGTACGGCCCCAGCAGGCCTCTCAGTGTTTCCATTCACTGGAGACCACATGTGGGATGCCAGGAGCCCCGAGGGTGCAGATAGATCATCAGGGCCTGGGGCCAGCCTAGGCAAGGGCAGTGCCAGCAGGTGCCCCCAATGTGAACCAACGTGAGGTGCTTTCATGCTGCAGAAGGTGCCCGGGTCCTGAGACCCACGCTGGGCCATGAAAACTAGTTGTCTTTATTGTTTTTATTTCTTTATTTATTTGTTTAATTTTGAGATGGAGTTTCGCTCTTGTTGCCCAGGCTGGAGTGCACTGATGTGATCTTGGCTCATTGCAACCTCTGCCTCTTGGGTTCAAGCAATTGTCCTCCCTCAGTCTCCCAAATAGCTGGGATTTACAGGTGCTTGACACCACGCCTGGCTAATTTTTTGCGTTTTTAGTGGAGACAGAGTTTTACCATGTTAGCCAGGCCGGTGTTGAATTCCTGACCTCAGGTAATCCATCCCTCACAGCCTCCCAAAGTGCAGGGATTACAGGCGTGAGCCACCGCACCTGGCCTCACAGTTGTCTTGAAAGTGGCTTTTGTTTGGCTCCTGTGTCTGAGCAGTTCTCATCCTGTGCTGTCCTCTGGACCTGGGAATGGAGGGGTTCCCTGTGTAGGTGACACTGGGGTTTGTCTGGGTCTGGCTGTGGCAGGCTCTGCTCTTCAAGCTGGGAGCGTTGTGGGTGGGGACTGTGGATGGGAGGTGCTGCATCCCGCCCTGGGAAGGTGTGTGTGATCATGAGGACAGAATGTGCCACACAGGCCTCGGGGCCCAGGGAGCAGCTGGGCTGATGGCTGATGACATCCCACATGTCAGACCCACTCTGCTTTGTGGCTCTGGGACGCTTTGCTGGTACCTCTATCACCAGCCCAAGGAAAGTCCTTTCTGCTTCAAGGACAGAAGCCAGAGCCTCTCCCTTCCCCAGGGATAGCCTAGTGCCCTCGTCACAACGTTTCTGGAGCCCCTTTGCAGGTCTGTGAATTCCTCAGGCTGCGCCGTAGGTGACGAGGCTGTTCCAGGTGTGCTGGGGCTGCTGGCCTCTGGGGAGGAAGGCACATGGTGTCCTCAGCAGGGCCTGTGTTTCCAGCCTCGTTTCGTGGATGAAAAATCACCCACAGGTTTGGAGCCCGATCTCTCTGTGGAGGCCACACCACTCCACGGTTTGAAACATTTGCCGCCCCGTTTGTATCCGCTCCTCACGGTGGCTCTGGGTCGGCGGGGCTGGAATGCTTGGCTTTGTGATTGGCAACGCCTCAAGCCTTGGACACCCCGCTCCCCCCCCCCCGCCCCCTGCTGGAGAATGGCGATGCCCGCGGTGGGTCATGAGCCACTGGCACAAACAATGCTCCCCCCAGGTGTCTAAAAATCAGTCAACCATTTCTGGTGCTGGGAACGGACGTTGAGTCACTGACCTGGGCTTTGACCTTATTTAGAAGTTTGTGTTCCCGAGGCTCAGCATGGCTGTGTGGGGGCCAGTCCGGGGCCACGCACGTTCTGCACGGTGACGCGGGATCAGAGTCCTTTCCGTCCTGGGACTGGGACTGTGGGCGATGGCTCGGCTCATGGCCGCTGGGCACCCTGCCCTGCCTCAGGCTCCCTGAGTGCTCTCTGCCTCAGGCTCCTTTTCTTAGGGATTCGTCGTAGGAACAAACTGGTAGGCAGTGGTGTGGACTAGGTCCTGGTGCAGGGTAAGCACTGATTTGCAGCCGTCTCTGCTGCCTTCCTTATCCTAAGCTGCCTCATTTACCCAGAGCCTTTCTAGAAAATGGGAAGGGGGCACAGGAAGGTAACTGAACAACAGTGTGGACCTCACAAGGCCTGTGACTCAGGGGCAGCCCCGTATCAGCACCAAGCCCAGACCTCCCCACCAGGGAGGGAGGGCAGGAATTTAGTTCCTGTGGGGACCCCCGGGGCCCTGTCACAGCCTCCAAGGCCCTTGAGACTCCACTGACACTGCCAGGAAAAGCTGCCTTCCACCCTCCTAAGCCATCATTGACTGGCATATGGGACAGCCAGGCCCCCACGCCCAGTCTCTGGTTAATGGTGGGGTCAGGGCGGGTCAGGCCTGGGCCCCTGACACCGTTTCTCATGACAATTCCACCCCCACAGTGAGAGAGGGGGCACTTGCGAACTTTGAAAAACTCACCCAAACCACACGGGGCCCCCACTTGACAGTTCTGAGCCCTCTTTCCTCTCACAGCCCTGGGATGCCCGTCTGTGCGGGTGATGGTACCGGAGGCCCTGGTGGGTGATGGTACCAGTGGCCCTGGCGGAGCTGCAGGCTGGTGCCTTGGCATCTCCCACACCAGTGCTGGGCTGGACCGAGCGGCCTGCTTGCTCCTCTATAGCCGCAAGTGACCTTCAAGAGCCTCGGCCCTTGACCTTCCACCATTTCTCTGACATTTAGCAAACAGTGCCGGCCGCCCCTCCTCGGGTACTCGGCCAGGTCTTTGCATGGCCCCCAAGAGCCCTGCGGACAAGTGGCCCCCCATCCCCTCCAAGAGTCCTGCGGACAAGTGGCCTCATCCTGGGGGTTCCTCCTGTGTATTTCTCCAGTAGGGACCACAATGGGCACTTATGTGGGGACAAAGGGGTGGTTTCTCCCAGCTTCCAGTGGTCTGTCTGGCCTCACTCACCGGCAGTGTGGAGCTGGGCCCTGAACTCCTCTGGGCCCAGGTGGGGCTGGTGTTGGCCGCATATATGAGTATCTGGAGGTGGGTGGTGTGTGGGGCTCCTCTTGTCTCTATACGGGAAGAGGGGCCTGGCTGCCAGAGGGGATCTACGCCTGCCATCCGAGCAGGGGCTCTTGGTGCTGCTGTGCAGGCATGGGTCCTGGAGCTCAGCGCTGCTGGGCCCTCCACCTCTCGGACTCCTCTGCACCCTGACAGACGGGGACGTGGCCTCCTCCCTCGGAGCAGCAATGCTCACAGTGCCCGTTCTGCTACCAGTGAGCCGAGCAGGATAACGGATCTTGGGCTCCCGGGAGGACACCAGCTTCTTGACAAAGGTCAAGACCCCGAGGACCCACGCCAGGTGGCAGTGTCGACTCCACCCTACTGTAAGTGAAGGCCACTCCCTCACTGGCCTGCCTGACCCGGCCCTCCTCCAGGTCCTACCAGGCTCCTCACTGGGCCCAGGGCTTCCTGGAGCCGGGCATCCTTGTCCTTCCTGAAACCGACGACGCTGTGGAAGGAGCAGCTGTTCTCCGTACAAAGAGTGCATTGTACAGCAAGGGGTTCCTCAGCGTGGGGTCCCCAAAAAGCAGACCCTAAGCCGAGGCCTGGCGTGTACATGGTGTGTGCAGGAAGTGAGGATGTGGCAAAGGCGGGGAGTGCAGTCCACAAAGGCGGCCCATCCCCTGGCCACGCTGTGGGTAGCTGGACACATGACCACTGTGGAAACGGAGGAAGACGACCAGTGAGAATGAGCAAAGGCCGTTACTCGGCGCCCACGGCAGGAGGACAGCAGGAGGCTCGTGGTGGAACAGGGACGCTCCACGTTGCCCGGATGGGAGGCCTAGGCCTGGGCAAGCCAGAGCAGCTCCCTAAGGAGGTATCAGGGCACGTTGGGTTTTCTCTGGTTGGTCCTGAGTTGGGACGAAGGGACAGAAAATGAGGGAAGCTGGTGGTTACTGACCGAGAGCTGACCTTCTGGGCCTGATGACTGCAGGGGCCGTGGGTTGGCTTCCGGGCTTGCAGCTGCGGGACAGTGAGCTGGAATTCTGCTGTCACATGTGGTCTGGTCATTGTCCTTCTGGGTGGCCAGTCAGCCCACTGGGGGCTCTGAGAAAGGTGCACACCACGGGCTGGGGCTCAGGGTCTTCTCCCGAGAGTGAGGGGCTGGAGCATCCGTGGGCCCAGCTCTGCAGGCCTTAGCTCAGGGCCACTCCACATGGAGTCACTGGCCCCAGGGACTGCAGCCTCCTTCTCCATTGGGCAGAGTGGGCTCCAGCCGTTGGAGAAAGCTTCCAGGCCTGGCACATGTGTACTGGTCCTTGGGAGCCACTGAGGGAATGTCCTGGGGGTTCCATCAACTTTTCTAGCGAGACTCAGTTCACCATAACCAGCATGGAAGCAGGACGGCTGCACCATAGTGGGTGCCTTCGGTGCCACACACAGCCTAAGACATCCCCCCAGTGGCCCTGCAAAGAAGATGAGGGGCAGAAGCTGTGGCTGGGAGAGTTGTAAGCTGGCATCTCCATCCATGAGGGGTTAGAGGGGAATGAAAATGCACGGCCACACACCTGCTGCCTTTGCTCTGCACTCTGCCTTCTCGTGGCCATGGTAAGATGGTGGCTGGGGAGCCTCTTGGCCGTGGTGGGGCTAAGAGGAGCTTCCCTGGAGGAGACTGGACATGGTCACGGCAGGCGGGAGCAGACTCCCTGCCCATGTGAGGGCATGTGGGCTCTGGCTTGGGGCAGGCCTAGGGAACAGGCAAGACCCCACTGTCACAGCCAAGTGCTGGGTGGGATGTGAGCCCTGAGAAGGCACAGTAGGCGGGGCACTCAGGCGCTGGCTGCAAGGGATGGGAAGTGGCCCTCCTAGCTGTGGGTAGAGGAGTGGGAACATAGATGTCCCAGATCCAGGCCCTCTGGCTTGATGGACAGCAAAGTCGTAGAAGTGGCTGTGGGATGATGCTCCTGTTTTAGTTTCACAAATGCGTGATGCTCTGTTCCCAGCAATGTGTAAATAAATATTCAGTGCACCAGGTCCACCAATACCTAACTCTCTTCAACTCTGCTTAGCTCAACCTGCCTGGCTGGTGCCAGCCTTGGGCAGGATCTGAGGTTTTCCCCCATCAGTTGAAGGCTTTTAGGCATCCACAGATAAACTGTTATTCTCAGGTCTTAGATTCTGAACGTCCACCTACCACGTGAGAGCACTGCCTCACTCTGGCGCTGCTGAGAGGATTTCCAGGGCCTTGCACCCACCCCAGCCCTGTGCTCAGCCCTCAGGAGCACACATGCTGGCTTCAGCCATGGATCTTGTCCCCCTTGTGGGACTAGAATTGCCTTGGAGCAGTGGCTTGAGATGGCAGGTCTGGGTTTTATTCTCTCCTGATTGTTCCTTGCCTACACCAAAACCAGGGATGGGTGGATGGATGGATGAACTGATGGGTAGACAAATGGATGGATGGATGGATGGATGGATGATAGATAGATAGATAGATAGATAGATAGATAGATAGATAGATAGATGAATGATAGGTAGATGAGTAGATGGATGATAGATGATGAATAGATGTGCAGCTGGATGGATGGATGGATGGATGGATGGATGGATGGATGGATGGATAAACAGATGTATGATGGATGGATTGTGGCTAGATAGATGATGGATAGATGATGGGTTGATGATAGAGAGATGGATGGATGGATGATGGATGAATGATAGGTGGATATGGATAGATAGATGATGGATGGATGGATGATGAATGGATGATAGGTGGATGAAGAATGGATGGTGATGGGTGGATGGATGGTGGATGGATGGATGGGTGGATGGTAGGTGGATGGATGATGGATGATGAATGGTAGATGGGTGATGAATGATTGATTGATGGAGGAATGGATGGTGGATGGGTGAATGACAGATGGATGGATGACGTACAGATGGACAAATGGGTGAGTGGAAAGATGAAGGGGCCTATGAGGATGTTTGGCCTCTTCAGGGAGGTAGCAGGGGCCTCCCAGGTACACCGAGCTTTAGCCTACCCTCTCCTTGTGCTGCCATAGGCAGGTTGCTGAGCTGCCTGAGCCTTAGTTTCCTCAGCAATACATTGGTGGTGGGGGAGGAGTGGAATCTTTGCTTCAGAAGGTTGTGAGAAGTAAACGGGGTGAGGTGTGTAAAGGGTGTGGCCCATAGAGGAGCCAGCCCTTGATCGTGCTGTCCTGCTTTTGCCTCTGTCCTCCTCAGAAGCATTTTTCAAAGGCCTGGGACCATGCAGCCCACGTGGTTCTGCAGCTTGCTGTAGTTTGCTTGCCACTGTGGCTTCATGATTTACGCCTGGGGATGTCAGTGGGCTGGGTGTGTCCTTTCTCCTTTGCTCCGCAGACGGCTGCCTGTGGACTGGCCGCACCGGATCCCCTTTCCCTGCCAAAGGGCACTTGTGTTGTTTGCAGGTTTCGCTGATCCACTTGTGGAGGGGCCTTTCTCTACACGGGCAGGTGCTGCTTTGGGGTATTTTCTGAAGAACAGAACTTCCAGATTTCGGGTGGGAGCATCTTGAATTTGCTTTCATTTTTCTTAGGATGGTTGAACAGGAAATGATTGTTTTTAAACAAAAACACACACAAAAAATGTGTTTGCTTCCCTGAGGGGCAGGCTGAGCCCTCACCTGGGGAGAGCATCCCCCTGCGTGCTGCCCGCCTGGCCTCCGGAAGGCTGCTGGGAGGGCCCTCGTGCGTGCCCATCTGTTTCCGAGGACCGGGGGTAGCAGGCGCCCTCCCCAGGCTGAGTGCTTTCCTCCCAGCCTTATTAGGAAATGCTTTAAAAGGACAATCCCCACTTTGAGTGAATGGGATCTATTAAGCCCAGCGAAAGTGTGAGTTAATGTGTGCAGAGAAAAGATAAGAATTTCAAAAAGGAGAGCAGGGTGATCGTGGGTGCGGGTCTAGAGATAAGAGCCCCTGCGGTTGCTGCGGGCGGGGATTGGCGGGCATGGCTGGCAGGGCTGGCCAGGGTGGGCAGGTGGCCTGAGGGGAGGGGGGACAGGCCTGCTCCTCCAAAGGTCCCCTCCCAGCTCCCTCCTCCTATCTGCATTCACTCGGAACTCACCAGCTGGTCACACATCCTCCAAACTCCCCCGGGTGAGCTTGGGAACGAAGAGCAGCTTTGCTGTCTGGGTGCCCCGGGCTGTGGCAGGGGTGGCTGGGGCTGTGGGAACAGGTGTAACACCGCAGTCTGCAGGGTGGCCTGGGGAATGAGTTCTCGCAGGATGATGGTCAAGCAGGGCATCCCTGGCTGAGGCTCAGCCCATACAAGGCCCTGCTGGGCAGGCCTGGGAATGGGCAGAGGTTTGGCTACAATGGAGTGGCCTGCAGTCCTAGAGCTGGGAGGTGAGACCAGTGAAGATCGTGGATCCACCGTGGGCAGCGTCTGTGCCAGCTGGGGAGCTTCAGTCCCATCTAGGGGACAGTAAGAAGTTCACGGCCTCTATTTTCTGGGTATGCCAGAGGAGGTCACAAAAGAAATGAAAGTAAAACAGCCAAACCCTGGGCTAGCAGGAAGTCTGTCTTCACCCTTGTGACTGAGCCCACAGGACCTGCCTGGACTCGGCCTCAGCCATCCAGAGGCCCAGCTGGTAGCAAGAGAACGCAGCACCATCGTCCTGCCCTGGCCTGCACCTCCATCTTCTCTCTTTTCCTCCGGATACTGGTGGCCTTTCCTCTTCTGGTTTTCTCTCTCTTCTATCACCTGCTCTGCTCACGTCTCGTCTGCTCCAGAGACAGGATGTGCAACTCAGCCTGGGTATGAAGCACGGAGGAGAGGTCAGAGCCAGCCCTGCCAGGGCATCTACCCTTGGTGCAGAATCAAATCTTGAGCTCAGATGAAGATTCTCTTCTGGGAGTGACTCCAGACAAGGGCTGGCTGGGACATCTCTCTGAAATCTCACAACAGTGTGTCCCAGAGATCTCCTTGGGGACAAGATACGGCCTCTTCCACGGATGCCGAAGGAAAAGGAGGAAAGAAAACGTTGTTTGAGGCCAACCATGTGTGGTGTTCTCTGCCCGCACTTGCTGTAATCCTTGCAGTGGGCGTCAGTGAGGACTCGGGGCACGGGGAGACTAATGACTGGCCAGCGGTCTGGTCACACTGGTGGCTGGACCTGTGACCAGTGGTCCTTCCCCGACAAAGCCCGTTGCTTTTTGCCCCATGCTGCCCCTGACTGCCAGCCCAGGCTACCCCTGAAGCCCCATTGCCCTTCTTTAGATCTCCTTCCAGTGTCCAGCAGTAGTGAGCACAGCCTGCAGGGCCGGGTGGGGGACAAGGGCAGACAAAGGCAGAGCATCCTCTTGTGCTCACAGCCAGGGCCATCAGGCACCATCCATTCTGAACCCCCAGCCAGCTCTGAAGGAGGGACAGGGCTGGGCTGTGAGCAGACTGGGGCCTGGGGGCCTGAGTCACAGGAGTCCTCACTGGCTGCTCCTACACTGCCGCCTCCCCCTCTGGTGCCTGGTTTTGACCTCTGTGGGATGCGGACAGCTGCCTGGGGTGTGCCAAGCACTGCAGGTGGCTGCAGTTACTCAGAAGAGGGCAACCTTTGAGGACAATGGATGCGGGGCCACAGGCCACGGATACTCCGACTTCAGCTCCAGAGGAGTGTGGGGTGGGTACAGTCATGGAAGTTTCTGGAAACTGCAAAACCTGGCCCGGCCCTGACATTTGAAATGACCCTTTGCTTCTCACCATGCGCTTGGCATCGATTCAATAAACCGTGTACTTGGGGTGTCTCTGGGGGTCTGGGCACCTTTCTGTTTTGTGAACTCTGGGATGGCTGGTCTGATAGTGGACTTGAAGGCTGCCAAGGACATGGGAACTGCGGCTACTACAATCAAGGCCCATGGGTGTGTAGCATTCCTGTGAGCACCGTGGTCCCTCCTCCCCAGAGCAACCTCAGCGCTCCCGACCTTGGTCGTGCACATGGCGCCCATGGAAGCCGCTCTGCATTGCCACGGGCCCGGTCTGCCGGCATTGCATTGCTGATCCTGGCTGACACGGGGGCTGCGCTCGTCAGGTGGCCATGGAAGTGCATGCTGACCCGACCCACGTGTATCCCCAGGAGCGGCCTCCCGCAGGCCTTGCTTGGGTCCCTGGTGCTGGTGAGGCCTGTGGCTGCTTTCCAGGCCTGACCTCAGCATGTGGCTGGTGTGCCCTCTCACTGTCTTCCAGGCCCAGAAAGAGGCAGGAACTATGGCCTGCCATGCTCTAGTCCCTCTGGGGACTTCTTCGGGCCCTCAGGGGCCATGCTGGATTTACCCCAATGTCCTGGCTGCCGGTGTCCCTGCACACATAGCCACAGTGCCAGAGGCCTCCCTGAGGCTGTGCTCTTCCTGGCCGACATGCTCACATGGAGATCACCCCTCTTTCTGGCTCAGCCTCACTCCTCTGCCCCCCACACTGCCCTGGCAGGGCCCTACTGCGTTGCATCTGCCCCGCCTTCCTGTCCACACTGGATGGATTCTGCCCGTTGATCAAGGCCAACATCACAACCTCCTCCCTGCCTCGTGGCCTGCGATTGTTAGGGGCGTGTGTATGACCATGCCTACTGAAAACACAGCTGAGGCTGCCTTTATCTTTGCCTGTATGTGTATATACCACTTCCTCCTTTTCCTCAAACAGGGCAAAGCATTACATTATATGAATGTAACACAATTGATCTACATTGTTTTTATGAGACTAGGGTATTTCAAATTGCAGAACATACATGATGCATATGGTAAAAAACAAATTGCAATGACAAAGGAAAGTTCCAAATGAAAAGCAGGATTATGCCTCCTCCGTCCTGGCATCCAGGCCTTTCCCCAGGGACAAAATGGTTAACAGCTGCTTTCTTAACTAGCCTGGCCCTGATCACTATACGTTTTTATTTTCAACATGCATGATGTCAGCAGCGCACACTCAAACTGTGACTTCTTAATTCATCATCTCTGGTCAGGACCTCCTCACTTTCCATTTTGAACAGGAAAAAAACAGAGGACTTACTTTCTCCATTAAAACACTGCCTTCCATTTTTCATTCCTCTATTACGTAGTTAATGGTCAGATTTGAGAATTTACATTTAGGTTTCTACGATTAATTTGTGTACATGTTGATTTTAAAACTTGAATGGAATTAAAGGACATTTATAATTCTATCCCATACATGTTTATAGCAGAAGGAAGATTTCTGACTAGAACCATGAAGAAAGAGAGATACTATTGTAAAGATTTTACCAGTTGGAGATTCTTTCAAGTACCAAGGCCTAAAGTATCTTTATACCTATTCTTCACAGTTCATTCTACTTCTAGAGAGTCAAATGTGCTACATTTTCCTTTATCCCATATCTTCAGGTACAGTCCCTTGATTCCTTTCTCTGGTGGAGTATAACCTAGATCAGCTTTTCCTATAAGGGATGGGAGTAGTAAACTGAACTTCTGAATTGCCTCAAATGGTATGTATGCTTTGTTAGCTGTTTAGCTGGGTATAAAATTCTAGGTCTTCTATCTTTTCGCATCAGAATCTGAAGTCAGTGCTCCACTGTCTTCAAGAAGCCAGGGTTTCTAAAGCAAAATTGAGTATCAGCTCATTTCTTTCCTCATAGAACATTTTTTGTTGTTGTTATTGTTGTTGTTTTTTCTTCTTTGTTTTTTTTTTTTTTTTTTTTTTTTTTTTGAGACAAAGTCTCGCTCTCTTGCCAGGCTGGAGTGCAGTGGCACAATCTCGGCTCACTGCAACCTCTGCCTCCTGGGTTCAAGAGATTCTCCTGCCTCAGCATCTAGTACCTGGGATTACAGGCACCCACAACCACGTCCAGGTAATTTTTGTCTTTTTAGTAGAGACAGGGTTTCACCATGTTGGCCAGGATGGTCACAATCTCCTGACCTCATGATCTGTCTGCCTTGGCCTCCCAAAGTGCTGGGATTACAGGCCATGAGCCACTGTGCCTAGCCTGTTTTTTTTGTTTGTTTTTTTTTTTTTTTTTTTTTTTTTTTTTTGCTTTTTTAAAAACAATTATGCAAGGTTTTCTTGCATTGGTCAGCTCTAGGTGTCTGTCCATTAGATCTAATCAGAATATGATAAGTCTCTGCAATCTGAAGATGTGTAGTTATTTATTTGACTATTTCCTCCTCTTTGTTGCCTTTTATTCTCCTTTAGAACTTCTAATAAATGAAAGTTGGATGCCTAGGATATACCTTCTAGGTCTCAAATTTTCCATAATTTTTCACCTTTCTGTGTGCTCTCCACTCTTGTAAACATATTTGACTTTCCTTTCCACAGCCCAGTCTTCATTCATTCCCATTTTACCATTCAGTGTATACCCTAGATCTTAAAATGAGCCAGTCACATTAACTTCAAACAGTTTTTTTCTTGCTTTTTGCCTTTTTTTCCCCCAGGAGTCTGGTTTTCTCTTATTGCTACTATGTTCTTTCAAATTTTTTGAGAATGATGCTATTTAGAATAATCACAATTACGGTTATGATTATTTTCCCTGAATTATTTCTGTCCCCTAAGGTTCACGTGTAGAGTATGCATAGCTGAGCCTGCCTTCTCTTTCATGCCTCTAGCTTTCTGCAAACACCTAGTGATGTCTGCCTGCTAGGTCCTGTCTGTATAGGAATAAGGTTGAGGTGTGTGTAGTGACTGGTCAGTGTGAATCACCTCTGCCCTGTGTAGCCCAACAGGCTTCTTACTTGACCACGAGAGTTTACTGTATTCCCTTGGAACTGGCAAGGTGCGTGGACAGGTGGGCCACCTTGGAGGTGGGCATGCAGCCGATGGGCAAATAGAATCCCCACATTTGCTGGTGCTGGCAGGCTTGACCCTGGGGACAGGTGCTTTTGTGCATTTCACTCTTGGGAGGAATTGTGCTACCTTTGGACCTGCTGACCCTGCTTCTCATGAATGACCAAAGTCTTTAACTCTGCTTTGCCCTGGTTTTTTCTTGGACCCTGAGTTTTTCACTCCAGAAGCAGGTTCCCGGCTTTCTTGTGTGCCATAGGCCTGTTTGGAAGTCTGGTGAAGCCTGTGCTACCCATCTCAGGACAAACTAAAAATACCTGATGAAGAAGTTCAATTATATCCACATGCAGTTAGCAAATGGTAAAAAGCCTATTTTGATATAGTAATGTGTTTTCTTTAGGAAAACATTACATACAAAGTCTAGTAGTGGGATGACCATAATTTGAAGTAATGGTGAAAATAAGCAATAGATTGAGATATCTGCAAGAGCTGTAATGTGATGAAAATACCTGTGATTTTTGTTGGTGACAAAGTCATAGTTATGGCTAAAGTATTGTGTTTACTGCCTACATGCCTAATTGAAGGCAGTGTTGAATTTCAGTTAGAGATACGTTAAAGAAAATGCTCACTTTCTCCATCCAAAATCCCACACCTCAGGCACTGTGGGGACTGTCCCCAGGCAGAAGGCAATCCCTCTGTGGACAGCTTTCCTCTGGCTCTGGTCTGAGCTACACTAGCCTTAAAGCAGCAGTTTGCAGGGGCTTGGGGCAACACACACCCACCTGGCACTGTGGAAGTGCAGCTCTTTGGCCAAGTGCCCTCCTGCCTGGACACCTGGCCATGCCCCTGGTTCGTTCCACCTTCTCGGGAGGATGTGGGCATCCTTCTGTTGGTTCCCATCACAGTTTCTTCTATCCAGAGACTGGACCCAGGACCCCCTCACCCTTTCTGGCTTGCTTAGTGTTTTGATTCCCAACGCAGTAATGGTTTCAGTATTTGTAAAGGGTCTTTCCTGCCATGTCAGTAAGACCCTTGGTGTCTCCTCCTGAGATGTGTGTTAGTTTTATCTGGCTCAGGTGTTCACACTGCCATCTGGAGCTGACTTGCCAATGGCACCCAGGGCCTTTTTGGTCTGCACTGTTAACTCACTCTTCGGAAGCCCTGCACGAGGTTCTTGAGTTTGCAGCTGTGATTGCTTTTAAAGGTGTAAGCAATGCCACATGCGTTTACTAGGAGGAAGCCTTGGTGCCCCCAGAAGTGTGATGGTGGTCCCCCAACGTTAGGCACGGAGGTCCTCCTGTCCTTCCTGTTGAAAGTGAGTTGGTGGGCCATGCCTCTATTGATAAACTTTCTCCCCCCCGCCCTTTGTCCTCGTTACTTCTCTTTACAGAAGGATCTTCCAAATGTAGTTCTTAAAGATTCCCCCGGTGAATGTAGCATACCTTTCTATTTTCAGAATTTCAAATAATATGCACCTGATTGGGCTCACAGTGCGTGTCAAGGGCAGGCTCTCTCTCCTGATTGAGGTCCCTTTGGGGGCCAGGGGTGAGCACATGTGATACGCACGCAGAACCCCCCGAGCCCTCTGACTGGGGAGCCCTGTGCCAGGTGAGGGATGAAGGCCAACGACCTTGGTGGAGGTCAGGCTCTGCCAGCCAGGCAGGGTGGGTTCCTGAGGAACTGCTGCCTTAGAGCTTTTCTAGAGAATGTCTAGGGGTGGAGAGCAGGAAAGAGTGGGGTGCTTATAGGAAATGGGGTTTTGAAGCGGATTGCATGAGCAGAGAGAATGGCTAGTCCCTCCCAGGGCAGATCCAGAGCTGCTTAGTTGCTTGGCTGGTGTGAGGCTGGGGCCACTCCTTTAGGTGAGAGGAGTCGGATGGGGCATTCTTGTCTCTCCTGGATGTTTTCGGGGGCAGGTGGAGGGTGATGAGCCAGAGGTGAAGAACTGCTTCGTGGATGGGCTCTCCCCTGGCCAGGTGCTGGGCACCACAGAGCCACGTCAGGCAGACAGCATGAAGCTTGGGGGCTGGTCCTGACTCTGCCCTTGACTTTCTGGTTGATGTGAGACCAGTCGCCATGCCTCTATAAGCCTCAGTTTCCCTAGATGCATACTGATGGGCTTGATCTATCTGACCTCCAAGAGCCCTTCAGAACCAGGCCTCTTTCCCTTCCTGCTACATCAATACTGGTGCAAGGAGGAGACAGCCTTCATGTGAACCACATGCACCGCAGGCACCAGCACTGCCCCCACCCCGCACAGGCCAGGACAGAGGTTCAGGGTCCTAGGAAGCTTAAGCCCTGATTCTTGCCCGCTGCTCTTTCCTGGGCATTTGAAATTGAATTTCAAATTCAATTCGGGCAAAACTACCTTGAGGCCGACCACACTGGTCTTGGTGCTGGGCTCTGGTCCGACCCCCTGACGAGGACACCCGTGCCCCCTGCTCTGCCTTGCGGGGTTGGGGAGCAAAAGCGGCCCAAAACAAAGACCCCTTCTTCCTAGAGGCGGAAAGGGAGGCAGTGCAGGGAGGCGTCCGTTTGTTTCCCCTGGAACGGAACGGAACGAGGGCATTAACTGTGCGCCCATGCTCTTGGGTGCAGGGCAGCTGGCTGAAGGGCGGCACACAGTAGAGGCAGGTGTGTGTGTGTGTGTGTGTGTGTGTGTGTGTGTGTGTGTGTGTGTGCAGGGCAGCTGATTGGAGGGCGGCACACAGTAGGGGCAGGTGGGTGGGTGGGTGGGGGTGTCTGTGTGTGTGTGTGTGTGTTTCCAGGCAGATGTGCCATTTTCAGAAGCCGCGGGACCAGCCTCCTCCGAGCCCTCCCAGCCGCTGGTCGGGCCCGGCTGGGGCGGTACCTGGGCCCGGGTTTCCCTGTCTCTCCCGGGGCCTTGGGTGCCAGGGAGGCTGGGCGCAACTCGAGGCCCCGCGTCCTTTCTCCCGCGCCAGCAGGGCCGGCTCTGCAGTGAGGCCCCTGCGCACCTAGGTGGAGCCCGACCCGCAGTTTTCGGCTGGGCCGGCCCCACCTGACCCGCCGGCGCGCCAGGCGGGGGCGCTGCAGGGCGGGGTCCCCGGGGTCCCTCGCGGCCCAGTGCGCATCGGCGGCTCCGCGGCCTGGAGGAGCGCAGACGGCGGCGGGCGCGGGCCAGAGTCCGAGGCTGCGCGGGCCCGGCCACCTGGGCTGGCAGCGACTGCGCCGCGCTCCCCCTCCCGCCGCCTCCCCCGAGGAGCCGGCGCCGAGCCGAGCGGGCGGGCGCGCGCGTCCAGGCCGGAGCAGCAGCGTCCCGCGGGCGGCGAGGCGCGCAGCGTCGCCGGCCCCACCTGTAGGCGCGGCAGCCACCGGCACCGGCACGGGCAGCGGCGGCCCAGCGCGGGCAGCCCAGGGGCGCGGCGGGCCCGGACCTCGTCCCGGCCGCGGCGGCGGAGGCGCGGGCTGCTGGGAGCGCGGAGGCCGGCACCGTCCGGGGGGGACCGGCCCGCCAGCCCCGGGCCGCGCAAGTTCGATCGCCGCGGGCTCGGCCGGGCCGCGCGGGCCCCGGCGGCGGCGATGGTGCGGCAGCCCCGCGCCCGGCGCGCAGCCCCGGCCCGGAGCCTGGCCCGCCGCGGCGGCGGTGGCGGCGGCGGCGCGGCGGCCCCCTGAGCCCCGGGCCGGAGCGAGCGCGGGCGGCGGAGGCGGCGGCGGCGGCGGAGGAGGAGGAGGAAGAAGAGGAGGAGGAGGAAGAGGAGGAGGAGGAAGAAGGCGACACCGAGCAGCGGGCGGTGGGGGGGCGACAGGCGGAGGAGGGGGCCGGGGCCGCGCCGGACCCCCCCGCGCCGCCCGGCCGTTGCGCAATCCGCGGCCCGCCGTCCGGGCCCTGCTGGCGGTGCGGCTCCGGGGGCGGCGGCGGGGCTGATTCATGGGGCCGCGGCGGCCGCCCCCCCGCGCCCGGGCCCCCGGCGCCCCGCAGCCAGCGATGGTGGCCGAGTGGTCGGAGCGGCGGCCGCCGCGGCCGGAGACTTTCTGCTAACCTCCCCGCCCCCGCCCGCCCCCTCCCCGGCGCCCCCCTCCCCCCCGCCCGCTCCCCTCCCCCCTGCCCAAAAAGACACAAATCGCCTCCCGGAGTGGCGCCTCCAGTCGCGGCGGAGCGCGGCGTTGGCGGCGGATGGAGGGCGCGAGCGGGCGGCCGCGGAGGCTGCACCCGGCGGGGCGCTGATGCGGCGCCTGGACCTCAGCTGCGCGACTTCGGGGGCGTCGGCCGAGTTGGGACTCCGCGATGCAGCTCCTGAAGGCTCTCTGGGCACTGGCAGGGGCCGCGCTCTGCTGCTTCCTCGTCCTGGTGATCCACGCGCAGTTCCTCAAAGAAGGTAATTGTCCCTGGGCGCTCGGACCGGTCCCCCGGCGCAGTCCTCCGCACTCTGCCAGGCTCGCTGCGGCCCCGGCGCCCGACCCGGCTTCCAGCATGTTCCGCTGCCGCCGCGCTCGGCCGAGGCTCGTGGAGCACCACTGCGGGCCCGGAGCGGCCGGCGGCGCGACCCTGACAGGAGTCCGGCCCCCCGCGGATCTCGCCGACCCGCGCCCATCGGGGCTGACCGGCAAGGCGCGGGATCCGGGCGCGCTGCGTCCTCGGTTTCTCTCGCGCCGACGCGGATCCCCGACCCAAGCCGAGGCTGTCGTTCCCATCCCCTGCCCCACACCGCTCGGTGGCAGCGGCGCCCGCCCGCACGTCGCGGGCCCTCGGTAGATGGCACCAGCGCTCCACGTTGGCCGGCCGGGCTGGGGCGGGAGCGGAGCTGGGACCCGCCAGGGTGGACACCGGACTGGGACCCGCGGGCGTCGGGGAAACCGGCCTGCGCACCGGTTTCCCAGGGCCCAAGCCGCCTTCCAGCGACCCATAGGCTCGGGAAGCAGGAGCTTGGTCACCCGGGTGCGCAGGTCCCCTCACCAAGTTCTGCCCCTGCCCTCTTGGTCTCTGCTAGAGTGCAGGGCAGTCTGGGACTATTGAGGCGTCCAAGGTAACTGTTGGACCCTGGTAGCTAGAGAGGCCCTTTGGACTGGGAAGCATCTTACTGGGGGTTTGGGGGCAGGGCCACACCTCCTCTGATGGGAGGTCTGTCGGCTCCAGGCACCCCAGATGCACTCCTGGAAACTTCCTGGTTTCGGGGCCAGACTCCCTTTGCAGGGCTCCTGGTGCACGGCGGGATCAGCCTGACCTGTCATAGCAGACTGGGGGCAACTAAGTCATTGGCCTCCCCCGGGGCACCCCTGCTCATGGGTACTGGGCCACAGGCTGAGCCAGCTCCACCTGGTGCTCCCCTTGGTCCGCTGGGAAGGCTGAGCACCGGAGGGCGCCTGTGTGGCTGGTAACGCGCTGGGTTCTCATTAGCTCTGGGCTCCTGCAAAGGAAGGGCTTGCAACATTCAGCTGCTTCCCTGACTAATTAATAAGCTCCTGGAAGCTTGGGGAAGTAGGTAGGTGCAGGAGCCTGACCCCAGACCCTGTGACCTCCACGGGCCTGGTGTCCGCTTCCCTCCCTTGCTTTTGGATGTGGGCACCAAGTACAGAGGAGGACCAGGTCTGAAGGGAGAGTAGGCTACCCCAGGACTCTGCTGCGGGCCTTGGCCTGCCAGCCCGGGCTTGCGGGGACCCTTCCCGAGGTGGGAGGCCCAACTTCTTCCTGCTGCCTTACTGACCCACTTCAGGAGTGGGTGGTTCTGGCCTAGGGCAGTGGCCCTTGGGGCCAGGGAGGCCATTGTTCCTGCTGAGGAGTCGTTGGGTCCAGGCAAGCCCGCGAGGGGTGTCCTCCGCTGGTGTCCCCTGCCAGGACAGTGGGAGCCACCCCTGGTGCGTTCCAGGCACCTGGCGAAGGGGTCCCTGCTCTGCGGGGCCTGTTTGTGTTCCTGCTGCAAGTTCTCTGCCTCTCTGGCTGATCTTGAAGTCTCTGGGGGATTGGCTTGCAGAAAGGGGGTGCATGTGAAAATTTCAGTGTTTCTCTAAGTGCCCAGCTGTGTCCTGATACTCTGTGACGAAGCAAAGTTCCACAGACTTTTAAGCTGTGAGTTAGTAACAGGGGGGAGCTCCTGGCCATGTGGCTGGCCTGTGACGAGGGCTTCCTTTCTGCCTCGTCCTTCAGCACTGACCCAGTGCAGGTGCCTCCCAGGTCTCTCCTCTCCCCCTGAGGCTCCAGGTCTAAAGAACTCTGTGTTTTGGCTAAGAAGAAAGAGTTTCTGCCTCTCAGATGGGAAGGTCCAGGTGTGGAGCAGACCCAGGATTAAATACTGGTGGTGTTCGCTGAGTGGAGTACTTTTTGTGGATTTAGCCATTCACAGAGACCTCTGTGTTTACCTTGAAGCAGACACTCGTGTGTCGGTGTTGTGGAAGACGGTGCAGTCATAGATGCAGATGGGGTCAGCTGTACGCTGAGGGTACCGGTGCCTTTGGAAGAGCGATTGCAGGGTCCGAGTGTTTGTGCAGCCCTCCAGGCCTCCTGAAGTCCTGTCTCCCTGTCCCGAAGCGGTGGCCTTCACCACCCTGGGTTGAGCCCTGCTGCCTGTCTGTCTGGAAGGTCAGGACTTGGGCAGCCTCCCTGTCCTTGCTGAGATGCCTTTTTGGCCCCTTGGCGTCAGGAGCCCCAGGGGAGGCCTGGGGAACCAGCAGTGAGAGGTGCAGGGAGGGGGGTGGCGCACTCTGGTTCCTGGCTGATAGGCTCGGCCTGGGGCCACTCTCCTCCCAGCAGCCGCTGTCCAGCAGGAGGGAGGGAGCAATGAAGGCGGGTGGACAATTGTGACTTGTTGTCTGGGCCCGAGTGGGAAAGAGCTGTTTAAATTGCCATTTCCATGAATCTGTTTTTTTCAGGGGTGAAGAATGGGGGACCCAGGGAGCCGTTTTTCCACACTTCTCCTTTTGTGTGGAGATAGAGGCCACCCCATGGCTAATCCGTCCCCCTCTGGCCACTTTGTCTTCCAGTGTTTGCGGAGATGAATAGGGCTGTGAGCCGAGAGAGAGGCAAATTGTGGTCCATAATTGCAGCCTCGATATGTCCGAGCTTTGTGAGAACAGGTCCTGCCCACCACACCAGGCCTGGCTGGGCAGCCACAGGCCCGGGAAGAAAGCAGGGCTGCAGTGTGGGGTCTGGCACTGGGGCCTGGGTAGCTGCTCATCTTGCCCTGTCATCCTTAGGACACGCTGACTCTCCTCTGGGAGGGGAGAGCCATCCTTTCCTCAGGCATGTGCATGTGCTGTGTCTGCATGGAGTGTAGCTAACGTGGGGGACGAGGGCGGGAGTCCCAGGATGCTGATGGAAGAGCCGGACACTTCCTTAGGGCGCAGACGACATGTGTCACGGAGACGTGAGAGGGAAGCCAGTGCTTTATCTCCATCATCATGTTTGGCCTCCAAATACGGAGTTAAGGAAACAGCGAGAAGTATAAAAATATTTTCCACCTCCCTCTTCCAAAGACTTTACAATATTTTTCTGGAAGTCTTGAGTCACTTGGACTCCAGCACTCCAGCACAGATGAGCAGGCTTTGGTGTGGATGCTTAATGTAAACAGAAGAATAGGAAAATACTTCAAAGAGGAAGGAGTGCAGCGAGCCTGGGCCACCCGGGGCAGGCCACAGCGCAGAGAGGTGTCTGGGCTTTGGGACCCAAAGGGACATGAGAAAGCCGGGAAATCGTTCAGCCTGATCCTTTCTGAATGGGAGGGAGAACCCAGTGCCTCTTTGCCTTAAATGTGGATTTGAGGTTCAACTCTATCTCGGTAAATCCTTTTGGTGGCAGGGGAGTGCATGCGATGGCTTGAACGTGCTGTTCAAAAGCCTCTTTTGCAGGTTAATATTGAGAACTTTGTGTCCAGCGGCCCCGACACAGCGTACCCGGGCCTGGATTCCAGACGCGCTTTCGGAACCACTGTGGCGTGCCTGTCTTTGAGCAGCTGCTGGGAGGGCAGACTGTTGATCGAGTCAATGGGATTCAACTTCCATTGATTTAGTTAGCCGGCTCTTTCGGAAATGAGGCGTGCTCCTGCAAACCCGTGTGGCCCGTAACAAGGGGCGTGCTCAACTCCGTGGAGGCAATTGACGGTGTATTAATTGTTGTGGCTCTGTGCAGTCATCATTAATTGATGTCGTCTTTGCAAGATTAGCGGCCAATGCAGAGGGTTCATCTGTCTGTTAGATGGACCAGTTTATTTTTTAAGAAATGGATAGAGAACTTCTTAGGAGACACAGCACAGTTCCCGGCCCTAAGACTCCATCAAAAATATGTGCTGAATGCATACAGCCATTCTGTCCCGGAGGCGTAGAGCCAGGGCTGTGGGTGGTCCATGATGGGTTGGGCGAGGGCTTGGTAGATGCCCTTGAGGTTTTCCAGAGCAGCAAGGCCGTTCTTGGTGAGGGCTCGAGGCTGCACCGGGCTCCATTCTGAGTGTCTAACGGTGGTGGAGGAACTCATTGCACGCGGTGTGTGTGGAAGGAGGAGGGAGTTGGGCAGCTCTGTTCTCAGTGCTCACGGCCGGCTGTGCCCGCACACCTGCACCCAGTCTTGTTGTGGGGCGGCCCCGGCCCCCAGGCTCCGAGCTTGGAGCTGGCTGCTCATTTCTCCTGAGTCTCAGACTGTGTGTGGAGGGGTGCTGGGCTTTGTCTGGGGGCCCCGGGGGCTTCCCTAGCCCACTTCCTGGGTGCATTGTTGTTATGGCCCTGATGAGGTGTGCAGGCAGACAGGGTGCAGGGGCATTGCGGTGCCGGCCCCACCTGGAAGGTGTCCCTCAGCCTACCTCTCCCTGACCCTCCAGTAGACGCTGTTTGCAAGGCCAGGTAGTTGTGAATGGCTGCTGGGAGGGGTGGAAATGAAAAGGTGTTAAAAATAACCAACTCCTTTATCATCATTTACTATCATTTCTTGTGTGACACAGAATCTAAATAAAACCCACACTCACCGTAATGGGATTCTCATCTGCTGTGCCTCTGACAACTGTAAAAGTTAGAATGTGAAAGGACTGGAAATGGAGGTGACTTCCAGACACAAGTTGGCTCATCGCAGCCTTGCTGGGCGCAGGAGTCCCAGCCTCCCAGGCCTCCCAGCAAGGGCTGAGCCAGTGCCTGCTGAGGGCCAGGCTGGCAGTGGATGGGGCCAGCTGGGGGTCACTCCCGCTGCACACTCGGGAGGATTGGATTGGGGCTGATCTTGCTGCCGGCATCTGTGGAAACTCATCAGTCTCCCATGTTGCTGTCATGCTGGGCTTGGTGCAAGAAAGCCGTGCAGAGAATGGTTTTAGTCCTCACTCGGTGGTCTGGAGGTTGGTGGTTTTTGCCCGTCTCTGGGCGTGCAGCACTGTAGGAAAGCGGGCACTGGTGAGGCCATGTCCCTGCCTGGTGGAGTGCTGGCTGCAGACACAGCCCAAGAGCCCCTGGGCCTGGAGAAGGCGGGGTTGGGGGACAACCTTCTTGGAAGGATTCACTGCTGACATTTTCATATGTGTGCATATGTGTGTGTGTACATGTGCCTGCTCACGCGTAACTAAGTGCTCATAGGTGTTCATATTGTTGTGTGTGATCTTCTTAAACGTATAAACTACAGAATCATGCATTCTAAACCTCATTTAAAATACAGCCCCTTGGTTAGGGAGCAAGGCGTGCAGGCAGTAGTGTTCCTGGAGAGGGGAGGGAGGCAGCCCTCACCTTATTTACACAGAAACAGATCGATCTGTGGCTGCACTGTGATCTGAGCAGACAGGAAACGCAGAGCGAAGCACGCAGCTGTGGGTCTGCATGGAACATGTGACTGTTCGCTCACACAAGCACCCAGTGAGTGAACGGGGCTCCTTTGGCACCAACCATAGGACCCCATAGCCTTTGTACTGTGGGAGCCCTGACCTGGCTGTCGGGGCAGGCGGACCTTTTCTTTTCGTCCTCTTACCTGGACTCTGTGTGTGAGCCCACCTCTCCCAGAGACACGCACTGCGGTGCCCCCCAACAGAGACACACCACACACTGCATGCTGCACACACACACACCACAGAATACACCACACATACCACACACCCCACATGCTGCACACACTACATACCATACGCTGCACACCGCACACATACCATACACAAAATACAGCACAGGCCACACACAAAATACAGCACATGCCACACACAAAATACACCACACACAAAATACACCACACATACCACACACCTCACATGCTGCACACACTACATACCATACGCTGCACACTGCACACATACCACACACAAAATACAGCACAGGCCACACACAAAATACAGCACATGCCACACACAAAATACACCACACACAAAATACACCACACATACCACACACCTCACATGCTGCACACACTACATACCATACGCTGCACACCGCACACATACCACACACAAAATACAGCACAGGCCACACACAAAATACAGCACATGCCACACACAAAATACACCACACACAAAATACACCACACATACCACACACCTCACATGCTGCACACACTACATACCATACGCTGCACACCGCACACATACCACACACAAAATACAGCACAGGCCACACACAAAATACAGCACATGCCACACACAAAATACACCACACACACAGTACACACCCCACACACACCACACAAAATACACCACACATACCACACACCCCACATGCTGCACACACTACATACCATATGCTGCACACCGCACATATACCACACACAAAATACACTACACACAAAATACAGCACATGCCACACACAAAATACACCACACACCCCACACAAAATACACCACACCCCACACACAAAATACACAACACACCACATGCCACACACACACCACACACACAGTGCACATCAAGCACAAAATATACACATACCACACACCACATACAAAATACACCACACACCTCATACCATGCTCACACACCACACACTAAATATGCACACATCACACACCCCCACACACCACACACAAAATATACTACACAGCACATGCCACACACACACCCCACACACACCACACACACAATGCACACCCCACACACACCACACAAAATACACCACACTCCACACGCACACATAACACACACAAAATACACCACACACACTGCGTGCCACACACAGACACCACACACTAAATATATGCACACCACACCCCCCACACGCCACACACAAAATACACCACATACGACACACACATTACACACCACATACAAAATACACCACATACACCACACACAAAATATACACACACCACACATACCACACACCAAATACACCACATACAGCACACACCACACACACTACACACTACACACAAAATATAACACAGACACCCCACACACACATCACACACAAAATATACACACACCACACACACACACACCATACATACCACACACAAAATATGCCACACACACCACACACACAGTGCACAGAACACACACACTTGCCACAGAAAATATACCATGCAAACACACCATACATGCACACAACACATAACACACCACAAACAAAATACGCTACACATACACACACCACACACAAAATACACCACACACACACCATGTCATACACACACCACCTGCCACGCACCATGCACCACACAAAATGAACCTCACACACCACACACAAAATACACCACACACACCACATATACGCACCCTCCACACACAACACGCAAAATACACCACATACACCACACACACTAGACACCACACACCACTCACAAAATATATCACACACACCACACACATAGTGCACACACACCACACACAAAATACACCACACATACATCACATGCATGCACCCCCCCACACAAAACATTACACATATTACACACACACCACACATAATATACCCCACACACACACACATCACACACACAAAATACACCACATACACCACACACATTGGACACCACACATAACACTCACAAAATACATCACACAGATATCACACACACCACACACCACACACACTCCACACACCACACATAGTACATGCCACACACACACAGTGCACACCACATACATAGATACCCAAAATAAACCATACAAACACACCACACACATGCACACACCACACCACACATAAAATACACATACATGCCACACACCACACACCACACACAAAATACACCACATGTACACACACACACCACACAAAATATATACATACCACACACAAAATACACCACACACACCACACAAAATACACCTCAAACATACCACACCACAGACATACACCACTCACAAAATACATCACACACCACACACACACAGCACAAATCATACACACATATCCACCACACACATCACACAAAATGCACTACACACACCACTCGCACCACATACACGCACCCTCCACACACCAAACACACCACACATCACACACACCACATGCCACACCACACATACAGCATACACACGTATACAACACACAAAATACACCATATATACACCACTCACAAAATACATCTCACACACATGCACCACACACCACACACATAATACACCACACAGATATCACACACACCACACACAAAATATACCACACACAGCACACCACACACAAAATACATCACACACCACATACACACACCCCCCACACAACACACAACACATGCCACACACCACATATCACACAAAATACACTACACACACACACCACATGCAAAATACATCACATACACCACACACACTAGGTACCATACACACCACTCACAAAAACATCACACACACACCACACGCCACATACCATACCACACAAAATACACCACACAGATACCACATACAAAGTACACCACACACACTAGACACCACACACTATACACACATACCATCTGCCACACACCACGCACACACAGAACATGCCACACACACCACAAACATACCACATGTACAACATACACACACAGAATACACCACACACAACACACACACATAAAATACACCACATACACATACCAAGTACGCACACCACACACACACACGATACACACCACACTCAAAATACACCACCCACACACCACATACACACACCCCATAAACAACACATCGCATGCCACACAAAATACACCACACACACAACATATAAAATACACCACATACACCACACACGCTAGATACCACACACACACCACTCACAAAAAACACACACTGCACACACCACACACACAGCACACACCACACACACAAAATACACCACACACACTAGACACCACACATACACTATGCACTGTGCACACACAACACATGCCACACACCACACACACAAAATATGACACAAACAGCAAACATACCACATACACAACATACACACACACAGAATATACCACACACAATACACACACACAAAATACACCACATACACATACCAAATACACATACCCCACCCACACACACACAAAACACTACCCTGTGAACGCCACACACACACACAAAGTATACAAACACTCCCCCACACAAACACATGCCAAGACATACACACACACAAACATACCCCACACACACCACATACATGTCATACACGCACATACACAGCCACACATCACAAACATGTTACACCTGTCACACATGTTACACTGCACACATACAATACCCCAAACACTGCAGTCTGCAGCTCACCCCGTGGCCCGGCCTGGCATATTCTCGAGGAGGGGAGAGGAGGGTGCACCCCAGCTTCGGCCTCTGCCCCTGCAGTCTTGTCTCCGTCTTCACCCAGACCGTGACCCTGGCCCTCGCTGGCTGGGCCTCTGCAGAGGCTTCCTGAGGAGGAAGGCACTGCCCTGCCCTTCACAGTGGGGGCCAGTGTGGCCCAGTGAGGTCTAGGGAGGGCGCAGGTCCCAGAGGACAGCAGGACAGGTGCAGCTGCGCGGCTCACTCTTCTCTCTATGACCCCAGGCAGGGGCAGCGTGGGTGTTGTCTGGGCATTGCACACCCACCTCCCACTGCAGGCTGCGACGCCCCTCTTGCCGGCCTTGTGCTCATCCCAAGGGTCACACCTGCCTATGCAAATGACCTTTGGGACAGGGAAGTCCACTTGCAGCTTGATACCAGGCTAGTGGCTGGGATTCTGGGACCCTTGCTCTCCTCTTTGCAGAAAGGGAATGATAAAAGGAGTAGAAGCTGGGGGACTTCCATGGGGGGCCCCTGACAGATGGCCCCAGTGACGACCTTGTTCAAAACCCAGGAGCGGCCCCTGCCAAGTGCTGAGCGTGTCTGTGGAGCAGATGAGGCCACAGGCACTGGCCACAGGACCACGCTGTCTGGAGAGGAATTCGCACACATTTGCAGGGGTGCAGCGCTGGTGTTCTCGGGATTTTGCCTGGCTTCTCTGGATCCCAGGGTCCTGGGCAGGTGGCTTGGGCCCTGGTGGGTGGAGTCTTTGAAGTGCAATCTGGAGTCTTCATGCACAGCTAGGCCACCTGGACAGTGCCCATTGTGGTCTCTAGAGAGTTCCTCGAGGATGCGGCCCCTTTCTCCAGACACTGTTGCAGGGGGCAGGGAGGGAGGCCTGCCCTGCATCCCCTGGATGGCAGGACGGGTTCGGCTGGGCTGTAGTGTGCAGGGCAGCCAAAATGCACCCTCCAGGTAATCAGGGACCACCCCATATGGGGACTCTGGTGAGACCTGGGCCTCCACCTGGCCCCCTGTCCAGGGTGCACGAGCCAGGCCCGTGTTGTCAGCTGTGTCTGTCTGTGGTTTCCCTGTGGCTTCATGGCTGCGTGCAGGTCTCTCTTCATGACTTGGGTGTAGTCCTTAGGGTGTGGAGGCCACCATCAGCCGAGAGTGTTCTGTGGGTGGGTGGCTCTCCTTCCTCCCAAATTTGGGGTGACCTTCTGTGTGGAGCCCCGTGATGGTTTCCCATGCATCCCGGGGCTCTGGGACGCCGTGGGCACGAGTTCTGAAGGGGTCTGCACACCTAGGTTCATCTCACAGACCTCGGGATTGGCAGAGGGTCCTGGACTGCAGGGACTCGCCCTTCCTTGCAGCTCCTGTGCTTTGGTGGTGAAGGAAGGGCTGTGTCCTCAGCCACACTGGGAGCTGCTGCCCTCGCGTGGAACAGGAGCAGCTGTTTGTGGGTAGGTCAGGCGTGGGCTGCAGGGGGGTCAGGGGTGGGCTGCAGGGAGGCCAGGCGTGGGCTGCAGGGAGGTCAGCCGTGGGCTGCAGGGAGGTCAGCCGTGGGCTGCAGGGGGGCCAGGCGTGGGCTGCAGGGGGGCCAGGCGTGGGCTGCAGGGGGGCCAGGCGTGGGCTGCAGGGAGGTCAGCCGTGGGCTGCAGGGGGGCCAGGGGTGGGCTGCAGGGGGGCCAGGCGTGGGCTGCAGGGGGGCCAGGCGTGGGCTGCAGGGGGGCCAGGCGTGGGCTGCAGGGGGGCCAGGCGTGGGCTGCAGGGAGGTCAGCCGTGGGCTGCAGGGGGGCCAGGCGTGGGCTGCAGGGGGGTCAGGGGTGGGCTGCAGGCGGGTCGGGTGGGCTGCAGGCGGGTCAGGGGTGGGCTGCAGGGAGGCCAGGCGTGGGCTGCAGGGGGGCCAGGCGTGGGCTGCAGGGGGGCCAGGCGTGGGCTGCAGGGGGGCCAGGGGTGGGCTGCAGGGGGGTCAGGGGTGGGCTGCAGGGGGGTCAGGGGTGGGCTGCAGGCGGGTCAGGCGTGGGCTGCAGGGGGGTCAGGCGTGGGCTGCAGGGGGGTCAGGCGTGGGCTGCAGGGGGGTCAGGGGTGGGCTGCAGGCGGGTCAGGGGTGGGCTGCAGGTGGGTCAGGGGTGGGCTGCAGGGGGGTCAGGCGTGGGCTGCAGGGGGGTCAGGGGTGGGCTGCAGGCGGGTCAGGGGTGGGCTGCAGGCAGGCATTTAGGGAAGTCACGGCTCCAGGCACCAAGGAGGCAGTGGCTGCTGGCCCTGCCGTTTGCTGCGTTTCTGTGGACTTCTAGCCCAGGGGTGTCCCAGGATAGCTGGTGTCACCTGCAGTGGCTGAGGGGCACCTGGTCCTCTGGCTGATGGGGCTGCTTGTGGGGTAGGCCAGGCCCTGGCTCCCTGGCCCTCAGGGCAGGGTGTGGCTCCCCCAGCTCCCCTGCCCTCACACACACCCTTCCAGCCACCTGTGTCAGCATGCTCCAGACACAACCTTCTGCCCTTGACTTTTCTTCTTCTCCTTTTGTGTTTTAAAAATCAAATCCGCGCCTCAGAAGGTCTCTGGAGCTTGGAGGACCCACGCAGAGGCTGCCTTCTGCCTGCCCTCAGGGGCTGCTGAACTTCTCCCGCCCAGGCCGAACTTTCCGTCTCAGCTCCCGCACTTTCCCAGCCAGGCCGGCTCCTCGTTCCTGCCCATTTTACTCCAGAAGGGAAGCGGGCAGGCCCGGGTTATCCTGCAGGAGCCAGGAGCCTCCTTGGCCAAGCTCCATCTGTGCATAATGGGTGCGCCAGTGGGTTGGGGGGTCGGTCCAGGGGAGAACTGGATGTTCACCAGGGGTCAGCATTGGCATTGAAGTGAGGAGAAAGGTCATCTCGGCAGATAGGTGGCAAGGTGGTGAGCCCCTGGGGCTGAGCACAGGGGCCTCTGGTGAGAGGGGCCTGGCCGTGACCGCACTGACTGCTCTTCGCTGTCACCTCCTTTGCTCCTCAGGCCACCTGCGCAGAGGGTGTGATCCTTGCATGACTTTGCCATTGAGGAAATGCAAGGGCGGAAACTGCGGTCTTGGCGGCAGCCCCAGAACCAGGTGCCCTCTCTCCCGACCTTGCTCCCTGGATGGGGCAGCGCCGCCCGTCCTGAAAAGCTCTGCTGAGGCGTTGGGGGAAGGAAGGGATTGCTGGCAAGAGGAGGGATCCTTCAGAGGGTCTCGGGCAGGGTGGGTGCTACCCTCCAAGTTTACAGTGCTCCCTTCACCCTATCCCCTGCGTTGGACTCGAAGTGGGTCCCCCATGGATCGAGGCTGGTGGCTGCTGGATGTCGGGGCTGGTTTCTGTGGGTTGTGACAATGGTCTCTTGCTGTGACAGTGGGGACCTGTGGGGGTGGGAGCATGATTCGGTGCCACCTCCCTGCCTCTGTGGCCTCCCAACTGGGGCAGGGCAGGGCCCGGGGGTTCTAGAAGGCCCTGGGTTCAGGTGAGTCGGTGCCCTGGGGGACGCTCCTGGCAGAAGACTCAGGAATCCGTGGGAAGACCGGTCCCCAAGACCATTCCAGCTGGACGGCGTGGAGGCAGCCTGGCTCCCACGTGATCTTCCCGGGGTCTATTCTGAAGAGGTCATGGAGCCTTTACAATACACACTCTTCAAAGCCAGCCTCTGCCTCGGAGAAGGCGGATTTTATTAGCCAGTTACCTTTCTTCTCCTCCGATTACAGAGGCAGCCAAGCAGGCCTCTGATTCGCTTCACCGGTTGAAGAACACAGACCTTGCTTATAAATAACTCTGCGCTTTGCAGAACCGGAAAATCCATCTTCAGACCCTCCTGTCCCCAGGGAATGCCTGCACAGTGACAGCTCCCTGCTCCTCCCGCCAGCTGCCTTGGGGACAACCTTGATAGACACGCCGGCCTCAGTTTGGCATGCACGTATTGAGTACCTGCTGTATGCCCGACATGAGCTGCTTGCTGGCGGAAGGTGACCAGGGGGTGGCTGGCTGGGGGTTGGTGGGTCTCATGGGATCATTTATGTGAAAAGGCAGAGTAAGGACTTGAGTCGGTGCACCTGTGAGAAATGTACACCTGTGGGGTTGGTTGGAGGTCCCCAAAGACAGAGCCACCTGGAAACCCAGCGTGCCCTCTCATTTGGGAAAGGGGCCTTTGCAGATATAGTTAAAGTCAGGATCTCAAGATGATGGGACCTTGAATTAGGACACACTCAAAGTCCAAAGACAAGTCCTTACAAGGGAAGAGAAGAGAAAAGAAGCAAACAGACAGGAGAGGGGGCCTCGTGAAGACGCAGCAGGGGCTGGAGTGATGCGGCCACACACTGAGGAGCACTCGCAGCCACCAGGAGCTGGAAGAAGCGGGAAGGATCTTCCCTGAACTTTGGGAGGAAGCGCAGGCCTGGAACACCTTGATTTCCAACTTCTGTCCTTCAGAACTGTGAGAGCAGAAACTCCTGTCTCTAAGCCACAGGTTTGCGGTGATGTGTGACGCAGCCAGAGGAACCGGATAGAGCAGGCACAAGCCGAAGATCTTGTCACAAGGGATTGCAGCCCACATGTGCATGCATGTGTGTGTGTCTGTGTGAGTGTGTGAGTGTGTGAGTGCGCATGCGTGGGGGTCTCCAGGCAGCATGGCTGGCGGATGGGGCCTGGGTCTGATTCGGGTCCACCTCATCTCAAAGAGGGCCCAGAGGGGACAGATGCTTTGTCAGCATGAAGGGGAAGATCTAGATGCCCGTCCTGGAGGTGGAATGCCATGGAGGCGAGGGCTCTTGAGTTGGGGGTTAAGGAAGAAGCTGGTTTTCCTGAGGAGATCGGGGTTAGGGTGGCCAGCCCAGAAATTCTTAACGCTCCTCCTCACATAAATTCAGCATTTGCCAGAGCGAGGGCACGCACTGCTGTTGGCCTGCAAGATGGTTTTATGCGGATGCGGACGGGCATTTGTTATTTTAATAGCTGTGTATCTGCTTTTATGGCTACCTTCTATTTATGGCAAAGACGCTGGTTTTCCATTCACAGGGTGATGGAAGGTTTCTTTTCAGTAGTGAGGTGATACCTCGGTATGGTGCAACCCTGGGGGGTTCACAGGGTGGCCCAAGCCCGGGAGACACTGTTTTGGCTTCTCGAGCATCTCCTAAACACCCGGTGTAGAGAAGGGGCTGAGCCTGGGCCGAGCTCCACTCCAGGGGCTGCCACACACGGACTCAGGACCGTGACTCCGAGAGCCCACTGGCTGGTATACCTTTGAAAGTGACATTTTCATTTTTTTAATCCAAAAGAAAATTGTGAAAAAGATCAACGTTTATGCCCAGACTCCTCCAAGCCATTTCCTGTTCCAATTGGAATCAGTTGTGACCAGCTTCACAGTTACCTGGCATGTTATTAAAAATGGGTCTGATGTTTAGTCTTTTTATTCATGACTTTTTTTGTTTTGTTTTGAGATGGAATTTCACTCTGTCACCCAGGCTAGAGTGCAATGGTGCGATCTCGGCTCACTGAAACTTCCGCCTCCCAGGTTCAAGCGATTCTCCTGCCTCAGCTTCCCGAGTAGCTGGGATTACAGGCGCCCACCACCACTCCCAGCTAATTTTTGTATTTTTAGTAGAGACAGGGTTTCGCCACGTTGGCCAGGTTGGTCTCAAACTCCTGACCTCAGGTGATCCGTCCGCCTCAGCCTCCCAAAGTCATGATTTGTTCTTAATGCCCTAATTTATCTTAGTTGAAACACACATTTTTGTTTTCTCTTAAGTTGGTGGCTTGGCCTTGAGAGCAACCTGAAGAGTTCTGTGTATTAAGTTGGTTTCGTCTTGTCTCTGGGATGGGCTGTGAGTCAGGAAGAGGAGAAGGTTCCCGTTTCCTTAGTGAATCTTCTAGAACGGACCGTGGTTCCCCTTGGGTGGAAACTGCCTTCAGAGCCGCAGGCAGGAGTGGGTGTTCCCGTCACAGCCACTCTCTGGGTCCTGCCCACTCTCCTCCCATCCCCGTGTGTCTGATCCCCAGGGCTTGCGATGCCTTAGTTGCCCCCAGCCATGGCCTCGCCCCGGAGGGAGGGCACAGACGGAGGCAGCCGGGAGTTTCTGGGAGTTTCCGAGGCCTCGTGTTGACAGAGGCATCTCGTTGCTGCAGGGAGTGGGCGCTGACCGGGGGGTGCCCCTCAGGGCTCCAGACAACAGGAGAGAGCCCGCTCCAGGGCAGTGGGGTCACAGGGGGAGGGAGTGGCCCGGAGCAGCCGGAGGGTGAATGCTGGAGCCTGGGCCTGACCCGGAGCTGGCCTGAGGGAGGGGCCAGGGCCAGCTGAGCACTGAACTGATGTGGGCAGCACGTTCCCCAGGTGTGGCAGAAGGAGGAGGCACCGGGCTTGCGGAAGCCCACGTAGCTTGGGTCCAGCCCCTCCCAACCTCCCCCACGGAGTCTCCCTCTCAGGGAAGCCAGCATCCTGGGCGCCTGGGCCAGGCGTCTTTCTCCCCAGGCAGGTGCCTGGGATGCAGTGCCCCAGCCTCACGGCCCCGAGTGCCCTTCAGCCACTGAAGTGTGGTGGGTGGTGGTGATGCCCACGGCCCCGGGGCACCTCCCCTCCTTAGCAGGCCTTGCCTAGATTGCAGGAGGCAGGAGGTCCCCGGCAGGTCCCAAGGCTGGTGGGGCCTCCTCAGTAGGCTCTGTGGGGCCAGCCTTGGTCGGGCCCCACCCTGAGGCCTGGGCCTGAGCCAGTGGTGGAGTTGCTGTTGTGGTCAGTGACCCAACCATGGTGCTGACCGCTGTGCCCATGCTGTGCCCAGGGCACTGTGCCAGCCTCCTTTCTATGGGCCGCTGGTCTATCCCCGACGCTGTACGGTGGCCTGGAGTGAGGGTGGCAGAGCCTGCGGCCTCCCAGGGTTGAGCCTTGGCTGTCCCCTTGCTGGTGTGTGACGTGGAGGCTGTGTTCCCCATGCCCTGTCTCCCGCCCTGTACGCGGGAGCATAATAAGAGGACCTTGGAGGCTGTGGTGCAGGTGAAGTGAGAACCACTACAGGCAGGGGCTTGGGACCCTGCGCTTAGCTTTCTGCTGTTCTTGCCTCATGCCCAGCCCCAGGTCCAGGTCTCTTCCCCCTCCTGCACCTCACAGAGTCCTCAGGGCGACTCTGGCGTGACTGATCGCCATGGACTCTCATGCTCCCGTCGGCTGCCGGCCATCTCTGCATCCTGCCTTTGAGCAGCTGCACAGCCCAGCCTCCGATGTGGGCTGAAGAACCACGAAATGGGTGCTCCGGGCACTGTTGTTTCTCTTTTCATCTCTGGGCGTACTCCTCTGTGCTCTCTGTGTCTGGCTGGTTTCTGCTCCTTCCTGAGCCCAAGGCCAGCCCAGGACCCCACCTATGTCACCAGCGGCCCAGCGTATAAAGCAGAGTCTTGGAGCTGGTAGCCGAGGTAGAGGAGGGCTGCAGAGGCTGAGATGCAGCTGGTTGGGCCTGGCCCCTCCATTTTGCAGATGGGGAAATGGAGGCACGGGGCAGGGGAGAGACTGGCCCAAGGCCACATGGGTCTCAAATTAGTGATGGTGACCGATGTGAAGGGACATGTCTTTTCAGGCAGGGCAACTGCTGTGGGCCTGGCACCAGGTAGAGGTTCTGAGCTGGCTGTCCGGGCTGGGTGAGGTCTCAGGGCAGAGGAATGCTGGATGTGGCTGGGGTCAGGGCTTAGGGCCTGCTGGGTTGAGGATGACTAGGGCCAAGTTGAGAGAAACATCCCATTGGCCCAGCACCCCAGGTGTCCGTGTTGGTACCAGTTGCTCAAAATTGCAGCTTCATTTTACAGTCCCTGTTGGGTGCCTTCCCACCGCGCCCTTGGGTGCATTGAACTCTGGGAGCCACCGCAGCCCAGGGAGTCCCCAAGCAAGGCCAGCTGGGGCCATCCCTTAGTATGGCCTCCCCAGGCCTCCACTTCCCAATCTGTGAAATGGGACAGTAAGAACTCCCACTGAGCTCCCCCTGAGGCCAAGTCCTATTGCCGTCCTGCCCCGCTGTGGTCCCCAGTGCAACTGTGAGCATCCCAAGGTAGTGAAGGGGTCCTTATAGCACACAGAGTGCATGGCGCTGCAGCCCAAGGGGACCCCATTAGTGTCAGTGTCGGCCCTCATTTTCGTTGTTTTTCCTGTTATTTTCTCTATCTTCTGAAGTCCTTCTGTAAGGAATTGTGGTTTCCTGGGAGACCCATTGTGATAAATGCCAGAAAACAAAAGCCTTTTGCCAGGGCGCTGAGGCCTGTGGATACTCCCAGTCCCTGGTCATGCTCCTGTGCCCACAGAGTGGCCCTGTATTTGCTCTTCCTCTGGGATGCACAGGGGTGGTGAGAGGGAGGCAGGCGGCTGCTCTTGGCCAGTGGAACTGCCCGGCGTTGGGGTGCAGCCGAGACCCAGCGAGGCTTGGGGACTGCAGACCGTCCGGCAGATCCTGGCAGGCTTCGGCTGTCTGACCCACTCGGATGGGCGAGGAGAGAAATAGGGGACCAGCGGGACGTTCTGGGGCGCATGCATGCGGGGAAGCTGTTACTGTATTCTGAGCACCCGCTGCACGTGTTGACAAGCTCTGGGGCACACACACGAGTGTGCACAGGCGGCCTTTGAGGGCTGCACCCATGGGGATTAGAAGATGGGAGTGGAATAGGGAGGGCTGGGCCCCACCCCCTCAGAGACATAGCCTGAAAACAAGGGCAGTGCAGGACTCCAGCACCTCGCACAGCCCTCAGGGCGGCTCTGGCGTGACTGGTCACCATGGACTCTCGTGCTCCCGTCAGCTGCCGGCCATGTCTGCATCCTGCCTTTGAGCAGCTGCACAGCCCTCACCTGTGGGTGTCCAGAGCCTTCTGCAGTGGCCCCCGCATTTCTGTTGTCTGCCAGGAGCACTGTCTGTATTTTTAAGAGGCAGACGGATAGCAGTACAGACAGACGGATGGGTGGAAGGACAGGCGCCCTGCCAGGATGTGTCACTCAGCCCTGGACGCGTTTGCAGCTGGAGCTGAGTTTGCCTCCTGGACACATTTTTTTTTTTTTTTTTTGGTGCTCAGAGCAGCCCTTGGGACTCTCCCGTGTCCCCAGCACACCTTCAGCTGAGCAGGGTGCCTGCACCCCTGAAGGACTTTGCAGACCAGCTCTCCCTGTCCACACTGGGTACACAGAGCCCCACCCAGGGTGGTTCTAGAAAGGAGTGCTGCCTTGAGCCCGTGGCCGGGTGGCGGTGGTAAGCCTGAGTCTGGCTTTGGAATTAGGCCCCTGAGTGTGGCCCTGCTGTGCTCGTAGCCCTGAGTTTGCCACCTGCATGCCCCAGTTGGGGCCTGCCAGTGGCAAAGCAGTTCCCTTTCCACCTGCTCAGGGGCTGTGCAGTCATGGGGCCTGGGAGGAGGCACCTCCACCACCCCTGGTCAGCTCCAACCTCCAACTTCAGGGAGACACTGGTTCCCCAAATTGTTGCCCCTTCCGTGTTCCCCTCTGCCCTGCGCCTCAGTGGGGATGTGGTTGTGCTCGAGGGCTCCAGCGGGCATTAGCGGGAGTGGTTGCAGCTGACAGAGCAGAGACCGTCCTTGTCCTGTGGACGAGGCCGGGGAAGTGGACGTGTGTTAGATCCGCAAGTGCCGCCGGTAGCTATGAGGAGCTCCCCGGTCAGGAGAGCCCAGGTCTCCTCTCTGGATTGAAGCCACTGGGGCTGTGGGGGCCACCAAGACAGCCCGCATCCGTTCCATGGACAAGCCACAGTAAGGGAGATGTCACACATCTTCAGACGTGCTGCCACAAGTGATGTAGCGGGCAGCCTGCCCATCAGGCTGCAGGGGACAAGGGTGCCTCTGGGGACCGGTTCCCAGCAGCCCTGGAGGTCCTCTTGCACTGTTTAATTAGTGTCTGCACGGGGTCGCGCTCACATCAAGGTGCTCTAATCCTTTAAGAACTGAGATTGTCTCCAACTACAGCTGAGTTACAAGCTGCATAGATTAAAACTTCTCATACATGGTATCTTGTAGCCTTATTAAGTGGCAAGATTATGCAAAAAAAAAATCTCTAAGTATGATAATGCACCTTTCGCCGTGGTTTGTAACAGGACATTTGTTATCTCTCATTCTGCTCTAATTAAGCTCCATTCCGGAGGAATTAGTGGTATTACTGTTTAAATCTTAAATTTTGTGTTAAGAAAGCGTGTTCCAAAGCTTTTGAAATGCATCTTGAAAGCAGTGCCTGAATTAACAGGTTTAACAAGGAGTGAACGTAGGAATTTCAAAGCTCGGCTAATCTGTGGAAATTATGGTAGCTGTGCCAGATTTATTTTTCATTTAATTAAAACAAAAAGTTGTTTTGCTGAAAGTTATCCGGGTAAAGTTGTTTAAGAGAAGGCAAGAAGCAGTGTTGAAGAGATGCGGCCTTCTGGGGTCCAGGGCTGAGCGTTGGTTTCTGTTGACCACGCTGTGCCTCCACGGCCTGTGTGTCTGGGTCTGGGCTCCGGGCCCCGGGCTCTGGGATGGCGTCAGGGGTAAGGGACAACAGCCGCCTCCTGCCGTGGCCCTCGCTGATTAATGCTCCTCAGTGCAGCACATTCTCAACATTGTGTCAAGGGGCAAGGCTGAGAGCGTGGTTTTATTACTGTTTTTGAAAATCACAGGCTTTATGTTTTAGGGCGGTTGTAGGGTTATAGAGAAATTGAGCAGATGGTACCGTTTCCATTTGGCCTCTCCTGCCCCTCCCATCGTCCCCACAGGGTCCTGTGATAACAGCTGGCATGAGGGAGGCGCGTGAGTGACAAGTGAGGAGTGACACTGACACACTGTTATTAACCGAGGCCCATGGTTCACACCAGGGCTCACTCTTGGCCTGGTGCATTCTGTGGGTTTGGACCCACATATCGTGATGTGCGTCCGCCGAGATTGTAGCATACAGGGGGGCGCCGCTGCTCTAGGGCTCCTCTCTGCGGGATGCCATCATTTTCATTTCATTTTGTTTTGTTTTCGAGACAGGGTCTCCTTCTGTCACCCAGGCTGGAGTGCAGTGGTGTGATGTCAGCTCACTGCAGCCTTCACCTCCCAGCTCCGGTGATCCTCTCGCCCCAGCCTCCTGAGTAGCTGGGATCACAGGTGTGCACCACCACGCCCGACTAGTTTTTGTATTTTTGTAGAGGTGAAGGTCTTGCTGTGGTGCCCCAGCTGGTCTCGAACTCCTGCACTCAGGCGATCCTCCCGCCTTGGCCTCCCAAAATGCTGGAATTCCAGGTGTGAGACACCGCACCCGGCCAATTTTTAAAAGAACACCAGAAAGTACCATTCATGTAAATTTCTTTACCTTGTGAACCACCATTGATGGTCCCAGAGGGCAGATGGTCGGTGCCTTCCCTGAGCATGTCCCCAGAGTGTCCCCAGGAAACCTGCCACCTCTTTCACCACTCCACCGTGGCCGCCATCACCTGGGCCTCAGTTTCCCTGCTGTTCCCCTCTCCTCCTGCTGGCTCACATGCAGAGTGTCCCAGGAGCCACCTACAGCCCCTTTCACCACTCCACCGTGGCCCCCATCACCTGGGCCTCAGTTTCCCTGCCGTTCCCTTCTGGCTGACTCACTTGTGAGGGGAAACCCACCACATGTGGTCATATCTGCACCCCAGCTTCTGGTTCTTGGCTGAGTCTGACTTCATCATGCCCTTCATTGTCATCCTTTCAGAAAACTCTCACGGACACCTCTCAGCCGACTGGCTCCAGACACATGTGGTAGGCACAGGCTGAGCTGCTGCTGTCTAGGAGTGGAGACCTGGTGAGGCTGGAAATGCCCCAGAAGGGGGGCTTCAGAGATGGAGAAGGGACAGCCGGTTGGACCAGCACATGGGCCAATTACGATGACTTGATCATGACGCTGATGGCGTGAACACAGGAGTCCCGGCCCTCCGTGGCGGGGGGAGTGTGCCTGTCAGGCGTGAACACACGAGTCCCGGCCCTCCGTGGCGGGGGGAGTGTGCCTGTCAGGCGTGAACACAGGAGTCCCGGCCCTCCGTGGCGGGGGGAGCGTGCCTGTCAGGCGTGAACACAGGAGTCCCGGCCCTCCGTGGCGGGGGGAGTGTATCTGTCAGGGTTCTTTAGAGAACAGAACCAGTGGGAATTCGAGAGAGTGAGAGGGAGCAATGTTTCCGTTTTTAAAAATAAGCTTCTGCAGTTTCGCAGGCTGTCAGTTTGAAATCTGCAGGGAAGAGGGCAGGCTGGAGATGCAGCGAGAGGTGTAGCTGGAGTCATGAGGCCTCCGCTGGCGAATTCTTTTCTTGCTTGAGGAAGGTGCATTTTTGTCCGTTGAGGCCTTCACCGGCTTGGATAACGACCCACCCACAGTATGGGGGCCATCTGCTTCATCCTGAGTCACCGATTCAGGCATTACTCTCATCCAAAAAACTCCTTCGCAGAAACATCCAGAATCATTTGACCAAACCTGTGGGCACTGTGGGTCTGTCAGGGGCACACATGTTACCCATCACTTCGCGGTTATTTCAGGGGGGCAGTGGTGAGGGGCTGGCGCTGTGATCATGCTTGGTGTTTACGGCGTGGGGCGGAGGGAGACCACACGGGAAGGGACGTCTCCTCCTGGTGCCACCTCCTGGGAGACTGGCCATTTCATGGGTCCAGCAGTGGCCGCATCTCAGGTGAGTGTGTGAGTTGACCTCATGTAGGCTGCCATGGTGTCACCGGCTGACCTGGTTTCACTCACACTTCTGACGCCAAATGTGTCGGTTTTTCACACCAACTTTCCTGACACCAGCTGAATATCTGGCCATTTAATTAAATTGTCCTCTAATTTAATTCAGTTCCCAGACTACTGCCCAGAGGTAGCTGAGACCTCACCGAGGAAGGGCTGAGTCCCACAAGACTGCTCCCCCTTCAGACACCAAATCCAAGCGCCACACGGTCACCTGTATTTCTGACTGATTGGATATAAGTCGGAGTTTCCACCACCTGCTCCTGGCATTCCATCGTTTGCTAGAATGGCCCACAATCCTCAGGAAGCCCTTTGCTTGCCATTCCCTGCTTGTTGTAAAGGGTATGACTGGGGCTGTGCCAGCTGGCAGAGGTGCATAGGGCCAGGGGAGGGGTGTGGGTGCTGAGCCCCCATGTCCTCCCTGGGCGAGCCTCCCTCCCAGCACCCTTCTGTGTTTGCTGAGCTGAAAGCTTGCTACCTCCGCCCCCCTCCCCGCCGCCTATCTTTCAGGAGTTTGATGTTTCCTTGGGTACATATGATTGACACGTCCTTGGCCATTGGTGATTAACAGTCTCCAACCCCTTTCTGGAGTTGGGGATGACAAGACAGAAAGTCCCAATGCACTCAGCCTACCTTGGTCTTCCTGGCCACCAGCCCCCATCCTGAAACTCCCTAGGGCCCTGGCCTTCGGTCCACTCCTCAACATGCGGAAGACGCTTCCCGCTCCGGAGATGGCGAGGGCTTGAGGAGCTGGGACAGAGACTGAGCGTGTTTGTGACTGCGTCGCATCTCTTGGGCCATCGGGTGCCATGGGCAGGTTGGACGTCACAGGCCCACAGGGCGCTGGTTGTGGGCAGGTAGGCTTGAGGCTCGTCAGCAGCCACTGAACAGACTTAGCGTGGCACACAGAGAGCGTGACTGCAGGGCAGAGCCCGGCATCCCTCACAAGCCAGGGAGTGGACGGGGCCTGATGTGACAGCCCTGGAGCCTGTGCATGCCAGGAGCACAATGCGTTTGCAGGAGTCTCCTCCACTTCACAGGCCCTGCCTTCTGGAGGGTTTGGGAGCTGCCATGGCCGGCCAGCCACATAGAGACGTGTCGGCTGCCCCTCGTTCTGCTGGAGCAGGCTTGCTCGACCCCGGCACTGCCGACGTTTGGGGCAGGTCATTCTTCCGTGTGGGGCGCCCTGTGCTATGCGGGGGTTTGAGCAGCATCCTGGGCCTCTACCTCCAGTTGAGATGGCCACAGAGGCCTCCAGACTGAGCATCTCTGCTTGAGGGGAGCTGTCATGGCCTAGAACACAGGCTGGGGGCTGCTGGTCCAGCAGGAGCCTTCCTACCTCGATTCCCTCTTGGCCTGCGGTGAGTGTTTGCAGCTCTCCCCTGTCTGTCTCCTGACTTTCCCTGGGCTGGGCTGGGCTGGTCTTGTTTTGTCACCCTGTTTCTGCCAGACCGTGAGATTCCAGTGAAAACAAAACAGCGGTGGATAGAGGGGCTGAGTGTGGGCCCCCGAGGCCCTGGGACGTCTTTTACCATTGTGCTGTCACAGCTGGCGTCTCCCCTGGTCAGTTACTACTATGCAACATCCCCAAATAACAGTGCAGGGGGCACATAAGTGAGGATGTGGTGAAGGGAAATGGAGGAGTGGGCGAGGAGGGTGCCCAGGGGAGGACGGCGCCCAGCCCTGCCGAGATGGTGCCTGCCATGGGCAGTAAGGAGGTCTGCATGAGGGACGCAGGGACACAGGAGGTCAGGGCAGGATCCTGCCTCCTACGTGCACAGGTCCAGTGGGGATCAGAGCGGAGGCCTCGCGCCAGCTCTGGGAGATGAAAGGGCCCGAGGCAGCCCTTGCAGCCACATGGGCCTTGTCATGGTTAGGCCTTTTCACTCTGTGTTCCAAACTGTGCAGTGTATACGTATGGGCATAGATGTGTGCACGTGCACATGCTTAGGGCTTTGCGTGTGTCTGTATGTGTGACTTCATGTGTGTGCATCTTCATTGGTGACACGTGTGTGCAATAATTCCTCCTCCCATTTCATTTTCTCTGGTTTGGGTTACATTCACCCAACTATGATGTTGAAAATATTACATGGAAAATCCCAGAAATAAGCAATTCATGAGTTTTAAGTTGTGTGCCCTTCTGAGTAGAGTGGTGGCGGCTCCCGTGGTCCCACTTTGTCCCACTCGGGGCATGAATTGTCCCTTTGTGCATCAGACCCAAGCCATAGCCACTGCGTGCCCACTGGTCACTTCGTAGCCAGGGCGGTTATCGGATTGACCGTCCCGGCGAGGCTCGCAGGGCTTGTGTTCAAGGTCAGGAGAGCCTGATGCTCGATCCTGGTGCTCATGTCATTCCCCCGGCTCCTTTTCCTCACATGGCCATGGGGCCATCTTGGTCATCCAGAAGAAGGAAATACGTACAGTCAGGTATTTACAGAGAGACCCACGTTCACGTGGCTTTAATTACAGCCTGTTATTAGAATTGTCCTGTTTGATTACTAGTTATTGCTGTTAATTTACACACTTTGTCATAGGTTTGTATGTAGAGGACAAAAACGTGGTGTGTGTAGGACTCGGTACTACCCCTAGTTCCAGCATCCACTGGGGGTCTTGAATGTATCCTCTGCAGAGAAGGAGGCTCCTCTCTCTCTTCATATATCCTTGTATGTGACATGTGTGTGCTGTATATATCCTTATATCTTTTTTTTTTTTTTTTGAGATGGAGTTTTCGCTCTTATTGCCCAGGCTGGAGTGCAGTGGCACAATCTTGGCTTACTGCAACCTCCCGCTCCCAGACTCAAGCGATTCTCCTGCTTCAGCCTCCAGAGTAGCTGGGACTACAGGTGCACCACCACGCCCGGCTAATTTTTGTATTTTTAGTAGAGAGGGGGTTTCACCGTGTTGGCCAGGCTGGTCTCAAACTCCTGACCTTAAGCGATCCACCCACCTTGGCCTCCCGAAGTGCTGGGATTACAGGCCAGAGCCACCACACCAGGGTCCCTGGGTGACGGCTGTGTAGCCTTCTCCAAGTCACTGAGGCATTGTGAGAGTGGGCACCCGTGGGGTGGCCCCGAGGACCTCACTGGCGCTGTGGATGGAACACGCCCAGCAGGCATCCGTGGAGGGGGGTCCATCAGGGTTTGTGCCCTGAGTACTTTTCACCTCCTTGTAGTTTGTATTCTTGGCCCATTTTGCGGGGAATGTTTGTGTCCTGGCTGTGTGACTCCCCGCGTTCTGCGGCCTGGGCCCTGTGTCTTTCTGGTAACAGCGATATCCTGTCCTGGACCGTTGTGGCCTGCGGTGTAGACAGGCTTGGCTTGCCGCACATGTCTGTTGGACTCTGGCTGTGGCCGTTTCTCAGGGGACTGTGTGGCCCTGCAGTATCCGATGCCCGCCAGAGTCCGGTGACGACCTGGTGAAGGAATGAGTCAGTGGGCGACAAGAGAGATGGTTTGGCCAGATGCTTGAGCTTCACAGATGGAACCTGGACCCTGAGAAATTACTGGTGTCACATGGGGCCATTGAGATGTGCGGGGCTGGAGGAGCCTCTGCCAGTCTATGAGGCTGATGCCCCTGAGGCCGAGAGGCCCAGACAGGGACCCCCCCATCCCCTGCTCTACCAATGCCTCCTGGACGTGTTTCATCCACTGCCCCAGTGAGGTCCTCAGGGCCACCCCACCAGTCCCCATTCTGACAATGGCTGCCTGACTTGAAGAAAGCTACACAGCCATCACCCAGGGACCCTGGAGCCCACGCCAGGCCCCCCACATCCAGGGCCTGCTGGCTGTTGTGCTTGTGGACAGGGTGGCCCTGGAAAAGTGGGTGCCCGTGCATTCCTCTGGGCCCTCTCCTCCTGGCTCCATCTCCTGTGTGCACTGCCTGTCCTCAGTTCCGGTGAGGGGAGAGCTGGAGTGCCGGAGGCTGCTCTGCCCACATGGCATGGCTGGGCCCACCCACTCAGTGGTGAGTCATGGACAGATGAGATGCCCACCTGAGGGAGGCGGCCACAGCAGCACCACGCTGGGCAGCAGGCACGTGTGGCAGGGGGTGATCGCCCTGGGGACAGTGGTGCCAGGTGTCTGACAGTCTCATTGTGCCCCCGCCTGCTGGTGGAACATTAAGGCAGGGCTTCCTTTTCCGCCTCTGCCCCAGGAGGAGCCGCTACAGGGCCCAGGGGATGGCTCAGAGGTGCCAGGGTATCTTCTGGGCCTGGCCTGCCTGTCCCCAGGGGCATGGTCTCCTGCAAGGCACTGCCCTGGCCCTGCACTGAGAAGAAGGACAGGCACACAGATCTCCCCCAGCCAGCACGCAGAGGTGCAGCTGCCTCTCCCTTTTGCTGGAGGTTTTACATTCTGGGGAGGAGGTTTTGCTTCCTCAAATGTAGCTTTTATCATAACACAGGCACCGCTGCCGCCTGCGGTCCTCTCTGGCCGGGCCAACTTGACTGAGAAGCAGCAGGTGGAGCCTCAAGGGGCTGGCGGAGTGGAGGACCCTGGCTTCCAACTCGTGTGTCTCAGGGAGTGCCCAGAGGGGAAAGCGAATGGGGGGCAGTGGTCAGAGCCCCCTGTCCTGGAGGCATATTCCCCATTGCTCACTCTTCTCATTATTTTGGGTACCTGTGGACCCCGATGACACCCATCCGGGGGTTTAGTTTTGACAATCCAGGTATCCCCGTGGACAGCACTGGACTGCGCGTGTCTCATTCACACCCTGCGACAGGCGTGCAAGCTGCCATGGATGAATTCTCCCTGTGTTATAAATGAAGGAATTGCAGCTCAGACAGGGGCATCGACGTGCCCAGCCGCACAGCACAGGCAGCCGCTGGACCCCTCTTGGCCACAGTACAGGCAACCTTGGACCGAGTGTTTGCGTCTCAGGCACCGCGTTCCTTGTTTTAGGACAACACTCTGACCCTGTATGTGCGCCTTGAGGACCTTCGGTGCCTCTGGAGTCATTTGTGACGTGGGCATGTCACCACTGAGACGTGTCCTCTGCATTTTGCTGCAGATTCCATGGTGTTTTCTCATGGTGTTCCAGACTGGTTCTGGGTTTGAGCTGCCGTGGTGGGTGGGGACAGCAGGAGATGGTTCCTGCCCAGCAGGGCCCTTGTGGGAAGACCTGGGCTGGCACCCACTTGATTTGCCCAGGCCACTCTGGTGCTGCAGGGAGTGCTCAAGCTTGGGAGTCTACACTCGTGGGCTCTGGCTCTGATCCCTCCACTCACTGGCCTGGGGCCAGGTCCTCTTGCTTTGTTTTTCAAATTTCTCTCATGGAAGGTGAGCACATCTGGGAGGTGTGCGAGCCCCCAGCTAGCTTGTGGTGCCCTTCTGATGTAGCTGCAGCCCATAGATTTTTTTCCCTCCTTCCACTCTTACAATGTCCTCCAAGGAAGAGGACTTTGAGGAGGATCGAGGGGCCCAGGGCAGGCTGGGTGCATTTTCCTTTTAGGTTCTGGGGAGGAAGAGATGGATATTACAGTAGTAATGGTGGTGTGGGAGATGATACTGTGAATATGATGAGGGTAATGAGGATATAGGTGGTGATGGCAATGAGGAGATCTTGGCGGTGTTGATGTTAATGACGGTGATTATGGAGATCATGGTGTTGCTGCCAGTGATGGTGATGATGCTGCTGATGATGATAAGGAAGAGGTGGAGGACTGAATGACAATGGTGATATGGTGATGGTGATGATGGTGGCAATGATGGTGATGATGATGGCAATGATGGTGATGATGATGGTAATGGTGGTGATGGTGATAATGTGGTGGTGATGGTGTTGATGGTGATGGTGATCATGGTGGTAATGATGATGATGGTGGCAGAGATGGTGATGATGATAGTGGTGGCAGTGATGGTGATGGTAATGATGGTGGTGGTGGCAGTGATGGCGATGGTGATGGTAATAATGGTGATGATGGTGAAGATGATAGTGATGGTAATGATGGTGATGGTGATGATAATAGTGATGGTAATGATGGTGATGGTGATGGTGATGGTAATGATGGTGATGGTGATGATAGTGATGGTAATGATGGTGGTGATGATGGTGATGATGATGATGGTGATGGTAATGATGGTGGTGATGGTTATGGTGATGGTGGCGGTGGCAGTGATGGCGATGGTGATGGTAATAATGGTAGTGATGGTGATGATGGTGGTGATGGTAATGATGGTGGTGGTAGTGATAATGATGGTGATGGTAATGATGGTGGTGATGGTTGTGATGGTGGCAGTGGCGGTGATGGCAATAGTGATGATAATGTGGTGATGGTGATGATGATAGTGATGGTAATGGTGGTGGTGATGATGATGGTGATGATGGTGCTGGTAATGATGGTGGCGATGGTTATGGTGATGGTGGTGGTAGTGATGGCGATGGTGATGGTAATAATGGTGGTGATGGTAATAATGGTGGTGATGGCAGTGATGGTGATGGTGATGATGAGGGTGATGGTGATGATGATGTTGGTGACAGTGGTGATAATGGTGGTGATGGTGATGATAATGACGGTGGTGATGGTAATGATGGTGGTGATGGTGATGGTATTGAGGTGATCATGGTGGTAATGGTGATGATGATGGTGATGGTGATGACGGTGGTGGTAGCAGTGATGGTGACGGTGATGGTGATGATGGTGGTGGTGACAGTGATGGCGATGGTGATGGTAATGGCAATGATGGTTGTGGTGGTGATAGGGCCTACTTTTTTATGTCTTATGTCCACCGTCTTATTTAATTCTAACAACCCAACTAGGATGCAGGCAGGCATTTTACATGTGAGATATCTGAGGTTTTGAGAGGTTAAGAAACTTGCCCAAGGCCCAAAATTTGTACCTGGGAGGCCTCTAAATTTGAACTTCAACTTGAGCCTGATTGATTCTAAAATTGAGGCCTTGCCCCCTCACCCTGTGACGTATACTGAAAATGATTAGCATTCACTTAGAGGGCTGTAGGGTCCTTGTATCTTGTCATAGCCATCCCAAGTCCCCACCCACAGTTGGGGTGCCTGGTGCTAATCCTGGGGCATAAGCGTCCATGAGGGTAGGTTCCAGGAAGCCCAGAGTCCCTCATGGGTTCACAGCCCCTGCGGTGGACAGGGAAGGGCCTGCCCCTTGGGGTGGATCCCCAACTCCGTGTGCTGGGTGGCTGGAGGAGGCAGCAGTGGGAGATGACTCAGCCTGGTGAGCCTGATGAGTCAGCACAAGGTCTGACCTTGGGAGGCTTCGGAGCCGGGCACCTGTCCTGCCGTGTGACTGCTGGTGCACCTGCCCCAAGAGCCCCGTGAGAGTCAGCAGCAGGGATCCGCTCTCCTCCACCTCCTGGAGGTCATTGAGTCCCTGTACCAAACCCTGGGACCCCAAAATCCCACCTCCAGGAATTTGTCCTGGGGCACAAGGAGAGAGAGACGGAGCCCTCAAGGCCTGCTCCCTCTGGAGAATCATGGTGGCGAACCGTCGGAGACAGCGTGCACTCCAGGTTGCAGACTGAGCGGATCTCAGCCCCAAGGGATACTCCCTTCCACAAGCAGAGAAAATTCGTGATATTTTGAGAACTGAAAAAAAGTAGGTTTAAGCAGCAGGCAGGATGATCGCAGTGTTGCTGTAGGTATTTGTCTGGATAGAGATGTGCGTGTTTCTATGAAGACATCCGGAAAGCTGAAATACTGAAATAAGGATTTGGGGAAATGAGGATTTGGAGTGGCTGCTAGAGTGGTGGGATTATCTGTGGAACTTACTTTCTTCTCTGATTGTCTTCTTTTTATACAAAGGCCGTGTTTACTTTCATATGCAAAAGCCTGCTATTGAAAAGCGGTTTTGCTGCTGCTCTCTTTGCTGTGGAACTGGCGTCTGGTATTCAGCCTGGATTAGCGATCGCTGCTTACAAGTGCTGTGTGTTTCCCCTGCCTGGCTCCTTACCTGGAGGCCTGGGTGCAGAGGGAAGGAGACGTGCTCTTGGCATGAGGAAAGGGGCCTGGGGTGCTCTGATGATTTAGTGCTGCCCGACGCTGGGGCTCCGAGCCAGGCCCTTGCCTGTGACGGCCAGTGCCGGGCCTGCTTCACATGACAGTACACGCTGACTTGCTTCTGTCCAGGTTTCGCTTCCACTCTGTGCCCAGGGCAAACAGTAACCCACATCCTGCATCACTTTTGCTGATGCAGTCACCACGTGTCCTCAGGGGTCTTAGGGGCAGATCCAGGCCAGGCTCTTGGGATGTCTGAGGAGGAAGCTGTGTCCCTACACAGTGGGACCTCACCTAGGCCTGCAGGCAGGGCCCGGTTCCATTAGCCTCGGAGGCAGTGCATGGGCCTGCGACCAGCCTGGGGCAAGTCTGTCTTGGGTTCTGATTAGGGCCGGCCCACCCATCCCTAGTACCTCAGCCTGGTGCAGGTCTGTTCCAGGTTCTGATTAGGGCTGGCCCACCCATCCTGTGTACCTCAGCCTGGAGCAGGTCTGTGCTGGGTTCTGATTAGGGCTGGCCCACCCATCCCAGGTACCTCAGCTTGCAGCAAGTCTGTCCTGGGTTCTGATTAGGACTGGCCCACCCATCCCTGGTGTCTGTGAGATTCTCAGAGTCAAGTGCAAAATGGGGGTCAGGGAGGCAGGGGTGCCAGAAGGGTCTGCAGCAGGCAGACCCAAAGGAGAGTGGTCCAGTTCATTTAAACAACAACAACAAAAAACCATCAAAACCAAAACTTTCCATCTTTTGCTTGGTCTAAGTCCTCCCGTTTTCTGACCCCCCCGGGGGTCCTGAGGAGTGAGGGAGCTATGACTTGTGGGGAGGGTGGGGTCATTTCCTTTTGGAGAAATTCTGCTCCTCCTTGGGTGGTAGGAGGTCCCGGGCCCACCCCTCTCCAGGCCTGGGGAACGTGGAAGGAATTCTCACACCACGGCAGCTCAGGGCTTGGGGCTGGACAGACAGAGCGAGGCAGTGAGCCAGACCCTCCCACGTCCCTGGGCTGCCAGACCCCTGCTTCTCGGGGGTCTTGGTCTCTTTTCAAGACCCACCACTGATGCTGATTTTGTTTATCCTCTAAAGTCAGTAGATGTCTATGATGTGTTTAGGAAATACAGAAACAGCTCAGGAGACCCTGTCATCCAAGAAGCCTCCTGTTTTCTCACTATCCAGCATAGTAGCCATCAGCCATATTCACGATACCTCCTTCCAGTCCTTTTTTCTCTGAACATTTATGCTGCTGAAGTGTGCACTGAAATACAGTTTTACATCTGGGTTTTCTCACTCATGAACACATGATACTGTTATTTATTTTTTTCCCGGGAGCCTCTCTTCCAAAGTTGACTCATCCATCCTCCACTTGGGGCCAAGTGGATTAGTGTCACTGTAGGAAATCATCTTAGTGGCAGCTACGTCTACTTTTCCCCCAGACATGCTGCAGTTTTCCCGGCATTGTATACGGTTCCTGAGTTGGTCACATCCTGCTGACCATGATGGTGGAAGCATTTTAGAGAATCCTCTTGGCGCCAATCCTGGTGAGGAAGGGCTGTTTTAACCTGTGTGTGCCAGGTGTTGGTTGGGGGCGGTGGAGCCATGGTTACTTGAGGAATTGCAGAGTGCCGTGGAGGGGCTCCGGAAGCCCGCTGGCCTTTGTCTGCTGGAAGCCACAGCTGCAGGCCTTCGTTCCAGCAGAGGGCAAGCACCTGGTGCATGGAGTTCTGTGCCCCATGGCAAAGCTTTCTCTGGTAACACCCCAGGTTTGCAGGCCTCGTGCCGTAGCGGAATAGGCCCATGCTTTGCTGTCTGCAGTATCTGATGGACCATCAGCTGGACATCGGACATTCCTGAGGAGTGGTGTGGGCAGGCACTTATTCTTACAAGTCAAGTGGGTTTGGTTCATTTGAATGGGTTGGGGGAGCGTTGGGAGGCCCCTCGGCTGCGTTAGCCAGGGCACATTCCGTCCTTGTGGAGCGACGGCCCTGGCAGAGGAGAGCAGTGCTGTCGGGATGGACATGCATAAACAGGTGGGTGGCGGTGGGTTCTAAGGAGAAACCTCTACTTGGGTGTGAAATGCACGTCTCCCAGCTCAGCAGGGTCCTGGGTGAGGCCTGAAGAGATTGTGTTTTCAGAAATTGAAGACACATTGGGCAACATCCAGATGCCAAGGGAGGAGCCAAGTTTCCGAGTTAAGAGACCTTTGTGGATGCTCGGCCAGGCAGCTGCCTAGTCTGAGACCTGTGGCATCACTGGGCATGCGTCGTCCGTGGTGTGAGACCTGTGGTGTGAGGCCATGCGTCGTCCGTGTATGAGACCTGTGACATCACTGGGCATGCATCGTCCGTGGTGTGAGCCCTGTGACATCACTGGGCATGCGTTGTCCGTGGTGTGAGACCTGTGGTGTGAGGCCATGCGTCGTCCGTGGTGTGAGACCTGTGGTGTGAGGCCATGCGTCGTCCGTGGTGTGAGACCTGTGGTGTGAGGCCATGCGTTGTCCGTGGTGTGAGACCTGTAGTGTGAGGCCATGCGTTGTCCGTGGTATGAGACCTGTAGTGTGAGGCCATGTGTTGTCCGTGGTGTGAGGCCATGCATCGTCCGTGTATGAGACCTGTGGCATCACTGGCCGTGGATCATATGTGGTGGGACAGGGCGCTGGGACCAGGAGGAGCGGGGTGGGGCCTTGGACCTCGCCTCTGCCCACTTCTGCTCATGCACAGCTCCTGAACCCAGGACAGGGCCGCCCCTCTTTCTCCTGCACAAGAACCACCGGGATTCTGAAGCCCACAGACCCGAGGATGATGTATGAGTTCCCCGAGGCCGCTGTGACCAAGGGCCACAGGCCAGGCGGCCTCTACACGACTGACGTGGAGCCGCCCGTGCTTCTGGAGGCCGGGGGTCTGGCGTCAGGGTCCCACAGGTCTGCTTCCTTCTGAGGGTCCCGGGACAGAAGCCTCTCCCGGCTGCTCTCTGGCCGCCCATGGCCCAGGCGCCCCTTGGCTTCTGCCTGCCTCCCGCCAGCCTCTGCCTCCACCACACACAGCCGTCCTCCCTCTGTGTCCTAACCTCCTCTTGTAGTGAGGTCACCAGTCATATGGGATTGAGGCCCACCCTAATGACCCTCGCCTAACTTGATTACATCTGCAAAGACCCTGTTTCCAAAGAAGGTGACAGTCACAGGCCTCAGGGGTTAGAACCTCAGCATGGTTTTAGGGGGACAAAATCGAACCCATCACAGCACGCAGTGGAGGGGGCTGTTTGACTTTGGATGGAGCCCCAAGAGACCCTGAGGTTGGCTCAGCAGGGTCTGACCAGCGGTGGGGCAGAGAGGCCTTCCCGTGGCCCCCGAGAAGGACCTGTCTCCACTGCTGCAGGCACGTTCCTGAGGGTACCGGAGGACGGGCTGCAGGCTACGTCTCAGCGGTGTGGCACAGTAATGGGTTCAGTCTTGCCTGTTTCTCATGATTCTTTGTGTTTATGGAGCTGGCTGTTCAGCCCCACCCTTGCTAAGATTCACTGGCTGTGAAGTCACGAGGTCCTCGCCTCGCGCCCTGGCCGGCATATAAAGAGATCACAATGAAAGGTACACCGAGGAAGCGCCCTCAGGCACCCGGTGAACTGCAGACTGTCATGCTGGCTCCCGGGGTGCTCAGGGGCCACAGAAGGCCCATCCCCGCATGGAGGAGCAGAGGGGCGGGCTCGCAGGCAGTTCAGGACCACCGGAGGTCTTCGGGCCATACTGAGCTGTCGGCATTGGGCCATGTGATTTCCGGGGCCGGGGCTGGGTCCTGTGCTGTGTGTTGACTCCACCTTGCAGAGAATCTCCATTAGCAAAAGGGCTTCATGAGGATGGGGATGAAGGGGCAGTGAGTGCAGCCGAGCTGCAGCCCCTGCCCTCCGCCTGCTTCCCCCTCCCACTCCAGTACATTACTGACTGGCTGGATGACTCTTAGTATTGTTTTTTTTTTTTTTTTGAGATGGAGTCTTGCTCTGTTGCCCAGCTGGAGTGCAGCAGTGCAGTCTCGGTTCACTGCAACCTCTACCTCCCGGGTTGAAGTGATTCTCCTGCCTCAGCCTCCCGGGTAGCTGGGACTACAGATGTGAATCACCACGCCCGGCTAATTTTTTGTATTTTCAATAGAGACGGGGTTTCACCATGTTGGCCAGACTGGTCCTGCACTTCTGACCTCAAGTGATCCGCCCGCCTTGGCCTCCCAAATTGCTGGGATTACAGGCATGAGCCACTGCACCTGGCCTATTTTTGATAGCTTTGAAAATGCAGCTAGCAGCAGACCCCAAAACACAGCCTGTCTGCTCCCTTCCTTCACCTGCTCCCTTCTGCTGAGATGCTGTCCTGTGGTGCCTTTCGTACACCCAGATTATTCATTTTATTATTTATTAGAATTCACTTACTCAGTTTTTATTACCTGTGGCATGTCAGCCTGGATGGGGCAGCAGACACAGCCACCCCTGGAAATCTTTCTTCTAAACTGGGAACTTGACCTTTGGGATATGTGGTGGAAGATGCCTGGTGAGGGCCATCGGGGGCTCGGCTGTGTGGATTCTATGGCCAGGGCTCGTGAGAGTCTGTGTTTAACCCCCGTGTCCTGCCACTTTGTGTCCCCTGAGACCTTCAGAGATGTCACCCCTTTGGTGTTCTGATTGTGTCCATGTGGGCTGGACTTTCTTGCCTTTCCTGGTAGAATTTTCTGGAAACCACCCACCCACCCCTCTTCCTTCCACCCCCTTCCTCCTCCCACCCTTTTCTGACTCACTCCTCAGTAAAGCGTCTGCAACACCTCCCTTCCCTGCGCAGATGCTGTTCCAGGCCTCCGGATGGGCAGAGGCAGTGCCTGGGGCGTGAACCTGAACTCCAGATGTGTGGCCCTGAGGGCTGCTGAGGGTCAGGAGGCAGGGGCCCACCTCTGGCTGCCAGGGAGCTGAGTGTTGGCAGCTCTGCTGGAATCCTGGGTCCCCATTTACTGCTGTATGCCTCTCCGAGTCTCGGTGTCCCCACCTGTAAAATAATGAAAGGATGCCTCTGCACAGGCTGGGTCTCAGATCCGGAGCGAGGCTGGAAGCAGCACAGAGCGCCGTGCCTGTGGCTGGGGCAGAATTCCAGGGTGCGTCTACATAGGTGCGGGAGCCCTGTGCTTCCTACCGAGAGGACTTCCTCCCCTGGGCGGCTCATCCCCTGGCCGCCCACTGGGCCTCGTGCTTTTCCGTTTGTAATCCTTATAGAAACAAACTCCTCGGCCGCCAGTGTGGGCGACTCCAGTGCACACCCCCGCAGCACAGGGCGGCTCACTTCCATGTTCAGGTGTAATCAAGGCGAGCCTGTGAGATCGCTGCAGGCCACACGTCTCACAGCCTGTGTGCATCTTGGGAGACGGCAAAGGGGTTAAATGGCCCATGGTCCCCCCCGTGACACTGACGTTTTGAGCGTGTGTCAGGGTGTCCCTATAGCACGCTCACCTGTTGCCTTCCCTGGGGCCCCGTCCCTGGGCACAGGTGGCCTCGTCTTTCCTGGCCCCTCCAGTTCTTCCAACCAGTGGGCTCTTCCGACCCCCAGCAGCGCTCGCCTAATGGGAGGTGCTCCTGCCCCAGGTGTCTGCCGTTCCCCGAGTGTCTGCCTCTCCCCGGGTGCCTTTCTCTGAGCTCCTCCTCTGTTTGCATCCCTGCCTCTGAGAAGCCCTCCTGAGCAACCCTGCTACCTTACTATGGGGGTCTCTCCTGATGTGCCCAGGGCCTGCTAATGTGTCTCCATGTGTCCCTCTTCTGTGCATAGCAGGGTCCCTCGAGAGGGGGTTTCTGACAGCAGGAGAGCCACGGCCACCTGGTCATGGTGCGGAGTAGCAGGTGGCCGGGCAGGAGGTCACAGTGAGCCAGTGACCTGGTCACCCTCCAGCCTGGCTTGTCTGAGATTTGAATGTGAGCGTGACACAGACCCAGGGGGTGGGGCTCCTCCTCTGGCATCCCAGCAGGGCGTTTGCCTCCTTTTGCTCACTGGCACTCAGGGACCACCAGCTCGGGGATCCGTGGTGCAGCCCGGCCACTTCAAGATGGTTCCCATGCTCAGGAATGTGCCAACATTAATGCTGGAAGATTCTCCCGTTGCCCTCACTGAGCTCTAGGGAGCACTCCCGGCTGTTCTGAGTCACGCAGTGTTCCTCCTTCCTCCCTGGAGTCCTCACTTCAACGCAGGTCCCTTCACTGATGATCTGAGCACCTGAGTTTGGTCCCTTTCATCTCTGCTGAGCCGCATCCCTAGCACAGGACCCTGTGATGCTGTTTTACCTCCCTGATGCTGATGCCCGCCTCTGTTCATGTGTGCGGAGCCTGCACTGAGCCTTTGTCATCCAGCCCACTGCAGATGCCCATGCAGGCCCTGCCATCTCGGCCTCCCAGCCTCTCCGGTGTCCATCTCCCCGGCCCTGTGTTTGTCCCTCTGTCATTCTTCTTTCCTCTTTCTCTCATCTCCTGAACTTGGGGTCATCTGGACTCAAGACGGACTCCTGGCCCTGTGGTTCGGCCGGGCACTCATCCCGCCTTCCCAGCCTCCTCCACAAATTGGAAATGAAGGATTTCTCTCTCTACCAAGTGCTAGTTCTGGGGCAGGGTTGAGGTCCAGTCCACAGTCTGACCCTGGCTCCACCTGCTCTGGCCTTTCCCCAACTGCCCTTGTGGCTGTGCCCCAGTGTGGGGCTCCCTGCCTGTACCTGACACAAGGCCATGCTGACATCCTTCCTGCCTGCCCTTCGTGACTCTGTCGCAATAGAATGTGGCCCCCTCGAGCTCCTGGTGGGTCCTGAACAATAAGAGGATGTATCCCAGCTGCACAGAGTTTCCAGGCCCCCGCGGCTGAAGAGGCTCCTGGGTCCAGTCTAGAGATTGGCCGGTGGTCCTCGGCCTACTTCCCACCACTCCCGGTTTGTGGCCCCCGCGAGATGGGATTCTCTGGAAGGACAAAGCCGCTCGTGAGCATGTGAGAGCGGTCACACGCCCTGGTTTATTTCTACCCTGCACTTGGGAAGTGGTCCTGACCTCCCGGCTGATGGGTGTTATCTCAGGACAGCTGGTGTGCTTAGCTACATCGCCCCTGTCTGCTGGTGGGCCCCCGTCTGGGGCCCCCGGGTGCCCTCTCCTGCAGAGCCTGCTCAGAGCTGGGACCCGGACCATCCCTCACCCCAACTCTTCATTGTGAAAATTGTCATACATACAAAACCGTGAAGGGAATCACACTGCAGACACCCATCTGCCCCCCACAACTGTTTATGCCATGTGTGGGTTCCACAGCTGCTTAAAAAATTGCTCAATGTGCTTCATTCCTGGATATGTTGATACACAGACATTTACCGATTCACAGATGCCCTGATGCATTCTTAGACATGCTTATGCTTGGGAGACCCACATGTCCTGGTTTGCACGACACTTCCTGGTTTCAAAACTGAAAATCCCACCTTATACCAACCCCCTGAGTCCTGGGCAAGGCAGGAGAACCCCGGGCAGGACAAGTGCTCTCCCCCAGGGCTCCTTGCCTCGTGGTCAAAGGGACGCAGAGGCCAGACTCACTCTGCGCCTAGTGTGTCCACAGAGTCGTGGGGGAAACATGCTGTAGGAGACCTTTGTGAAAGCCCCTCTGAGATTCCATGCATGCTGGGGCGTCTGTGGAAACCCTGCTCCTGTCGCAAGTACTGCCAGAGTGCTGTGCATCCAGTTGACTGAGCGCTTCATTTGTGCCTTCTGTGCTGCACACGTCCAGCACTTGTGTGTGAGACAGATGTGGGGGCCGGGGTAGGCACCGGGGGTGGTACTGGAGCTGGTCAGCTGGAGCCGGCCCTGGAGAGAATGCTGGGCATTGGGTCAGCAGAACGGGCCTGGCCTCCCAGTCACCGGGGTCAGAAGCCAGTGGCTGCTTGGGGAGAAGTCGGGCTCTAGAAGAACCCAGCCTACCTGGGCGATTCATCCTTTTTCTTTACAATTTCAACCTTCTAGTTTATTCAAACAACCACAACCAGATTCTAGGGAGTTGAAGACTCGCTTACAAAGCCTCCATGTTTCCCAGGACGCCCCTTCAGGAGCCACCATCCCCGTCCCTCCAGAACCCAGGCTACCTGGAGGAGGGTGGACAGGTGCGCGTCTCTCTGTGAGAGCTGCATTGGGGAAGACGGGAACAGCGATCAGAGTTCTTAATGGGCACGAATCTGCAGACTCTGCCTTCATGCCAGCAGAACTGATGAATCTGCCCATGGTGGCAGCCAGCAGCTCGGTCCGGCGAGCTCGTCCCCCAGCAAAGGGAAACTGATGGCTTGAGGCTAGAGCCAGTGTTTCTTCAGGTCCTGGGCAGCGGGGAGGTTGTGGCAGCAGGCGTGGCCGAGGACGCTGTGTCCGTGTTCCTCGCGGACGGGCTTCGCTGAGCTGCGGGGCCACGCTCGCCTTCCCGGGGGGCTCCCTGTGCCTAACTTTCAAGGCTGTCCTTTCCCTTTGTGGTTTTCACCCTGCGTGGTCATAAACAAGTCCCTTTCTGTTTACAAGGTGATCCTCCTGCGGTTTATGAGGACATCCCCCACAGCTCCTTCTGGCCCCCGTTCCACATGCAGGGCACTTTCTAGACTGTTCCTGGGGTTCATAGTGCTGGCCCCCACCCCCACCCCACCCCCCTCCAGGAGGGGCCCTGCGACAAGAAAGGCAGTGCCTCTTCCACCGGGGTGTTGGGGGAGGGCGAGGTCATCGCGGGGGACCACGGAGGTACAGCTGCTGTCCACACAGACCTCCCTCCCAGCCAGCCCTCTCTGCCTTGCACATCCCTCCTGGGGCTATCAGCAGGCCTTGGGGGCCCCCTGCAGCGGCCTGAGGGTTTCCAATCCTCACCCTGGCTTTGCCCTTCTGTTCTAGTTTGTGCAGCGATGGTCAGGTCTGTTTCTACACGGGTGGAGGCTGTGAAGAGCGGAACTGGGGCTTCTAGGATACAGCCAGGCACATCCACCCTGGTTCTGCGGGGTGCAGGGCTCATCCTTTCCTTTGAGAAACGCCGGCCTGGTGCACTGATTCTCTGGGACGCTGGAGCTGGGCCTGGTGCTGGGGATCACTCCGAGAGAGCTCACCAGCCCTGGGGCTGCTCAGGAGTGAGGTAGGCTCGCAGCAGGGAGTGTCCTATCTTCGGGAGCAGTGAGTCAGAGCTCGGGACAGGGCTGCAGGCTTGGAATGGGAAGGTGGAATACATTCATGTAGTGTGGCCAATACTGCCGTAACACCGCTGCGCGGATTTTCTAACATTCGAGCATTATTTTCTTTTTTTTTTTTTTTTTGAGACAGGGTCTTGCTCTGTTGCCCAGGCTGGAGTGCGGTGGCACGATCTCGGCTCACTGCAAGCTCTGCCTCCCGGGTTCACGCCATTCTCCTGCCTCAGCCTCCCGAGTAGCTGGGACTACGGCGCCCACCACCTCGCCCGGCTAGTTTTTTGTATTTTTTTAGTAGAGACGGGGTTTCACCCTGTTAGCCAGGATAGTCTCGATCTCCTGACCTCATGATCCGCCCGTCTCGGCCTCCCAAAGTGCTGGGATTACAGGCTTGAGCCACCGCGCCCGGCAGAGAATTTTCTGGTTGAGTCCTGGTGAGTCTGACAGTCCAGGTGATCCGTGTCTTCTGCAGTGGTCCCAAGGGTTCTGCTGGATTGAGGGCATGTCATGAGGCCTGGGACCATCTCTAATGCCTCGCCCGTCCGTGCACTCGGGATGCTCCCGGAGTCCGGCCGCTTGGACAGGGTCCCAGAGGTCGTCCTCCTGCCTGCGAGTCAGAGCACGGGGCAGGAAGGTGAGATTTTGCCTGTGCATGGAAACCAGAGCATGGCATCGCTGAGGCCAGGCGGGCAGCACTTTGTCCTACCAGATGGGCCACTGAAGCCCAAAACTTCTTCCTGCCTATCCCACCCTCCGTCTAGGGCTGCAGATGGCAGCGAGATCGGGGGCACAGGGAACAGGGAGTTGCCCAGCTCTGAAGGCTGCGTGGCTCTGGGCTCGGCAGACACCCATCTGCTTGCAGGTCCACGGGGACCCAGGGGTTCAGTGGGCACGGCTGGAATGGGAGCTTCTTGTCCGGGAGAGGTCTTCTGTGGATGTCCAGTCTCCTTAGTGGACCGGTGGACATCTGGATCTGGGCTTCATCCATAGTGAGTTCATTGTTGGATGGGAAACAAAACCAGGACTGGGCTGGGAGCGTGGATGCCTGTGGTCACTCGGGGGATGCCTTGTGCGGACGCAGTGTGTAGTTGACTGAACAATGCACTCCCCCAAAAGATGTCCAGGTTCTAATCCCCGGAACTTGCAGACGTGTCATTTCGCCTGGCAAGAGGGTCTTGCCGATGTGATTAAGGATCTTGAGATGGTGACGTGACTGCGGGTTATCCAGGTGGGCCTCACAGGCAATCACAGGGGTCCTGGGAAGGGGGGACAAGAGGGCATGAGGACAAAGCAGAGGCAAGGTGTTGTGAGGCAGGGAGCCCGGGGATGTGGTGGCCTCTCGGATCTGGAAAAGCCAAGGGAACAGATTCTCCCCAAAGACCTTGGAAGAAATCAGTGACACCTTGACTTTAGCCAGCAAAGCTGGGCTCAGATTTCTCAACCTCAGAGCGGCAAGAGGATGAATGGGTGCTGTTTCGGGGCCCTGGTTTGTTACTGCAGCCGTGTGGAGCTCCTGGCAGCCTGAAGGCGCTCCCGTCCCTGCCTCAGTGGCCCCGGAAGTGCCTCTCGCAGAACCTCGGCACTGCTGTCCTCACTGTTGTCACCTCTCAGGCCGAGTGGCCCATGAGGGAAACTTGGGATGCAGCAGGAGAGAGAATGGCTGAGTCTGTCTCCGCATCTGTCTCCTGGGAAAAGCTGCCGCCCTGTGCCTGAGGCTGGGGCTGGATGTTCTGGAGCCTGGCTTGGTGCACCCCTGGTGAGATGTCTGCGGTAACATGACCACATGCCTGCTGGGCTGTGTGTTCTGAGGAGACGGACCTGTGCCGTGGGGTTGAGTGCCCTCTATACCACCCCCTGCCTGGAGGTGCCCCCTGCGGTGCATATGGGTCCAGCCTGTCCTCACATGCTGTGCGGGGCGGGGCCCTGCTTGTCTTCACGTGGTGTGCCGGGGAGGGGCCCTGTTTGTCCTCACGTGGTGCGCCGGGGCGGGGCCCAGACTGTCCTCACGTGGTGCGCCGGGGCGGGGCCCAGACTGTCCATCACGTGGTACGCCGGCACCGGCCTGTCCTCACCTGGTGCGCCAGGGTGGTGCCCAGCCCATCCTCACGTGGTGCGCCGGGGCGGGGCCCGGCCCGTCCTCACGTGGTGCGCCGGGGCGGGGCCCTGTTTGTCCTCACGTGGTGTGCCGCGGCGGGGCCCTGTTTGTCCTCACGTGGTGCGCCGGGGCGGGGTCCGGCCCGTCCTCACGTGGTGCGCCGGGGCGGGGCCCGGCCCGTCCTCACGTGGTGCGCCGGGGCGGGGCCCTGTTTGTCCTCACGTGGTGCGCCGGGGCGGGGCCCTGTCTGTCCTCACGTGGTGCGCCGGGGCGGGGCCCTGTTTGTCCTCACGTGGTGCGCCGGGGCGGGGTCCGGCCCGTCCTCACGTGGTGCGCCGGGGCGGGGCCCTGTTTGTCCTCACGTGGTGCGCCGGGGCGGGGCCCTGTTTGTCCTCACGTGGTGCGCCAGAGTGGCTCCCAGCCCGTCCTCACGTGGTGCGCCGGGGCGGGGCCCTGTCTGTCCTCACGTGGTGCGCCGGGGCGGGGCCCTGTTTGTCCTCACGTGGTGCGCCAGAGTGGCTCCCAGCCCGTCCTCACGTGGTGCGCCGGGGCGGGGCCCTGTTTGTCCTCACGTGGTGCGGCAGGGCGGGGCCCAGCCCATCCTCACGTGGTGCGCCGGGGCGGGGCCCTGTTTGTCCTCACGTGGTGCGCCGGGGCGGGGCCCTGTTTGTCCTCACGTGGTGCGCCGGGGCGGGGCCCTGTTTGTCCTCACGTGGTGCGCCGGGGCGGGGCCCTGTTTGTCCTCACGTGGTGCGCCGGGGCGGGGCCCTGTTTGTCCTCACGTGGTGCGCCGGGGCGGGGCCCTGTTTGTCTTCACGTGGTGCGCCAGAGTGGCTCCCAGCCCGTCCTCACGTGGTGCGCCGGGGCGGGGCCCAGCCTTTCCTCACGTGGTGCGGCAGGGCGGGGCCCAGCCCGTCCTCAGGTGGTGCGCCGGGGCGGGGACCTGCTGTGAGAACTCTGTTGGTAGTAACCTCAGTTGTTCCTCCTAGGAGCCCTGCCACATGGGTGTGGATTTTATGGCCATTTTTTACGTACGGAAATTCAGGCCACTGGTAAGTAGCAGAGCTGGGATTTGAAACCAGTGAGTGTGTCGTCAGGCTCTGTGTGGACACAGAGGGCTTAACAGCAGGAAGCACTGGGGTTTCCGGTTTCAGAGAGGTTGTTGTTGCATTCTTTCAGGATTGTGGATGCAGCGGAGCCTGGCCAAGCCATGGATACCGGCGGGTGGGAGTTGGGGCTTTGGAAGCCTCTACAGATGCCCCAGTCCCCCACAGGCTTGGTGGTGGCACAGAGCTGCTGTCTCAGACTCTCCTGCCTCCCCAGGACCGAACTGCGCCGTGATGGGCCAGGACCCTGTGCGCTGATGCTCGCCTCTGCGGAGCCTTCATATTTACCTTTGCGGGACAGATTGAATTAGAAAAAGGCCGTGCGTGCAGTTTTGAAACAAGAGACCTCGTAAATACTTTATTGGAGCAGGCTCAGGATTTACTTGCTCATAAAGTTGTTGGGGATGGCTTTGGCTGGTGTTGGGTAATGGATTGGCGCTGCTTCGTGTTCATCATCTGTAATCAGGTGGCCTTGTCCGCACCCGCAGCTCTGCCTGGGAGGTCCTGGAGGCAGCGTACGCAGCGCCTGCTTGCTGCTCTGCTGGGCGGGCAGTGCAGCCTCTCAGGGACCCTGTAGCCACTGGGAGCAGGCAGGTGGCTTTCGTGGCCCATCTGGATTGAGGATGGCTGTGCTCGGGGGTGCCTCTGAGGCTCTCCTTGCTTCATGAGGCTGCCTCACATCCATTCTTGTCTCCCCTCGCCTCCTGACACCCTGGGTTCCCCATGGGCCCCCTGCCCTGCACAGATTTTCATCTAGGCCCTGGGAAGGTGGAGTCCTGGGTTCTAGAAGACCTTGGAGACCCAGAGCAGAGTGAATGTCGGGGGTTATCAGAAGCAGGGACTGCCTAAGACCCATTGCTGAGGGAAGGAGGAGTGATGAATGAGATGGATAAACACATCAGCTGTTCGACTTTCCACTTTCATGATCTGTTTCCAGCCTCCGTGTCCTGATGTTTAAAATACACCAGCTAAAATATCTGGTGGTCTTTTCTTCCTCTTGTGAGTGCAGCCACGGCATGCCACATCTCTGCCCACGGTCAGTGGCCAGGCTGTATAGAGCCTGGCCTTCTTGCGTTTGTCTCTAGAGGGTGCCATCAGGGACAGATCTGTCTGTGCGGGAAGGAGCCCGAACCCCAGACTGTTGGACCTCACATTGGGAGAGGGCATGGGTGAAGGCACATGGACCTGTGATTGATTGATTGATTTATAGGCAGAGTCTCACGCTGTCACCAGGCTGGAGGGCAGTGACTCGATCTCGACTCACTGCAACCTCCGCCTCCCAGGTTCAAGTGATTCTCCTGCCTTAGCTTCCCGAGTAGCTGGGACTACAGGCGCCCGCCACCACACCCAGCTAATTTTTGTATTTTTAGTAGAGACAGGGTCTCATGTTGGCCAGGCTAGTCTCGATCTCTTGATCTCATAATCTGCCCGCCCTGGCTTCCCAAAGTGCTGGGCTTTCAGAGGTGGGAGTGCAGGGCCAGAGGATGGCAGAGACAGGGGCTGGCCCCGGGACCCCGAACTGTTGGTGTCAGGACCGGACTCAGGGCCTCAGCCTGGCAGCACGGGCCTCATGCTGCCTGACGGGCAGAGCCCTTTGCCCCACCCGAAAGCCCTGCAGTCAGCCTAGAGGCTGGAGCGACGGGCTGGGGTGGGAAGCGCTGTTCTCGTTGCTCTGGCCTCTGGCTCAGAGCCCCTGAGAGCAGCTTCTGCTCCCCGAGCTTCCTGCGCTCCCCAAAAGTGGTACATCCAGTGCTGAGTCCGGCGGGCCTGGGGGCTTCGGCCCTCCTTCCTGGCCGTGACATGCGGGTTGGAGATTCACCTGTGTCTTAGTGAAATGCCAGTGGCTAAATTCAACAGGAAAGAGGAAAAGAAAGCATGAGCCTGAGTCCGGGGTGGAGGATGGCGGCGTGAGGGAATGGCCCGGGGCCCTGCTTCTCCCACCGTCCCCAGTCCACACCCTTCAGGGATGGAGGCAGGCTGGGGGGCTCTTTCCTCACCTCCCTCTTCTCTCACTCCTCGTGCCCACTGCCCCCTTGGAGTCCTCTCTGGTGACCCCCAGCCGCCCCTCTCTGCAGGGCCTGCAGCGTCTCCAGGTCCCTGACCCTTGGGTGGCATCTCCCGCCTCTTCCTCAGGGCCCTGCAAACCTCTCCTCTCATTTCACCAGGAGCTCCTTTCCTTCCCATATTTGTGTAAATGAATTCACATAGTTTGACTTAATTGTCTCAAAATGGCCCAATTTGGAGTTGGACTTTTCTGATGCTCATAAAATTCAGGAGGCGGTTTTTAATCAGTTAGTTCTGCTACGGCTGCCTCCTCTAAGAAGGGAACAGTTTCTTGTTCTTCTATTTTTGTTTTTTAATGTTGTTGCTGAGGACAGTTTAATTTGATCTCTGAATCATCCATGTATCCATCCATCCACCCACCCCCCTACCCGTCCTATCCACCCACCCACCATCCACCATCCATCCACCACCCCCACACCCATCCTATCCACCCACCCCATCCCCCATCCTTTCCACTCACCCACCATCCCCCAGCCTATCCACCCACCCATCATCTCCCATTCACCCACCCTCCATCCACTATCCATCCACCCACCCTCCACTCACAATCCCCCAAATCCACCTCCTCACCCACCCATTCTGTACATCCACCCAACCATCCTATCCGTCCACCCACCCACCCACACTATTCATCCACCCATCTAGCCACCCATCCACCCACCCCACCTATCCTATTCATCCACCTACCCACCCTGTTTTTCCACCCACCCACCCTATCCTTCCATGCACCCACACTATCTATCTACACACCCACCCACCTATCCTATTCATCCATCCACCCACACTATCCATCCACTCACCCACCCACACTGTCTGTCCGTCCACCCACCCACCCCACCTATTCTATTCATCCATCCACCCACCCTATCTTTCCACCCACCCTATCTATCCTTCCATCCACCCACACTATCCATCCACCCACCCATCCATCCACCCACCCACCTATCTGATTCATCCATTCACCCACTCTATTTTTCCACCTACCCACCCTATCTATCCTTCCATCCACCCACACTATCCATCCACCCACCCACCTATCCTATTCATCTATCTACCCACCCACCCTATCTATCCACCCATCCACACTACCCACCCCCCACCCACACTATCCCCCCACCCACACTATGCCCCCACCCCCCATCCACACTATCCACCTCGCCATCTACCCAATACACCCACCCACCAATTCTATCCATCAACCCATCCATTCTGCCTGTCCACCTACCCACTCACCACCCATCCATCCATTTATCCATCCTTCCATTCTCGCACCCACCCATCCATCATCCATCCCTCCTTCCATCGTTTCATCCACACATCCATCCATCCTTGAGTTGGGTGCTCCATCCATGCCAGCAGGCATCAGCGGATATGCCCGGGGCAGCATGGCACAGGAACCCCCACACCCATTATGTAGGTGCTCACGGGCAGTTCTGCTCACTCTGGCCGGGTTAGGGGCTGTTGGGCTCATGCTTTGTGAGGGCTTCTCAGAGGGTGTCGGTTGTAGCAGGAGTGGGTAGAAGAGAGACTGGCGTCCCAGGGTGAAAACGGGGAAGAGTAGCTCCACTGAGTCCGGCTGTGGCCGCAGAGTGGCCCAGTCTGCAGCATCAGGAGAGCCCAAGCCCATGGCCTCAGGGCCTTGCACTTTATGAAGGGAGCAAGGCAGGGTGTGACAGTAGCTTTGTCCTGAGACTTTGCAAACGTACACGTGACGGGCCTCTGGAGGTGGGGAGTGGTGGCCGAGGCCCTGTGATGCTGAGAGCCCACGAGGTCTCGGTGTCACTGGCAATGGGGAGAGGCCTCGGCCCAGAGCAGGGCTGCTTCTGTAGGCCTCTGAGGCTGGCACAGTTTGCGCCTCTGGAGGTGACTGGACCCCTGCCTGTGTTTCTGTTTTCTCTTCCTAGATGAGGAGTTTGGGCTCTTGCTGGCTAGTGAGGCTGAGTGGGGATGGTGTCCGAAGCCAGGGCCCAGGTATTTCTTGAAGCATCCGTTCCAGAACGAGTTCTCACAGCAGCAGAATCCCGACAACATGCCTTCCCTTCTCCTGCACCGAGTGGGAGAAGCTGAAATCACTCTAGAGCCCAGGAGTGCATGAGAACCCAGGGGTACCAGGGGCCAACCTTGATACCATGTGGCATTCAGGATCAGAAGCTCCCAGAGTCCCACTGATTGTTCTGTCCCCAAAATATTTATGGAGCCATGTTTCAGTGACCCAGAGGGGAGGGATACCTAGGACAGGGAGTGACTGTTTCACATGGTGGGCAGGCCCTGGGCACCTCGGCAGGCCTGGCCGGGCACCTGTCCATGTTGCAGAAAAGAATCTGCAGCAGACTCTTGTTAGAAAACGGCAAGGAAGGCTCCACTGGAGACTCTTGCAGTGGGGAGAGATTGCACTCAGCTGCCTTACGGCGGGGGACTGGGGATTTCTGGAGTGAAGAGTGGAGAGAAACCACTCAGGAGCTGGGCTTGGTGTCAGGAGGAGGAAGAGGAGTTGGAGCAGACATGGAGGGGATCTCAGCTGGCCGAGGGTGAGGCTCTGCCCAGAAGAGGGCTGGGAGGAGCCTGACCAGAGTCACACCTGGAGGGAGTCCTTGTCACCTGCATGGTACAACGCTGTGGATATTTGGAGAAGGGCGCAGCTGTAGGAGGATTCCCGGAGGAGGTGGTGTCAATGCGAGACAGCCCACGCTGCAGCCTCAGTTGTGTGGCCGTCTCTGCCAGCAGACCGGCCCCGCGCCCTGACTCGGTGTGTTGGCTGCCTCTTTGGAGTCCTGTCGACAGGTGTGAACAGGGCCCCCGTGGGGCTCGGCTGTGTGGACAGGGTCCCCTTCCCACCTGGGACTGCCCGTGACAGCCAAGCATGCTACTGGTGGGCGGGGACCCCATGCTCACTTCCTTGGCCTGTGGACACTTCGCTCCATTCACCGCGTGGTTTTCCTCCCCGGAAGGTCGTAACTCCAGACGGCCCTCTCCGTCTCTCTGTAATTCCCCAGAAGAAGGCGAGCTTGGCCCTGCAGCAATGTGTTCTGTGGTCTGCAGGGGGTGGCGGGGGTGAGCCCGAACTGCTGCTGTCGCCTTTGACCTTGCAGGATGCCCTGACGGCGGTGGGTTGGAAGAGCACGGTTTCACCAGCAGGCGCAGCCTGTTGCATGGCCCTGCGTGGTGACCTGTGGGATGGGACATAGCCCATGAGCACAGCCTGTTGTGTGGCCCTGTGCGGTGACCTGTAGGACGGGACGTAGCCCGTGCTGTGTTCGTGACTGGTATCTGTATCACCTTTTGAGCAGGTGTCTTGACCAGGTTCCTGGCGTGGGTTGGTGGAGGAAGGGGGTGGCTCATCGCCGAGTGCCAGGCTGATGCGAACTTCCCGGGGCTCAGCATCTTTCTTGGAACACCTGCAGACAGGTGTACGGGAGGAAGAGCCAGCAGGCCCAGCACACCCCATTTAATCGCATCAGAGCGTGGCATGGCGGCCCGAGGCCTCTGCTGGGCTCCTCACCGTGCACGTCAGAAAGCCTAGTGCCCTTCGTATTTCCTACAGATATTTGAACAGACCTTGGTCAATTTTCTTGGGAAAAATTTTAGATTTATAGAAAACTTGAAGACAGTTCAGAACGTTCCCATATACTGTGCACCTGCTTTTCACCTAATAATTACTAATAGGACATTTTAATATTCATATACATGTTTGTTACAATTAAAGAACTGGCATGGGCTTGTCATCTTCAGCTACAGTTTGTGTGGGATCCAGAATTCCTTAGTTTTGTCCTTTTCTGTCTGAGATCCCATCCAGGATCCCACGTGATATTGTTTGTTGTCACGTCTCCTAGGACCCCTCTTGGCTCTGACCATTGCTCAGACTATCTGTATTTTTGACGACCCTGACAGTTTTGAGGAGTGAAGTCGGGTATTTTACTAAATGACCCTCTTTTGGAATCTGACGCTTTTCCCATGATTAGACCCGGGCTGTGGGTGTTTGGGAGGAAGATGCCAAAGTGAAGTGCCCCTCTTGTCACATCCTATCAGGGGCATCTGCTGTCAGCAGTGTCAGGTGCTTGGCCCTGAGCACCTGCCTGGGGTCGCGTGGGTCAGGTTCCTGCCCCGCGAGGTCGCTCTTTCTCCCATAGGCTGTTCCTTGGAAGGGCGTCTAGACGCAGCGCTCACTTACAGAGGGCGAGGGACAGGCCGCCTCCTCGAGCGGGGCACATCCACTCTTCTTGGATTCTTCAGCACTGGGGACGTGCGTTTTCTCCCCATTTCATAATCGATTCAGTCACCCTCACTGTTGATATCAGTGTGGACTGATAGATGCGTTTGTCCTTTAGGCTGTGATCCAGGGCTGCTTTATTTACCGGGTTGCCAGGTGCATTAGCTCTGGCCATGGGCGCTCCCCCCGGCACTGGTGGGCTCCGTTGGCACAGTTCATCAGTGACTGCGTGTTTCAAGCATTTCTTCACTTTCTGGCACCACCAGCGACTCCTGGTTCATCTTGTCTAGCTCCTGCCCTAGTCTCAGAAACAGCCATTTCCCTTGGGCGTGTGGTTTCTTTCATCACAGAGTAGTATTAGAAACCTAGGTCTTGGCCGCGTGCGGTGGCTCACGCCTGTAATCGCAGCACTTTGGGAGGCAGAGGTGGGCGGATCACCTGAGGTCTGGAGTTCAAGACCAGCCTGGCCAACTTGGCAAAAACCCTGTCTCTACTAAAAATAAAAAATAAATAAATAAATAAAAAATAGTCGGTGGTGGTGGCAGGCACCTGTAATCCCAGCCACTCGAGAGGCTGAGGCAGGAGAATTGCTTGAACCCAGGAGGCAGAGGTTGTAGTGAGTCAAATTTGCATCACTGCACTCCAGCCTGGGAAACAGTGAGACCCTGTCTCAAAAAAACAGAACAAACAAACAAACAAACAAAAAACAAAGAGAAAAAAAAAAGACCTTGGTCTTGGCATCCAGCATCCTTGTTGCTAATGGAGTGTCATTCGTTGTTTCCGAGCCTTCATGACTGACAGAGGGAGGAGACGCATGAATGTGTAGGATCCACCCATCTATTCACAGCCCTGAATACGCCCCTGTAACCACCATATCCATGTCGAGGTTAAAGCGGAGTTCACGCGGGCGTCTCCAACTCTGATCACCACGCTGTGGATTATTCTAGCCCCTTCCCCTTGCCTGTCGGTAAATTCACACTGCAACAGTGAGAAACTGGCCGCCACTGGCCATGCAGCTCACTGTTCAGTTCAAGTGTCCGTGTCCGTGTATAGCACTGTGGCAATCCTGAGTCTGTATCCTACAGGAAACACCTTTATCAACTGATGCACAGTGAGCTTACGATCAGGTCCTTTTGCTTTTACTCTTACAGATCTCACCCCTTTCCAGAATCGTGCGGACGAGCTCCTTTTCTCCCCAGCTCCCTCAGAGAGGTTGTTTTTCACACATTTACAACACAGATGCTCCCAGCGCCAGATAAAGTCCTGCCTGGAATGCCCAACCTAGTAAATGATCTTTTAAATGTGCATAGATTGAAGTTCACTCTTTAGCAGAATCGTGGGGGTTTTGGCAAATGCATGACGCTGTGTGTTCCCCATCACAGCATCCTACAGAATAGTTTCTCTGCCCTAAAAATATCCTGGGTCCAACTATTCATTCCTTTCTGTTTCCCCCCAGAATCCCCGACAACCACTGCTCCTTTGACTCTCTCCGCAGTGTTATCTGTTCCAGAGAGTCACGGAGTTGGATCCATAGTGCGTGCAGCCTTTTCAGGCTGTCTTCTTGCACTCGGCAGTAAGCGTTTAAGGTTTCTGCGTGTCTCTTGTGGCTTGGCAGCATCTCGTTGTTCAGATTCCACTGTATGAACCTGACCACCTTCTGTTTATCCCTATTCACCTATTGAAAAATTTTGTGATTGCTTCCAGTTTGGGGTGATTTGAATAAGGCAGCTATAGACATTCCCACGCAGCTTTCTGTGTGGGCCGAAGTTTTCAGATCGATTGGCGAAGTACCCAGGAGTGTGATTTTGGGATCGTATAGTAAGAGTACTTTCTGCCTCGTAAGACGCTGCCAAGCTGCCTTCCAAAGTGGCTGCGTTATCTCGGACCCCCGCCGGCCGTGAACGAGCATTCCTGGTGTGCCACAGCCTCGCCAGCATTAGATATTTTTTTGGTTTTTGGAATGGAGCCATTCTAGGAGGTGTGTGGCGGTTACCTCCTTAGTTCAATTTGAAGTTTCCTGATGGCAGAGGATGTTGAGCACCTTTTCATATGCATATTTGCCTTTTTTTTTTGGTGAAACGTTCATTCTCATCCTTTGCCCATGTCGTAATTGGGTCGTCTGCGCTCGTATTGTTCAGCTTAAAGGTTTTTGTGTGTGCACTCCAGATAATTCTTCATCACGTATGTGGTTTGCAACTAGCATCTCTCTGTCTGCGGTTTGTCTTTTCATCCTCTTCACAGTGTCTTTGCAGAGCAGATGTTTGTCATGTTAGTAAAATCTAATCTATCGAATGGTTTTCTTTCATACAGTATGCATTTGATGCTTATCTAAAAGCTCATCCCCCAATTCAAGGTTCCATACATTTTTCTCCTGTGTTTACTTCTAGAAGTTTTATATTACTGGGTTTCGTCTTTAGGTCTCAGGTCCATTTTGAATTGGTTTTTGTGAAAGTGTGAGGTTGGTGTTTAGATACCGTTTTTTTTCCTTTTTGCCTGTGGAACTTGCAGCTGCTCCAGCCCTGTGCTGAGACCTCCTGTCCTCCGTGGGATTGCCAGTCCTGTGGCTTTGTGGGGGCTCCGTGGACATTGGAAGGATGGCCGCGGGGCCCCTTCCTTCACTGTGGCAGCAGCAACCCCTCTGGTGATCCTGCAGGTTCTTCTGTTTCCTGTAATCTGCCAGGATACACGCCAAGGCCAGAAGACATGATTTCCACTCGGCTTGGCATTGGCACCACGTGTGTGTGTCTAAAGAAGGTTAAGCAGAAGAAACCTGATAATAGTTGAATTTTTCTGGAAGTTCAGTCTTTTCTGAACCATCCTGGACCTCCCAAGTTGGCTCCTCCCAAGACAGGAACGTCTGCAGTAAGAGTCTGGGTACAGTGAAGGAGGTGTTGTCTCCATCTCTGTTCCCGGAGCTAGCACGTGCCCAGCAGCTGCAGGTCTGGGGGTGGCAGGGGAGGCAGCCCCACAGGCGCCGAGGATGGAGAAATGCGTCAGTACCCAGAGGCCGCCGCATGCAGGCTGGGCCAGGGCCAGGGTTCGCGACGGCGCACGCAGAGTGCCTGTGATGCTGCTGGTGGTTTTTGTAAATTGTGACACAGCCCTGCCCCCCAGGTAGCTCCATCCTGCTGTGCTTGGAGGGCAGGCAGCTGCAGAGAGGCCGAGCAGCTTTCTTACCGGGGGCGAGTAGCAGGATGGAAACTGCAGCCTTTGTCGTGGGAGACTCCATCCTGTTGGACCCAGCAGCCTCCTTTCTTGGCTCATCCAAAATGAGGCACTAACACCCTGAGTGCAGCTGAGGCAGGACCCTCCGTGTCTGTCCCTGACCCACGCCTGGGCTGGTGTGGAGGCTGCAGGGAGTAAGGGCCTCAGGGCCATGGCCAGGACGAGGGGGAGGGAGGCACAGGCCTGGCCTGGGCACTGAGGCTGTCCATGGAGCCCGTGTTAGGCCGACCTCAGCGACACATGCCAGCAAGGACGGGGGGGTTGCATATTCTCCAGATGCTCCCAGGTGACCCAGCAGGCAGGTGTGTGCACTCACCTTACTCCCACAGTCCAGGCAGGGAAACGGAGGCTCGGTGCCGGGGAACCCTGCCTGGAGTGGAAGTTGCCATCCTGGTCAGGCTGGGACCTGCTGTCTCTGCAAGCCAGGCTGGGGTGGGTATAGGACGTGACTCTGCTGGCTCTGAGGTCTGGCCTGAGGCTCTGGTGGGTCCTTGGAGTTGAGGTGGACTTGGGAGGTGACGCAGCTGGCAGGAGGGCGGTTGCGGGGCATTTGGCAGCACAGGCTACCACGTTCCACCTCTTCACAGGCCCAGGCTAGGCTCGTAGGGACAGGGGGAGGCTGGCTGCTGCCCCACAGGACCCAGCTTGTTGGGGTTTCAGAGGAGCCCCCGCCTTGGCACACTCTCCATGCCAGCCCCAGCCCCTCCTGCTTCCTGGTCATCGCCCCCTTTGCCTCTGGAGTGTGGCCTTCTGCTCTCCCCTGCTGGGGTCCCGTAGGTTCCAGGCCCAGAAGATCTCTCCTGCTCAGATCATGTCACCGATCGCAGCTTCCTCTGCAGGTGCCCAGGTGCCCTGTGCCTGGCTTTTCTCCCAGGCGGGATGCCAGATCTGCTAAGGAGGGCACAGAAGGGCTTGCTCTCTGTGCAGCCACAGGCGCCTTCGCCACCCCCTCCAGGAGAGGCGATGCTTGGACCTGGTGAGCTCCCAGATGTGCTGTTGAGCTGGAGGAGCTTGGAGAAGCAGAGCTGCCGTGCCTGTGCCCTGTGTCCCCCCTGGAGCCAGAGACAGGGCATGGCTGTCTCCGGGAGGATTTTAGGCCCCTTGGTGGGGTGTTTCTCCTTAAGACAAATAGCCACTGCTGCACACAGCTCTGTGGCCACCCACAGTTATGGGAAGGATCAGACACGGCGGCGTGTCTGCCAGTCCTTACATGTGCCAGCCTCCCGCAAGGTAGAAGGCGTCAGGTTAATTAGGAGGCGGCACCTGGGGCTGTGGGTGGGGTCTGGGCGCGCAGGCGCACGGCTTGACCGAGAAGTGCAGAGCCGGGCGCCGTTTCTCTGAGGCCTGAGTCAAGTGGCGAGGAGAGGAGCTGCGAGGGCCACAGCACACTCGCGGCTGCCGGGCGGAGAGGAAGCCCTGGACCCTCTGCAGGCCCTGCCGGTGGCCTCCTGAAGGAAGGGACCCACCAGACCGGTGCTCTGGGGTCCCAGCGGCTCCCCTCGAGGTAGGCTGCACTTCAGCAACGCTCGCTTGAGGGCCGGGCCTGCTGAGGTTCTGTGCTTCAGCCCCATGTAGGCCCTCCCGCCCTCAGGGCCTGGCCCTGGGCAGACTCTCCCCTGCTTGTTCAGCTCACACACCCTCTCCCAGGCCTCCCATCCTCCAGCTAAGGAAGGAGGGACAGAGCCGGAACAACCCAGTGGTCCCTCCTCGTCCTGGCCTTGGCACCCCGGGGCCTCGGGAATGGGACACTGTGGAGCACAGCTGAGCCCATAGCTCTGCCTCCAGGCAGCCCTCCGGATGCCCTGCAGCTCGCAGCTCCCTGGGCCCCAACCCCTGCTGCTGCTGGTTTTGCTAAGTCCACCTCATTCCTGTGTTCCTCGTGCCTAGAAACGGTCTGAAAGACACGTGCATCCTCTTGAGACTGGGGTGGGAACATGTGGTAAACGCTGGGGAGTCACAGGTGTGGGCCACGCTGCATGGTCTCAACTAGGAACGGTTTTGCCCCTTGGGACATTTGATGATGTCTGGGGACAGCTGTGCTTGTTCCAATGTGGGATGCATGGGACAGTCCGCAGTGCAGAGACCCAACTCTATGTCCACATCGCCACCGCAGGAAACCCTGGGATTCTTGGGACGGTCCCTAGCACAGATTCCCAGCCCTGAGTCCCAGCCCTGACGTCCACATCGCCCCCGCAGGAATCCCTGGATCACGGCCCCCCGGATGGGAGAGGGCAGACGACACCCGGCAACGCTGAGTGTCCTCCCGGCAGAGGTGTGCATGCGCCTGGGAAATTGGAGCTGAGCTGGGGTCATGTCCTTTAAAACCTCTTGGGCTCCAGTGTTGGCCAGGGATCGCTGGGTCACCCTGCAAGCTGCATAGAGAGCCAGCTCAGAGAAGCCAGTCCCGGCCTGGCAGGAACTGACCCGACTGGGGTGGGGGACGAGCAGGTGCAGTGGGAGGCTGCAAATTCCAGATTCTCTAAATAGGGGGCTCTGCTTGCAGAACGGGGGCGGGGGATGAGCAGGTGGAGTGGGAGGCTGCAAATTCCAGATTCTCTAAATAGGGGGCTCTGCGTGCAGAACTGTGCTGGGCGTCTCTAGTTGGAGGAGAGCTCGCTGAATAACATGTCCCCTGTTTGCCCCAAATTACTCCCTGGCCCTGGCACTGACCAGCACAGGATGCCTTGTGGGTGGGGTGGGGAAATTCCAAGAGGGGCAGGCGCCCAGGGCTGGTGACAGGCACAGAGAAGGGGCTGCTTTGCTCCACTGCTGCCTCGGCCCTGGCCTTGGGGAGCGCGTGGCCTTTATTTATTGCCTTTGTTGAGTGGGTCAGCGGCATGTGATGACCAGGTGGGGGCTGTTGTGTCCACAACTTTCCAGCCCTGCTCGGGCCCAGGTCAGGTGGCCTTGCCTCCTTACTACGCAGGTGTGTGGGATAATTGGTGGGGCGCCAGGTGGACCCAGTGAGGCGCTAATAATGGGCCTCTCTGTGCAGTGAGTGCCGCTTCCAGAACAATGACAGTGTCCACATCTTCACCGCCCTCCATCAGGGGCTGCCTAGAAGCCACACAGGCTGCAGAGCTGGCTAGCGGGGTCCTGAATCACTGGGGTGATGAACCCCAGGCTCCAGGTGCTGGGGAAGGAAGCTGAGCACTTGGCTGTGGGGCTTCTTTTGTTTCTACCTGAAACCAGCCAGCCAGACCCCCGAGGACAAAGCAAAGTGAGCCCAAATCTGCCCCCTATACCCAGATACTCAGTGCCTCAGGGGCACCTGCGTGGGGGGAGCCCAGCGTGCGTGCTGGCTCTGGGATGTGAGGCCCAGGGTCACTGAGGGCAGGGGAACTCGGCGCGTCCTGCAGCCAGGGGCCGGTGCTCTGGGATGCAGTGTGGAGTCCCTCGTCTCCTGCAGGAACATTGCAGAGGGGGTCTGGCTCCCCACTCTGCCCTTTCTAAGGACGGAGCTCCTGGGCCAGGAGGATGCAGGTCTGCAGCTCCTTTGGCTCACCTACTCGAGAGGGTCAGGGGACCGGGACTGGGATGACCCGCCCTCTGCTGGGAGAGGCAGGCGGCCCTCGGCTGCTCTGGCGTCCCAGCCCCTCTGCCAGGCCAGGCCAGGGTGAAGTGGGCAACTTCAGGCTCCCCTGGCAGGAACTGCAGCCCACCCAGGTGTGCAGTCCCTGGTGGGCAGCCCCACCCAGCCACATACCTTCCAGGAGGGTCATGCTGGACACGCGCCTGCCCAGCCTCTCCAGCAGGGACTGACGTGGACAGGTCTCTGGTGGGAGGGGTTCCTCTGGTGTCCCAGTGCCCCAGCACCAGTGCGGCCCACGCAGCCATGCAGTGTGAGGGAGCGCTCTTGGACCAGAGCTCCTGCTGCCTCATTATCCAGATGCACAGCCCCGGCCTCACACCGGCCTCCCGAGCCCCGTGTTAACTGCAGAACAAATTAGCCAGACTCAGGCGCTGGGAGCAGGTTAATTAGTTGCTTTTGCCGAACCACAGCCTTGCGGCTGGATCTCAGGTTGAGAGGACTTAGGGGGAAATCTGACACCCTCCAGGTTTCCTGACATTCGCTAGACATCCCAGAACGTAAAGCATCTGCGTGGCAGTGTGGGAAGGACAGCAGGGGGCCTGGGGGGCAGCTGGGATGTGGTCTGGTTTAAATGCAGCTTCTCAGTTCCTGGCCGTGAACGGGTGATGGGACCCCTGAACCCCAGCCCCTGTAAAATGCAGACACGCCTGCCCACCTCCCAGGCAGTACGGGTTGCAGGGCTCCGGCCGGACACACGGCTCGGTGCAGGGAAATCCTGTGTTCCTTCATCACATTGTCCCTGAGTGTCGCGTGAGAACAAGGAATCCACCTTCTCCAGGGCCTAGGCTGGACGTTGTCTTCCTAAACGCCGTCTCCCACCTGGGAGTCGGGAGTGGCTGGGGTGCAGGTCTTTCCTGTGGGCCCAGGGAGCCCCCCACATGTGCAGCTTCCTGGCCACCGTCCTCAACCCTTACCACCACGGGCCCTGCCTGCCTCCCACCTGCTGTGGGCCTGCCTGGTGTGGGTTGAGGCTTTTCTGACCAGAGGCAGACGGGTGTTAATCCCGTGGGGTAATTTTACACCGTGAGAAACCCAGTCCAGAAGCAGACGGGTGTTAATCCCATGGGGTAATTTTATACAATGAGAAACCCAGTCCGGAGGCAGACGGGTGTTAATCCCATGGGGTAATTTTATACAGTGAGAAACCCAGTCCGGAGGCAGACGGGTGTTAATCCCATGGGGTAATTTTATACAGTGAGAAACCCAGTCCAGAGGCAGACGAGTGTTAATCCCATGGGGTAATTTTATACAGTGAGAAACCCAGTCCAGAGGCAGACAGGTGTTAATCCCACAGGGCAGTTTTACAGAATGGGAAACCCAGGCCACTGCCCTTGCTTTGCCCTGACCCCTTTGGTGCCAAGTTTTGGGGTGGGGTCCAGAGTTACACCCTGAGGTCCACCCTGAAGTCCACTGCGCTGCTGCCTGGCCAGGCTGGGGCCCGGATCTCTGAGCTTGGTGCCTGCTCCCCTTGCGGGGATACTAGGGTGAAACAAGACACACAGAACGTGCCGGGCCCTGGAGAGGCTGCGAGCACCCCGGGGGTTGAAGGGTCCCCTTGGGGAAGCCCCCTGTGGAGACTGTTTTCTGTGTTGGGCATTGAAGGGCCCTGGCCCTGGGAGTTTTTTTCAGTCATGGATGCCTTGGGACCTGGCTGCGAGGGCCCTGACCCCTCCTGGTGAGGGGCAGCAGAGGCTGGCGGCCTCCTCGTCATCCCTGCAGAGAGAATTGAAGGCTCCAGGGCGGTGTCTCTGCAGCCCCAGGCAGAGGCTGGGCTGGAGTGAGGTCACTGCTTGGCCTGCAGAGTTGGTGGCAGGCATAGACTACAGCACTAGAGACCCCCATGGGCCTGCAGCATCCTCAGTTCCACTAGACGGCTGCAGGCGTGCACTTCCTGGGGCTGGGAATGGCGCTCACAGCCATCCTCAGTCCTGGTCCCTGGTGCGGGTGGGGCCGGGCCCCATGGAGGCGATTCCCAGGGGCTCCCAGGAGCCCGGAGAGCCGGGCTGCCCCCCCTGGGCAGCAAGGAGGAGGCTGGGTCGCCTGGAGGACTCCAGAACCAACCTGAACCCCACGACCTTTGCGGGGAATGAACCAGTGAAGGGATGAGGAGGGCACGAATGTTACCGGCCCACCATGGCAGGGAGAATGTTACAGCCTGGCTGTGGCCTGTGTCGTCTGCCCACCATGGCAGGAAGAGTGTTACAGCCTGGCTGTGGCCTGGGAGGCTGGGCAGGTGGTGGTTGCACAGACATTCCTGAATGCTGGAGAGACGGGGCCCATGCTCCTGCCCCAGGGGCGTGGTGGTAGGCCCGGGTGTGTTTGTGGAATGTTCTTGAAACAATACAGCTTATTTTCAGGGGTCTCACCACCGGTGTGCAGGGCCCCTTCTCTCTGCCCCACCTCCCTCTCTCTCGAGCTCCCTGCTTTGCTCTGTGTCTCTCTTCTCCCTTTTTTTTCTCTCTCTCTCTCTCTCTCTCTCCCCCTGCTTTGCTCTGTCTCTCTTCTCTCCTCTCTCTTTTCTCTCTCTCTCTCCCCCCATGCTTTGCTCTATGTCTCTCTTTTCCCTCTCTCTGCATCTTTCTTGGTGCAGATTCCTCCTGAACAGAGCCAAAAAGGGAGGCTTCTCTAGGGAGCGATTGGTGGGGGTGGCTGGGGGTGTTAGTGGGTCCTGGTGTTTCTGTTGTCGTGACCATGTGAGTCCATTTGTTTAAATGACTTGTGGAAAGTTACATACTAAGTCATTTTTAAAGTGAAGATGAGGATATGGGAGGAAGCCAGAACGTGGAAACGGTGGAATACTGAGAAATTGAATGTTCATTCACAGTGCTGATTTGATTTCTCAGGGGTATCTGTGCCACTGTGTTTATTTCTCACAATCGTGGGTGAGAAGCGGCCCCCTAGGACCTGGGCGAGGCCCTCACGCTTTCCAGGGGGCAGCTTGTCACTCAGAGGGCCTGGGGGTGCAGGGCGTGTTGACGGTGGCACTGCCCCCACTGCCCTCAGCTGCCCGGCGCACCGACTCAGCAGGTGGGAAGTCATGGCCAGAGGAGAGTCTCCCTTTCCTTGACATTCACTCATTCACTCATTTATTCACTCACTTATTCAATCATTAACTCATTCATCACTCATCACACATTCACTCATTCATTAACTCATTCACTCACTCAATCACTCATTTATTCACTCCTTCACTCCTTTACTCATTCACTCACTCCCTCATTCATTAACTCATTCACTCATTCACTCATTCATTGACTCATTTAGTCACTCATTCACTCATTTATTCACTCCTTCACTCTTACTCATTCACTCATTTATTCACTCCTTCACTCTTTTACTCATTTACTCCTTCACTCCTTCACTCCTTTACTCATTCATTAATTCATTCATTCATTCACTATTCACACATTCATTCATTCACTGATTCACTCAGTCACTGATTCGCCCACTCAGTCACTGATTCACCCACTCACCCACTCATTGACACATTCAGTCCTAATTTACTCAGTCATTCTCTCACTCACTCACTGAGTCACTCACTTGGTCACTCATTCATTCATTCATTCACCCATTCACCCTCTCGTTCATCTACTCTCACTCATTCACCCTCTCACTCATTCATTCACTCCCATTCATTCATTCAGTCACTCAGCCACTCCCTCAGCCACTCCCTCATTCACTCTCTCATGCACTCACACGATCCTTCCTTCATCTGCCTTTGCCAGTCATTCATGAAGTGCAGTCCATACTGGGCTGGGGGACAGGAAGGAGCAGACCCACGGGGCATCTGGGAGGAGCTTGCTGCACTTTTTGGTTTATGTCCACATCAAAGAGGAAAAGCAAGTCTGGCCCAAAGCAGGGTCCCAGGGAGCCATTTTCCTGAGGTAAGAGGGATCCGCTACCCTGGTCAGGGAGGTGCACGGGCAGTGTCCCCTACTCCACCATCCTGTCTGGGCTGCTCTGGGCCTGGGGCCTGGGGCGTGGGGACGGAGAACACAGAGCATGGCCGGCCTTGTTCCTGGTGTGGCCTGATGCATGTGAACAGAGCTCCATCCACCTAGCACCAGCCAGAGCTAGAGAGCAGGGCCAGCCCCCGGTGTGACCTGATGCATGCCAACAGAGTCTATCAACCTAGCACCGGCTGGGGCCAGAGAGCAGGGCCAGCCTGTCTCAAGCCAGCCGGGACTGGGCCTGAGAGGTTGACGTGTGCTCGGGCAGCCCGGTGGGCAGGCGTAGCTGGTGGAGGGCACAGCCTCGAGAAGCAGGGACCAGGGTCCTGAGGGCAGGTAGCCCCTGAGGCTGGTTAGGGCCTGGGAGGAGCTGGGGCTTCCCAGCCTTCTTCAGGGCAACCACAGGCTGACCTCCAGCCGCTCTGCCTTCCTGGCTGCCTCTAGCAACCATCTCCCAGTACCTACCCAGGGGGCCTAGAACCTTGCAGAAGCAGCTCGTCGTCCGTGAGGGCATCTGTCTTCCCCGGCATCACTGCGCGGTGCATTTCAGTGGCTCTTGAGCAGTCCCTGCGTTTCTGTCTTGAACCCTCCATCCCAGCTAAGGGGGGCAGAGTCCCACCAGCACTCACCCTTTCCTGGGCATCGCACCCATGCTCTCTCCTGGCCTGGTTCCTTCTGTGTCTGCAGGGCACATTCCCAGGCCTCTCCAGGTGCAGCCTGGGAACCCGAGAGAGAAGGAAGGGGCTTCTGCCGGTGGCGCTGGGCGTTTTTTATTCAGTGCCCCGAGGAGCCAACGCAGGGAGCTGAACGGCAGATGCTCTGGCTTGGGTCCTGCGGGGCTGAGCAGCCCCGGCCATTGTTGTAATCATAGCCACTGTTGCCTTTTTATTTGTATTATCGTCTTCTCCACCTGTTTCTGTCGGATTTCACAGGCGGCTCTTGGCACACTTGGCCCAGGCAGAGCTTGGGAAGAGCTGCAGGTCCCAGGCACCTCCCTCCTCCCTCCCAGCCACCCACGCACTTCCTGTGGGCCCTGCTCACATTTGCAGGTCCACAGGCAGTGGCCAGACTGGCCAGGCCACAGGCAGGTGCTCCCGGCAGTGGTGGGAGCCGGCTGAAGATTCCAGGAGGGCCATGGGAGGGGCTGGCCAGTGGGGACACAGGGAGGCGTTGCCGTCAGATGGCCAGGTCACTTCAGTTGATGTTTCCCTGAGATCGTTGACTTTGCCAGCAACGCCAGCATTCTATTTCACAACTATGTGAGTGAGGGCAGCCTGGGCCAGCCGCTGGCTGTTCCATGGGGGAACCAGGCTTCCATGATCTCCCGCACACGTGTAATTGCTTCTGTTGAAGTCAGACTGTGGCGGAGGAGTTGATTTTGGGATTTAGTAACAAACTCGATTTCACTGTAACCTAAATATTGAGACTGTGATACTCCATCGGATCCTAACGAGCGCATTTTCTGTGTTTTTAATCCTCATGCTAAGTGTCTAGACGATCCGGGATAAGACTAAACATGAGTCACTTTACGAGTTGGAGCAGAGCTACCTGTGTGGATGGCTGTGACGTGGAGGTGAGGGCTTCTGTTGTGGGGAGAGGAGAGGCTCCCTGGAAATCGCTGTTCCGGCCTCAATGGTGCCCCCACTCGTGGCAGGGCCCTGCTGCCTCCGAACCCCAGGAGCCCCAGGGCTGCTGCCATGGAGCCTGGAGACGGCTGGGCCTGAGGCCTGCAGCTTGGGGTAGAGCTAGTATGGGTGTGGACTGGTACCCTGGCTGAGCAGGAGTCTGGCATCCTCTTCCAGGAGTGACAGGATGAGGCAGCTGTGCCCAAGGAGGACAGCCTCGGTGTAGGGCAGCGTGTAGTCCAGCTGGATGGGACAGGCGCAGGGCCCTGGGAGGCTGAAGCCAGGGCTCTGGACCCTCCTGGCCCCTGCCCCACGGTGTGGGCAGAAGGGGCCAAGTGAGCAAAGCCGGGGTTGCCAGATGATGTTCCTGGCCAGCTGCAGGGGCCCTGACTGGGGACTTCTGGGAGAGTGGAAGCGGAGGTGTCTGCAGGGGAGCAGCCTTTCCGAGTCCCTGGCTCTGCCCCCACACCTGCTTTGTCAGGGCACAGACACCTGTATGGTGGACAAGGCACACAGGCCTCCGAACAGGGCCGTGGCTCCTGGGGCGTGCCTGTGTGTGAAGATCTGTGTGTGCGTGTACCTCACTAAATGAGTGTGGCATAGGAGTGCATGTGTGCCTGTGGGGAGTGTGAACTCATGGTGGCGTGTGCACACATGTGTGCGTGTGCATATGTGCAGTGCCCGTGCAGCCCAGGCGGCCTGTGACAGGAAGCCTGGCGGGGCTGGTCTCCGCCCCAGAGCTCTGATGTCTCAGCTCAAGAGTGGTTCCTGCTGACCCCTGCTCGCCTGTCTGCCTTTCTTACCTTGTCTCTTGGCCTCAGTCCACACCGACTGGCTAGTTTCACCCACAATAAAAGCAGTAATAATAGTAACCTCCCAATTGATGTGCGGAGCCAGCGTTATGGGCAGCAAAGTGCCTTCGCAAACCCTGTGGTACGAGGCAGCCTTGCCAGCCTGAGCTCTGCCGTTATCCCTGCTGGTCTCGCATCTGTAATGAAATCCCGCACCCTCGCTCAGGGGTGTGGTGTATGTGTTTCAGGTGTGTGCACGTGTGTGTGCGTGTCGGGCATGTGGTGTGTCTGTGACAAGGCAGAGTAGAACTCACAGCCTCGTGTCCAGCCCAAGCCATCGACGTCCCCAACGCCTTCCCAGCCACCCCCACCCACCCGGCACAGCCGAGCAGTTTCCCACGCCAGCGGAAACTCTCCCTGAGGCGTTTCTCCTTCCGGTTTATGAAGAAGTCTCCTTGTGTAACGCCTTGAAAACAGAGCCATGCACAGATTTGGGACCTGGGATCCTGAGGTTGTCCTGCCCAGGGGTCACTGCAGAGGGAGTCTTGTCCTGCTAAACTGACAAGACAGTTACTGAGGACATGATGCAAGGGGCACCCAGGGTGTTAGAAATTGCCCACCTCGAGATTCTCAGTGGCCAAGAGCACTCACCTGCGGGTATGGGGCACTCAGTGAGCATACAGGCGTGTCTTGTCTGTCACCATGCCCTGGCAGTGCCAGTCCAGCTGCTGGCATTATTCACACCTTCTTCCTTGAGAGCTACTCCTACAAAGCGAATGACTGGTCACAGGGTACACGTGTCTTAGACCCCTGACACTACGACCTGGGCCACCACACACAGGCAGCACCCCCTGACACTAAGCCCTGGGTCACTGCACACAGGCAGCACCCCAACACTAAACCCTGGGTCACCGCACAGAGGCAACACCCCTCCCCTGACACTAAGCCCTGGGTCACCGCACACAGGCGACACCCCGACACTAAGCCCTGGGACACCGCACACAGGCAACACCCCTCCCCTGACGCTAAGCCCTGGGTCACCGCACACAGGCGACACCCCGACACTAAGCCCTGGGACACAGCACACAGGCGGTACCCTGTGACACTAAACCCTGGGTCACCGCACACAGGCAGCACCCCGACACTAAGCCCAGCTCTTCTGGCCTCATTTCCTCCCAGGTCCCAGCTCAGAGATGGCGCCCATGCAGGTGGGCAAGACAGGCTGAGGACACCGCGTTGCCCCACCCATCACTTGGACACAGGCTGGTCTGTGAGCGCTCCCTACGGGAACTCTGGATGGCCCTATGGCGCCTCCTTTTCTCCCTGTTGGGGACCTGCCCCTGGGCCCCACCTTCCCAGTGGCACTGTGGGTCACCTCAGGCCGTCCCCTGCCCTCAGGCCTGCCGGGCCCCTCAGCTGCACCTTGCTTTTGGTCTGACCAAGCACAGAGCTGACATTTGTGGTGGGTAAATACCACCCTTTTGGTCTGTGCCTGTCAAAGTCATTTTGGATCTTCATCCTGTCATCCGTCACATCAGACATCCTCCCAGATCTGTGTCACAGCCTGGCAGGATCACATGGTTTGTCTGTCTGCGCCCCACGGGTGGCAGGAGCTGCTCCAGAGGGACCAGGCTGAGCTCCAGACACCCTGAGGGCCTGTTTCCCGCCAGGGAGGCCCCAGCCTGGCCCCTGAGTGACTCCCTTTGTCACACCTCCTGGAGCCTGGACCTGGTCAGTGACCCCCTGAAGCTACTCCCAGGTGCCCCCACTGTCCCACCAGCCCCCACCCAGCACCTGGAAGGAGGGGGCACTGCCTGTCTCCTAGACATTCTCCCTGGACCTTCCAGTGACCTGCCCAGCCTGGGTGGTCCCTTGCTTTGAGGACTCTGCAGGGATTTGAGGGGCTTCTGTCATGGCCACCAGTCTGGTCTTTCCTGGGTCCAGCCATCTCCCCTGTCATAACTTGACTCACTCATAAAAACAGAGTGGCTGGACTGGGTCCTGTACCCACCTCTACTCAAGTCCACAGCGTCCTTCCCGCCGTTGCCTGCCGGGGTCCCGGAGAGCCGGTGGTCCCAGGGTCTGGGCAGGGCTCTGGGAGTTTGCTGCACAGATACTTTCTTCAGTGCCCTGCCCCTCATCCGCAGGTCCCAGATCGTGACCCCCAGGCCTGTGGCTTCAGCGCTGTGAGCTGTTTCTGTAAAGTTTGTAGGAACCGAGGTGATGCTGGTGCTAGCCTGGGTGGGTTGCGCAGGGCTTGCTGCAGTCCCTGAACCCAGTCCAGCCCATGCCCTGCTGTGCCAGTGCAGCAAATGGGGCCGGCGCCAGGCTTTTCGGCTCTGCAGGCCTCAGACTCCCAGAGACCACCAGACCACTCCTCGGTTCCTGCCCTGGGACAGTGGAGGCTCGGCCTAGCCCCCAGCAGGGCTCCCAGACAGGTCTACCATGCAGCTCTGCTGGAGGGTGGAGGGTCCCACGCTATGTGGGAGCTCAGAGCTGGCGTCTGAGTGGGCATGGGGGCGTGCCAGCACCCACCACCCTCTGCATGCTGACGAGGGACGTGAATGGCCCACAGCCTGCAGAAGCTCCTCCAGCCTGCGTGCCTAGCACAGACGCAGCCTGGGCTCCCTTGGCAACCAAGGCTGGCTTATCTCAGCTGTCAAGTGGGGTATGCTTCTACGGTGGGGCTTTCCCTGGGTCGTGGTCTCCCTTTTTGGCTCAGACACAGCCAGCTGGGCGGGCAGGACAGGACAGGGCAGGGCTGGGCTGTGGGTGATGAGAGGCATTTACCCCGGGGCAGTTTCTTCCAGAGACGGCGGGGGCTCCTAAGTATGCAGGCTCTCCCAGCCATGTGGCTCACAGACAGTGCCCGGCTCACACCTGGCTCTGCCTCTCAGGGGTCTTCTCTGTATGGCACAGAGCTAGGCTGCCTCCCTAATTCAAAGGCCAGGGGACAAGCTGAGAAGTGGTCTGTCCAGGCTCCCCAGTTGGGGGGGTGTTGGTGGGGGTCTGCCCTGTGGGACATCTTCTGCCTGAAGCTGAGACCGTGGTGGCACTGTGGCCCCCCTGCCGGGGCAGTGGGAACAGTGACCTGTGGTCTCTGGTGGTTCCCTGCTACCTTAGAATTCCAGGTGGCCACATTCTTTCTTCAGAAGGGGGTCTCTGTGAAATGATGCATGACAAACACCACTTATGGAAAGGAGGTTTCCTGTGATCGACCCGTATGCACCCTGACAGAAGGTCAGGTCTGGGGATGTGTTCCGGGAGGGGCTGGTCCTGGGGCTGGAGGGGTGGATTCTTTCTTTTTTAAAATCTCTCTCTCCGACTTCTGATTTTTGCCACACGATGATGTCACTGCCTTTCTAAGAAAACTCCCCCAAAGGCAGCTTTGTTCTTTTCCATTCTGACGGTGGCTGCCCCTCCCCCCCGCACGCCCTCCCCTCGCACACGCGTGTGCACACGGCCTCGCTCCCTGGGAGCCCTCGGCAGGCCCCTGGTCCAGGCCAGCCCAGCGGAAAGGCCACCGTTGGGGGCCTGCAAGGTCCCGCATCCTCTCAGCAGAGACCACTCCCCAAGCACTCTGCCTGGGCTTTGTGGGAGTTGGTGCTGGAGAAGGAATTGTGATTACTTGCTTTATTTTTGAATGTTTTTCCTTCCGGTCTTAAAAGCAATGCAAACTCTTTATTTAAAAACAAAAAGATGAGAGAAGAGAAAGAAACACCATCCCCTATCTCCGAGAAAAGGCTGGCACCGTGGGTGGACCAGCAGCACACTGAGGGGGCAGCCTGGTGGAGGGGCCTGTGCTTTGCTGAGGGCACTAAGCCCTGTGGGGGGCCCTTGCCACTATCCCAGCCCTGCCAGATCCCCAGGGGACCCCAGAACTTCCCAAATGACCTCCTTCTAGAAGCTGGGCAGGTGCAAAGGGGTGGCCTGGGAACCCGGGTCTATCCTGCACCTCCAGACATCAGGACGCCTCAAGGCTCTCACACCCCACAGGCAGTCCTGGTGTGGCCTCCCCAGCTCCTGACTCCGGGTGGGCCCATCCTCCCTTCTGAACCCCTGTTTCTGAGAATGAGGAGGTTTTGGAGCTCGTGAGCAGAAGAGCAGTCAGCACTGGATGGCAGCCGAGCATCACCTGGCACTTGGAGCCAGACCCCTGAGTACCCTGTCGCTGCAGCCTGGAGACCAGGCTGGCCAGGACCCCTCCCCAAAGGCCTCGCAGTGGGCAGAGATTGGGGTGTGTGTGGGCGTACATACCATGTGAGTGACTCTGTGGTCTGTGTGTGTGGAGTATGTGGTGTGTGGCCTGCGTGGTCTTTCTGTGTGGTATACGCTGACCCACGTGTGTGGATTGTGTGGTCTGTGTGTGGTGTATATGGGCACATGTGTGGTCAGTGTGTGGTATGTACATTCACACGTGTGTGGGTGTGTTCTGTGTGTGCACGTGTGCGGTGTGTGTACATGCACATGTGTGTGTGAGTCCCGTGTGGTATGAGGGGAACAGCTGTGGGAGAGCCAGGGAGCTCCACTCTGGAGCTCCAGCCACCCTGGCTCTTGGCTGCCCTGGCCCTGTCAGTAGTCCCAGAAGGAGGTTTTGGGGTCACTCAGGTGTTGGGCTGGGTGTTCTCATTTGGAGAATGGGACCCTGGGGTTGGGGTGAGTCCTGGGCCAGCCCCTGGCCTGGCAGAAGCCATCCCTGCCCTTGCATCTACTGCAGGCTCCAGGCATCCACCTGCTGGGGCTGAGCCGAGGGCCACGACAGCCCAGAAAGGCTCAGAGGCACCACGGCCCGGCTGCCACGTGGATCTCAGATGCTGGCCTCCAGCACCATGGGAGAAGAACGTGTGCTGTTGAGGCTGCCCAGTGCACAGCTCGCCGTGGCGCTCTGTTACGCAGGAAGCTCCTGCACAGCCCTGACGCCTCCTCTAGGAAGCCTCCCGGTGGCCGCAGGGCAGGGATGTAGGGGTGGCTTTGTTTCAGGGCTCAGTACCATCTTGTCTACATAATTTGGTTCGAATTGTGTACCTGAGGACTGAGAGTTTGGTTGGCCGTGGCTGGTTTGGGGGCCGCCTGGGTGAGGGTGAACTGGGATTGGAAACCCTCCAGTGCACCTTGGTGTGGCCCTGCCCAGTGTGTGGCACCTGTGCCCCTTACAGAGGAGGAGGGCAGCTAGGAGGGACAGCGGCTTGCCCGGGGCGCTGGCCATGCCAACACCCTGGCCGGTCAGGTAGCGCCTGAGGGGTGGGCTGTGTGGTTGGTGACTTAGTGACCAGGCTCAGCAGCAGGGCGAGCAGGCTGTCTCAGGCTCAGTGGTACCCCCACCACTGCTGTGGCCGTCTCCCCATGGCACCAGCTACTGTGCGTGGATGATTCCAGAGAACTGCCTCATGCTGGGCCCTGCCCCAAGGAGGCGGGTGGCCTGGACACCGTGAGTCTCTGCTGGGGCTGATGTTAGAGGGAAGGGTCTGGGGTCAAGGCAGCGGCAACGCAGCCTGGAATAGTGGAGTGGCCCAGAGCCAACCTGCAGAGCTTAACACAGCAGCCGGGGACCATACTCCGATCATAGCGACTTCTGCATAAATCACCACGTAAGGACGTGTGCTCGGGACCCGCCCAGATGCGTGCTACTCCGCAGCATGGCTTTGACGCAGTCACCGCTGTTATCCGGAGAGAAGCAGCACCTCATCCTCCCGGATGCTCTTTCCCCGCGGTATTTACTCATCCACTCCTTCACTTGTTCATTTGGTATCTCCCTTTTCTGGGAGAAGTGTGTAATTTTGTGTGCATTTTGCCCTCCCTACAGCCTTCGGGGAGGTGGCCCCGACAGGGCAACGAGGGTTTTGCTCATCGTGGGAGGGGCTTGGTGGTGGGGTTGGTTCACAGTCCCCGGGGAGGCCCCTGCTGCCCCAGCATCCTTCCTGTGAACTCATGCCACGTGCACCCCGCAGCCATGCACCGGCCATGGCTCAGCAGGCCCCTATGCACTGGGCTCTGCAGCCAGGCCTGGGCCACCTTGGACAGCTCCATGCCCTGCACCGTGGGCAGAAGGGGCTGAGGCAGGCCGGTCTGGTGCCCACTGGAGTTGTTCCCTGTGCTTCCTGGTCACAATCAGACATGGGCACTCCCCAGGTTTGAGGACAGCCTGAGCCGTGTTGGGTGTTGGGGTGAGAGAGCTGGACGACCCCTCCAAGTTCCTCCAAGCCACACCCTACTAGTACATGTGACGTCAGCTCTGGCCAGGGTGCTGGGCTGGAGGACCCAGAGGTGACAATTGACAAGGCAGGTGCCGGAGGAGGGGGCGTCTAAGGTTATCGTAGGAGAAAGAGTGGGATGGATAAGGAGGGGCACCCAGGCTGGAGAAACAGCTGCTGGGAAGCGCCCAGGCATTGCCTGCAGGTTCCTCTCTGCAAGGCTGGAATGGCCACCCTTCGTCCCTCATGCACCCACCACGGCTTTCCTCGGAGTCACCTCCCTGCCATCCTGTTGTTCTGAGCCCCCCAGGCAGCCCCCAGACTCTCTGCTGATCTCCACAGGCTGGGAGCCCTGAGTCCGGGCATCTGTAATGCTGCCGCCATCTCCCTCAGGTGGAAGGAGCCGCTGGGGAGGAAACCACACTGTTTTCTCACTGCCGGGGCCGCTGGGGAGGAAACCACACTTCTCACTGCCGGGGCCGCTGGGGAGGAAACCACACTGTTCTCACTGCTGGGGCCGCTGGGGAGGAAACCACACTGTTCTCACTGCCGGGGCCGCTGGGGAGGAAACCACACTTCTCACTGCCGGGGCCGCTGGGGAGGAAACCACACTGTGTTCTCACTGCCGGGGCCGCTGGGGAGGAAACCACACTGTTCTCACTGCCGGGGCCCCAGGGTGCTGCACAGGCGAGGGCTTGCAGCAGGCGCTCGTTACCTGCTCGGAGGAAGGAGTGAGGCAGCCAGTGAGTGGACATCCAGGTGGTTCCAGGGAGCAGGTGTCCACGTGGCGCTGGATGGCAGGGGACCTGTCACTCACCATTCAGGGTGGATTTGGGCAGCACTGGCTGAGGGACAGGCTCCATCCTGCCCTGGGGGTGCTGGGTTTTCATCTTTACCTGGAGCGCGGGCACTGTCTTTATCTGTCAGTGTTAACATCTGGCCGTGATTGGCGGTGGCCGTGCCGCGTTTTACCAGCAGAGTGGCGTCTTAGATTCCATGGGTTGATTTGCAGGTAGAACTTCCTGGTGTTTCACCTTCCCACTCCTGAGACGCCCGGGCTGCCCGCCCCTTGCAGAGACAGCCTTCTCCTTGGAATTTAGGGGATGTGGAGGGGGCAGCGAGGAAAGCCAGGGAAATTATTTATGCTGGCACCTTTGGAAGAAATGTGCCCCTTCTCTGTACCACAGGTGATCTCAGACCCTGACTCTGCCCCCAGGGTCCTTCCCGCCTACCTCCTGCCCCGTGGGGTGTCTGTAATGTGGGGAGCAGAGGTGGTATGACGAGAGATCAGGGATGCAGGGTACCCCTGTGGGAGCCTGTCCACGACACCCATGGGTGATGGGTGTCTGCACAGCACATCCATGAAGTTTGGGTGTACCTGTGTCTGCATGGGCACGTGCACCCCTGGGGAGCATATCCTTATGTGCTGCTAGTGAGCCTGGGCCCCCTGGCCTTAGTGTGCTCATACCTGGGTGGCACCCGTGTAAACCTGCATGCCTGTGGCTCACTCCAGGGGTGTGGTGTGTGCACATCTGTGCCTTGTGTGCGGCCATGTGTGCCTGTGTGCATATATGTACATGCACATATGTGTGTGGGGGCGTGCACGGCACTGTGGGAGGGCAGAGGAAACCCTGAACGCTTTGGCATTGATACACACAGTGGTGCCTGCCTGCTCATGCCTCTGTACCCAGGCGGGGATGGCAGTTCCTCCCTGGCAGCGTGGCTGGTTCCACACAGCCTTTGACAAGCCTGAGAGGGGGTCTGACCTGTTTTCCGGCTCCAAAATGCCATGCCCTGGGTCCAGTGTGCTGGCGCTTGGGAATGGAGACCAAGCACTGTTCCTCGTAGAGCCCGGCTTCCCTCCAGCAGCGCCTGATTGTGTGCAGGAGAGCCAGCTCCCTCCTCGTGATCCGAGCCTTTCATTTCCGGGCGTGACAAAGATGGGGCTGCGTTTAATTTCCTGTCTGCCAAGGCAGTGCTGCCTGAACGCCAGGCTGTGCACAGGGTGGAGGTCGCCGACTTGACCCAGCTCTGGCTTCCATCGAGCGCTCCTTGCTGGCAGCCTTCGAGGTGCTTTCGGACGCTCCCTCTGAGTGAAGCGGTCTCCCTGCCCTGTGGCCTGGCTGCCGGGGGCCCCTTGGTGGGTGGGCTCTGGCTATGGGTGTCTGTAACGTGTGGCCACTCATTTGCTTCTGCTCCTCTCTGCAGGTCAGCTGGCCGCCGGCACCTGTGAGATTGTGACCCTGGACCGGGACAGCAGCCAGCCTCGGAGGACGATCGCCCGGCAGACCGCCCGCTGTGCGTGTAGAAAGGGGCAGATCGCCGGCACCACGAGAGCCCGGCCCGCCTGTGTGGACGGTAAGCACCTGCAGCCCTGGGACCCCTCCGGGCGCTGAGCGCGGCATCCCCGAGGGTGCCTCTTCCCTGATGCGGCCCCTTCCCTGAAGGTCCCCCTAGGCCTTGGTGTATCCTCAGGTCAGGCCCCTGGCCATTGGCACAGCTGCTCCCATGGATGTGTGAGCTTGTGGCTTGGGGACTGGCTGGGGCGCAGTCTCCAGTTCCTGGGGGTGGTCAGGGAGATGCCGGCACCCTGCCTTACTTGCCTGTGTGTGGGGGTCTCTTGCCCGAGGCTGTGGTTCTTTGGTGTTGCCTCTGGGAGAGGAAAAGGACAGCAGAGGGGCCGTCTGCAGGACGGCGAGGTCCCCTGGGTGCTGTTCCGTCGTCTACGTGTGGTCTGGCCGAGGCTGCTAGCGGGACCTGGCTCCTTGTCTCTGGGTCTGACCAGTTCAAGACACTCTCGTGCCTAGGCTCGGGAGGCCACAGCTCCGGCCCCCATGGGCTCTGAGCACGTGCAGAGGAGCGCCTGCTGTCAGCTGGTGGTGATCCCCGGCCCCTAGATGTCAAGCTGCTGACAAGCTGCGCTGTGGCTCAGCCTTGCTGGAAAGGGCACTTGGAAAGGGCACCTGCTATGAGGTGGCACAGGGTGGGAGGGGCTGTCCTGGCGCCTGGTGGGAGCCTGTCCGCTGGTAGGGAACTCTGCTGTACATATGCTGTTGCTGACTGTAGGGGGAGTGTGGGCTTGACCAAGGTCTTTGGTGACTAGCCAGGCTCAGGGGTCAGTGTGAGACCTGGGAACCCCACAGCCGGGACCCCCCCAAGGCCCAGTGTGTCCTGGGAAGGCGTCTGGTGTCAACACCAGCCAAAGGTCAGGGGTGGGCGCGTAGGGCCGGCATTAAATCCAGGCTGCCCGCCCCCCTTGTGACCAGAGTGGGTGGGGAGACCCCTCCCTGGGGCAGATATGGGCACTGCTATGGGCCTAGCCGGCAGCAGCCGTGTGCCAGTCCAGGCAGCCATGGGGTGAAGGAGCCCACGCGGGGTATTGGATGCCTTGGTTCCAGGCGCAGCAGCTTGACCACAGCCCAGGAGAGAGTGCAGGGAGGGAGGGTCCCCTGTGGGTGAGATGCGGAGTCCCCTAGGCGGGGGGCCTGAGGCCACTCCTTGGGGTGGAGAGAAACCAGCATCCCTGAGTGGCAGGCGTAGACTTGAGCTGCTGTGGGGTTGCCCTCGTGCTGCGGCCTGGTGGGGGCAGAGGCCCTGCAAAGCCAGGAGAAGGTAGGGGCAGGGGCTGGGCAGGAGAAGATAGGGGCAGGGGCTGGGCAGGTGGAGTAAGGCCGAGGATATATAGGGGTGTCACTGGCTGGTGGCCCCTCCAGGCCTTGGTGGACTTCAGGGCAGCTATATCCGTGGCATCCTGCACTGAACATGGGTGCAGGCATCTTAGGCCGGGTGCAGCGCTCACTGGCCTTCCAGGGACGTGGTGCAGGGACCTGTGGAGATGGGTCCCAGACTCAGCTGGCCCACCCCATGGAGGGCAGACCCCTGCCAGGCTTCCCAGGGCTGGATTTGGAGTCCGGGTTTTCTGACTCTGGTCAAGGGTCCTTTTCTCCCCTGCTGCCCCTGCGGGGGCTCCAGATACCCAACTTCAGATCCCACCGACTCTGCCCAGGAGCCCGACGTGGGCAGCCTTGCCCTTGTGCTGTGCTGTGATCTGGAACACGGGGTCAGGGATAGAGCCTGCTGCTTCGTAGGTGCTGGTGAAGGTCCATGGAGAAGGGATGGGGCGCACAGAGATAGGGCCGAGGTATCCTGAGCACCCCACGGGGGGAGGCGGCTGCACTAGGAATAAGAACGCCCGTGTAAGCCGGACGCAGTGGCTCACGCCTGTAATCCCAGTACTGTGGGAGGCTGAGGCAGGTGGATCACGAGGTCAGGAGTTCAAGACCAGCCTGGTCAAGATGGTGAAACCCCATCTCTACTAAAAATACAAAATTAGCTGGGCGTGGTGGCGTTCACCTGTAATCCCAGCTACTTGGGAGGCTGAGGTGGAGAATTGCTTGAACTCAGGAGGCGGAGGTTGCAGTGAGCCGAGATCGCACCACTGCACTCCAGCCTGGGCGACAGAGCGAGTCTCAAAAAAAAAAAAAAAAACAAAAACAAAACTCCCAGTATGACCAGGAGAAAGGTGTTCTAATAGGACAAGCCCTTGATCCCCTAAAGCCGGATAGACCCCTCTTGGGGTTCTCAGCAGAGTCAGGGCGTGGTCAGGAGGATGAGGGCTGACGGAGTCACTGAGCTTCCTCCGGGTGTCTCACTGATGAACATGTCCTAAGACTGTGCAGGAATAGGCCAGGCAGTGAGTCTGCCCCAGGGCCCACTACCTGGACCCCTGACCCCTATGGCCTTTACAGGAAGGGAGGGAGGGGAGGGGGCTGCAGGCTCTTGGCTGAAGGGAGCGCGCTCTGCCCAGGTTTCAGCCTGTGCACCTCTCCTCCCCGCAGATGCCCTGTGCACCTGGGGGTTGTGTGCACTGCTCAGGTGGGGTACCCGGGAAGAACTCATGGGCCAGGTGGCCTTCCGGCTGAGCCACCTGTCTTCCCTAGACCCTGCAGCCGTGTGCCACCGGCCCTCCTGCCACCAGCCCTGAGGGTTTCTGGGAAGCTCTTTGGCACTTGGGAGGGGGATTGTGGGGCGAGAGGCTGAGCTTGCTGGAGTGGGCTGGAGGAGAGGGGAGCCATCAGAGGCTTCTGGTGCATTTTGAGGACCTGGGGCGGGAGGAGCGGGCCCTGGAGCCTTGTTTTTGTCCTTATTAAAAACATCTATCAATTTGCATCTGTGGAAGGCATGTGATTAAACACCAGGTACGCAGGGCCTCAGGGCCGCTCTGTGGCTCTCAGGCCTCGGTTCTACAGAGCTGGATCCCGGGGCAAGCTGGGGCAGAGATGTGGCGGCCTTCTTTCCAGGGAAAGGGACTGGTTCTCCCACAGCCACTGCCCTCCTGGCTGTCTGTATCTGGAACCACTGGAACACATGGTGGCCAGGGCGCCTTCTCGGGATCACTGATGCTTCCCAAGACTGGGAAGGAGAGAGGTGCTCTGCACTGCCAAGGAGTTCACAGCCAGGCCGTCCTTTCTTCTCATGACTTCCGCCCGCCCGTGGGGAGAGTTGGGGTCAGAATTGATTACTAATTGAATCTGGGTCTGCTCATCTGAAACCGCATTCACTTCCCTCTCACCAGGAGCCTCCTGTGCCTCAGGAGCCGGGTCCCAGAGACCCAAATTAAAACCGTACCATTTTCAAGGGGGGCCAAACAAATTAGTTAGCTTGCTTCTTTTTGCACAGTGGGCATTTTCCAGGCTGCCATCTAATTTAATTTTTGCTTTTCTATTTTCTTGCTCTGTGTGCATAATAAGTTTCCTCACTTGTGAATTGTGTTTGCTAAAGAGAAAACTTGTGCTGTGTTGGGCCGGGTTGGAATTGAATGTGAGTAGGGTTGAAATTGGGGAGGCACCTGCTCCCCCTACCGTGTTCCGTGACCAGAGGCGCCCGGAATGCCGGAAGAAGCCTGACTGTGCTCACTTGTTCATTCATTGGCTGCTTAATTATTCATACATTTGCTCACTCACTCATCTGTTGAAAGAAGGTGTATACCCATGGCAGCAGGGGAGGTGAACGGGGGCGTCAACTCAAAACACCCAATACAGAGAGCCATGCAGTGCTGCAGGTGCGGGAATTCAGACTGTGGCCCCAGAGTGTCATCACTTCTTCCTGCCGGGACCTCAGCAAGGATGCATCCATGAGGGGGCATTTGAATAGGGTATTGAAGGATGAAGAGGAGCTCACTAGAAATGCTTCTCTTTATGAAAAGAGGGGGCCAATGGTTAGAGAGGAATTATAGCCTCCAGCCTCCCCGGCCTTGTCTCTGAGCTAAAGCATTTCTGGGTGAACCATGTCCCTGCCTGTACGGGGCAGGGCTGTGAGTCTGTGCACCTGCATGTGAGATCCAACTTATGGAACCATCAGTGAAAGATTCAAACACAAACCAACCACGCACTGCGGTGCTTTCCATCCTTACACACAATATCAGCACTGCAGTGCTTTCCATCCTTACACACAGTATCAGCACTGTGGCGCTTTCCATCCTTAAACACAAATATCAGCCACCGAGCCTCCCCTCCCCCAGGGCTGCCCTCTGAGGCAGGCACCCGGGTGGGTGATGCCCTGGTGGGCTGGGCAGGCCCTGCTTCTGCTCCTTTCTAGCTGTTTATGCAGCTGCACCAGGTTCCTTTTTCCATCATCACACCCGTGCCGGGTCCCGCAGCCACCACAGCACTGCACTGAGGACTGAGACCCTGTCCCCGAGTCCAGCGCTCACCCAGCCCTTGCCAGGCGTGCAGCAGGTGGCTGTACCTGGCCAGCCCTCCTCACTGAAGCAAGGTCTTCCTGTATGAATAGAGGTGCTGTCTCCTGCAAGTCAAGTTCTCCTGAAACTCCTTTCCCAGGAAATCAAAGACTGCAGCCCAGTGGTGGGGGCAGCAGAGGGTGGTGGTTTGTGGGTGGGACTGCCCCAGAGCCGAGCCAGAGGGGTGAAGGGTGGGAGCCTCAAGTCTCGGGCCTGGGTGGGGGCAGTTTTCCCTGGGAGCTTTTGAGGGAGTGGTAAGGTGCAGTCATGGCACTGCGCAGACTCAATGTCAGGGCCGCAGTGGCCACTGGGAGGTGCAGGACATCCCGGGCTGACCAATAGGTCTGGGGAGGCTGTGCCCAGGAAGGGGCAGGGTCGGAAGGCCTGGAAGTGGGGGCTGAGCAGAGCCTTGTATTCTCCAGACGTGAGGCCTTGCAAGCCACCTGGGTCCTGGGCTGGGAAAAGAGACAGAAACAGGCAGGTGGGCACTGCTGGGTTCTGGGCAGAAGTGTGGTGGCCGGAGTCTTTGCTTCTCCGTGTTGGGAGTTTGAGGCAGGTGTGGGACAGTAGAGGCCCTGCCCACTCTCAGGCAGCGTGGGTGGGTGGCAGTAGACGCGCAGCCATAGGCAGGTGTGGGACAGTAGAGGCCCTGCCCACTGTCAGGCCGCGTGGATGGGTGGCAGTAGACGCGCAGCCATAGGCAGGTGTGGGACAGCAGAGGCCCTGCCCACTCTCAGGCAGCGTGGGTGGGTGGCAGTAGACGCGCAGCCATAGGCAGGTGTGGGACAGTAGAGGCCCTGCCCACTCTCAGGCAGTGTGGGTGGGTGGCAGTAGACGCGCAGCCATAGTCAGGTGCACGCTGAGGCTGTGGTGTTTGGCGTCTGTGCTTCACATGTGGTTTAGAGTCCAGGTGTGAAGAAGAAGGGGCACCGCGAGGGGATCTGTGGTCAGTGTCACCTTCCACTCCACGTCCACAGCCCTGTCCTCATCCTCCACGTCCTCCAGCAGCAGGTCGGTGCGGGAGGGTGCCCCGGCCACCTACAGGAGTCTGGAGATGGTCCCTGTCTTTGCTGTGGGGATGGATACCACACTGATGGCAGGGCCACGGGACCCTGGGCTGTGGGCCCCGGCAGTGACTGCAGGAGCCAGGATGGCAGGGAAGCCCCTTCTTCTCTTGCCTTTCCCCCATTGTTGACCGTCATCACGCCTCGTAACTCATGATGCTCTAGAAACATGGGGTTTAATTACAGGAGTGCAGGAGGGAAAAGTCTTTCAGTTCCGAGAGGCCGGGCACAACGCATTGTCTCCACCTTGAGGCACTGGCGGGGCCCCCAGGGCCAGCTGAAAGCATGTTGTGGCAGGGACTGGGGTGAGGGACATGTTCCACCAGGAGAGACGTGAATCACCTGCTCTATCGTACACAAGACGCTGGGATTGCGCCAAGGTTCCTAAGATGCGGTGTCTGTGGCCGAGTCAGCCTGCCCCTACCAGTCGGTGCTCAGCCTGGCCAGGGGTCAGCCCCAGGGTGGCAGCTGTAGAGGCTGTGGCTGGCCCTGCCTGCCCCGTTCATCCCCTCGGCAAGTGGTGGTTGGGATAAGGAGGGCCCTGGTTCCCCACAGTTGTTCACACAACATGGGGTCATCCGTTTGACCATGGAGCTCACGGGACGCTGCCTGCTGGCAGTTGGCTGTCCATGGGCAGCCCTTCCTGCACTGAGCCCTGACCACCCTCGGCAGCCTGGCACCCCGCTCGGGCCGCCCAGCGCCATCCAGGAGGGGGTCTGGGCCCTCGCCAAATCACCGAGGCCCTGATCTGAGGAAGGATAATGAAGCTGTTTTTCAGAGGGGCCCAGACCCCCACATGGAGCACCCGGCTTTGCTCTGGGCGGTTTATTGGGCATCCGCTCCCCTAACAACCTTACTGAAAAAAGGACTCATGGTCCAGGTCCCTTCCAGTACGTGATGGAGACCAGCTGGAACCTGCCTGCCTCAGGATGTGCCCTCACCACTGCTTAGGGGCATGGGCGTGTCGGCTTCCTTTTGGGGGCTCAGGGAGAGCCCAGCATTTCTGGAGGTTTCCTGAGGCCACAGGCAACTGGGTCTGCAGCCGCGTCCTCACCCAGGTTTTGGGTCCTGGTCACCCTGGACCCCTCGTGGCTTGGGGTCCGTGCTTTGCGGCACAGAAGCTGTGGGTGCCGGTGTGGCCCTCTGCTTGGCAGGCACTGCCAGCCACTGCATGACGTGACCGTGGTGGGGCTGTCAGGACACATACATCTCCGCGCAGACTGCTGCCACCCGCGGCCTTTTTGTTATGGAACCACTGCTGGGAGAGGGTGGTGTGTTATAAACGCTTGGCAAGCGGAGAGGCGCCTCGGGGCTGTTGGCGACACTTCCTTCCCCAGCACACCCCTCCGTTCCATTCTGCCTGGATCCAGATGGGATTGGAGATGCCCTGGGATGCGGGCACCACGCCCCTCAGTTCTGAGCACGATTGGTTTGTGAGGAGGATGGTGGGAAGAGACTCTGCCCCCGGTTCCCTAGAACGTGGATGTGAATTGCTTCAGTCCAGAGGATGCAGCCGCATCAGGCCCAGCAGATGGGCAGGGTAGGGCAGGTGTGTCTGCTGCTGGAGCCACAACTCACAGTGCCTTGGCCATCCCAGGCCCCGGCCGGGGCCACTCTCGTAGAGTTCTTTCAGGGAGGAGCTGACTGCCCGGCCCAGCCCATGGCTGTGGTCTGAGGGTACAGCGGCAACTATGCTAAAGGCCAGACAGTTGGCTTCATCAGAGTCCAGTTTTGCCAGAAGGGAGCGAGCTAGTCCTTCTCCAGCAAGTTCCCCGGCAGTTCCTTCCAGATCTTGGTGCGTTTAATTGTTGGAGAACCGCACAGCAGCTGCATGGCTCTCTGACGCCTCTGTAGAGAGATGAGGTGGGTGGAGCCAGGGTCTCCTGCTGCTCAGAACATGAACTCCCTTGAGTGTCCCCCACTGTGAAGCACCCCAACTCCCAGCTCCAGGGAGCACAGCTCGGGGTGAAGGAGAGGAGACCCCAGCATTCACGGGCACTACGCGAGTGTCACCAGATGGCAGACAGGGTTGGTAGATGAATTGCTGATTTTTGAGGTGCTGTGGGGACTCTCAGGGTGGGAGCACACCGGGAGGTGGCTGAGCAAACACAGGTGCCCGAGCCTCTCCGTGTCCAGTCATGTCAGGGTGTGCAACTCTGGAGGGAAGAGGGCGGTCTCCTTGCTCTGCTCCCTCCCTTTCACAAGGGAGGCTCTTTCCCAGGGCTGTGGACACAGGGCCCCTGCACTGCCAACCAGGGAACCAAGGGGAGGAGGAGACCAGGCACCCTGGGCTGGGCCTGACTGTGGGCAGACCACTGCCCTCCCCTGGGGCTGGGCGCTGGTGTCCTGGCCCCCTCGAGCTCTTGAAGTCTGCCCGTGGAAGGCCCACTGCATGTGGGCTGCATCGTCCATGGGCCTACAGGATTTGGAAGGAGCACGCCTGCTCCACTCATGCCCCTGCCCTGAACCCACCGTCACTCCTTCCCCTGAGGATGGGGACAGCCCGTGTCTGCTCCACGAGGCCCCCACTCCATGTGATTCGGGGACAGAGAGATGCAGGGTCCTGGGCAGTGGGACCCCAGGCTGTGCTGCTCAAGCACATCCCATCCCTCATCCCTGCTGGGTCCCTCTGCCAAGTACAGGCCTCCCGGCACTGACCTTCCTATCCTGATCACTCCCAACAAACTTGGGTGGGGTTTTAATTTTTTTTCGAATTCTGTCATTTTTGAGCCCAATGACTCAAATGACTAATAACTGTCTGGCATGGAGGAAAAGGAAGGGGAGGGCTGGGAGGAGCTCCTGTGTGAATTTGACCTTGATCCAGCACCCACTCCGCAGTCTCCCAGGCAGAAGGCCCCTGATGGGAGCTGGGACAGATACGGGGAGAGCAGGGGCAAACAAGAAGGGAGCATCTCCTTATCCCCACAGCCGTTTCAGGAGCACTGAGGGCTGGGAGGAAGGGCCACGGTGGGGCAGCCTAGGCCTGTGGGGTCTGTGGGCCCAGCACTGAGTCAGGCACAATGTGGTGGATCTGGTAGTAGCTGGATGCAGCAGTGTGGCAATCCAGGAGGGCTTCCTGGAGGAACTGGGTACTGTGTTTACAGGGGAGGCCACACCCATCTGTCATTGTGTACTGGGCATGGTTGTCACCCAGGACGCCCCAGGGTCCTTCAGCAGCAGGCATGAGTGGGGGTCCACTCCACATCCAGCCCTGCCCAGACCCCCCCCAGGTCAGACTGCTCCTGGAGCAAACCGTGTCTGAAGGGGCTGGCAGGATGCAGAGTGGACAGCAGCCCTCACTCTTCTGCGGGAAAAGCTTTCGTGTGCTTCCGTCGTTAGAAAAGTGAACGTAAGTACTTGGATATTTCTGTCTTGGTCCATTTTGTGATGATGAGACTGGGTAATTTATAAAGAAAAGAGATTTATTTTACACTGTTCCGGGGGCTGTGAAGTCCAAAATCAAGGCACCAGCGTGTTCAGTTGTGTGGTAAGGGCTGCATTCCCCAGAGAGGCAAAACGCCGTGTCCTCACGCGGTGGAAGGTGAAAGGGCGGAAGGGGGCCAAGCTCCCACAGTCAGGTCCTTTTACAGCATTATCTCTCCAGGACGGTGGAGCCTTCATGACCTGAACATCAGTCACAGTGCCCATCTCCCAGCACTGCTGCGTTGGGAGTTAAGTTTCCAACACGTGAACTTAGGGAACACTTTTAGACCACAGCGACTTAGAAATATGTGTATGTTCTTAACACAGCTGTGGCCTCAAGCAGGTCCCCTGAGCTCTCTGAGCTGTGGGCAGAGAAGCAGAGGAGGAACAGTGTGGCTGAAGGCACAGTCCTGCCTGGCTTCCTGAAGCAAAACGCTGTTTCTTTCTTTTTTTTTTTTTTTTTCCCCTGAGACCGAGTCTCGCTCTGTTACCCAGGCTGGAGTGCAGTGGTGTGATCTCAGCTCACTGCAAGCTCCGCCTCCCCGGTTCAAGCAGTTCTCTGCCTCAGCCTCCCCAGTAGCTGGGATTACAGGTACTCACCACCACGCCCGGCTAATTTTTTTTTTTTTTTATTTTAATAAGAGACGGGGTTTCATCATGTTGGCCAGGCTGGTCTTGAACTCCTGACCTCCTGATCCACCCGCCTCGGTCTCCCAAAGTGCTGGAATTACAGACGTGAGCCACTGTGCGCGGCCGACTCTGATTGTCAGGGTACTTGCTCTCTGGAGTCTGCTAGAACCACCCTTGTGGTATACTGGAACTGGCTTGCACCAGATGGTGAGAACCATGGGTTAAATTTTCAGGAAATGTGTGAGTTAACTTATAATAATCCCATTATTAAAAACAAAATTATATAAACTGACCTGTAGATAAATTATACTGAAGCTGAAAGTATTCATGTGAACACACTAAGAAGAGTAAATGATACCTAAATTAAGTGGAAGAAAGACAGTAATAAAGATTAAAATGGGAATAGATGAAGTAAAAATAGAAAAATAATGAAAATCATCTAAACCAAAAGTTCTTTTTTTGAGATGGAGCCTCACGCTGCTGCCCAGGCTAGAGTGCAGTGGTGTGATCTCAGCTGTCTGCAACCTCTGCCTCCCAGGTTCAAGCAATTCTCCTGCATCAGCCTCCCAAGCAGCTGGAATTACAGGCTTGCACTGCCACGTCCAGCTATTTGTTTTTCGTTTTTCTATTTTTAGTAGAGATGGGGTTTCACTGTGTTGGCAAGTCTGGTCTCAAACTCATAGCCTCAAGTGATCTGCCTGCCTTGGCGTCCCAAAGTTCTGGGATTACAGGTGTGAGCCACTGCCTACCCATCAGGTTAGTTCTTTCAAAGATAAATGAAATTGGCAAATCTCTAGCTAGGCTGATATGAGGGAGTGGAGAGGGATAGAGAAGAAGGAAAGTGAAGGAAGGCTTAAATTACCAGATCATAAATAAACGGGGACATTAGTGCCCACCATATGGAAATAAAAAGGTTAAAGGAATACTATGAACAATTGTATGCCAACAGCTTAAATAGTTTAGATGAAATGAGCGCATTCCTAGAAAGACATAAACTTCCAGAACCAACTAGAGGAAACAAAAAGTTTGAATAGACCTATGTTAAGTAAAAACAAGGAACGAGTAATCAAAACTTCCCGACAAGAAAAGCCCAGGACCAGGCTTCATTGGTGAATTGGTCCAAACATTTAAAGAAAAATTAACACCGTATCTTCTCAAGCTCTTCCAAAACATCAAAGAGTAGGGACCACTTTTTTTTTTTTGGTACAGAGTCTCGCTCTGTTGCCCAGGCCGGAGTGCAATGGCGCGATCTCGGCTCACTGCAACCTCCGCCTCCCGGGTTCATGCCATTCTCCCGCCTCAGCCTCCAGAGTAGCTGGGACTACAGGCGCCGCCACCGCACTCGGCTAATTTTTTGTATGTTTAGTAGAGACGGGGTTTCACCCTGTTAACCAGGATGGTCTCGATCTCCTGGTCTCGTGATCCGCCCGCCTCGGCCTCCCAAAGTGCTGGGATTACAGGCGTGAGCCACCGCGCCCGGCCAGGGGCCACTTCTTAACTCACTCTGTGAGGTTGGTATTGCCCTAATACCAAAGTATCAGACATCACAAGAAAACTACAGATCTGTGGATACAGACGTAGATGTCACTGTGGGTGGGTCTCCGTGTGGCCCCACAGTACCCCTCATCCCTGAGGCATGTGTGTCTCCTGCAGCACCACCATGATGGGGACGGTACCATCCATGCCTGCATCTCTGCACAGAGCCTGTGGCCTATGTAAAGGCGCTCTGTGAATGTTTGTCAGTGGGTCTTGATACCTCCAAATGCCTGGTTGGAGCAGGTTTTCAGGGAGACCCGATGGTGAACAAAGCCAGAGAACCAGCAGGCCTGAGCAAGGGGCAGAGAGGGAAGGATAGGGGATGCTGCTGCTCATGAATCTGAGTGATGCCTTCCAGGTTCTTGATAGTGTTTGAAGTGTCCACTACACCCTGCTAATAATGCTGCTTCCCTCATCTTACACATGTTAATCAGCATCTGAGAATAATCAGCGTCTGCAAGAAGAAATATCTTTGAAAAATCTTTGAGGAAATCCTCTCCAGGAAGCCAAGAGCTGAGGGGGCCCAGCATGTGGTGCTGGCGCGGGCCCTGATTGCGGCCATTAGCAGGGATACTTGTGACATTTCAGGGAAGGGTACATGGGGTCTGCCTGATGCCAGAGGCGCTTGAGCTGCTCCTGCCCGCTTCCACCTCTGAAACTCAGCCCCGCAAACACTCCCGAGGGCAGGGCGGTGGGAGGCAGCAAGGTCCCATGACTGCTGCGTTCCTGTTATGGCCCATCTGGGGATTCTGGGGCTCTTCTGAGGCTGACACAGGCAGGTCCCGTGTCCTGAGCCTGCGGCATTGCTTGTCCATGGCAGATGCTGGATGGATGTGCACAGCCCATGGGCGCTCAGTTCCACAACTCCCTGCCTCTCTGGGTGGAGTTTAAATATGGATGATTTTTCAGCATCCTGAAAGCCACGCTGAGTCTTGGGTGAGTGACGGAGCACTGTGACAGTTGATGCAGCCGGCAGGTTCAGGGCTGGCCTGTCCCAGCTCCTTCCAGAAGGGTTAGATGGATCACCCCATTCATTGTACAAACACCCATCCAGGGAAGTACTGCTGTGACCTCCTGTTAAAAGCAGGGAAACTGAGCCCCGCAAAGGGTGGAGCTGGCCCCAAGCCCACAGCTGGAAAGTGGGGGCAGTGCTGCATAGAAAGTCTCTGTTCTCTCCTGGAAATGCCCCTGCTGGCCCAGACCTAGGGCGTCGACGTGCAGAGAGAGAAAGGACCAGGCCTGTGGCCGCCTCTTGGGCTCCTGGGCAGTCATGGAATAAGGGTTCAAACGGACAGTGCCCTGTGCTGAGGGATGTGGAGGGAGCAGTGACAAGAGCCTAGAGGAAGGAACCACAGCCTCAGACTGCAGCGTCCAAAGAGGGCTTCCTAGAGGAGGTGAGGCCTGTGCCTGTCATTGTCAGGAGCAGGTGCGATTACAGGGCAGCACACCCAGGGACCTTGCCAGTCTCTGAACAGCAGACTCCTCGGCAAGTCTCTGAGAGCCCTGCTGAGGGCACAGCGCCTTCTGGACCCCGTGGTGGAGGATCCAGTATTCTTCCTGGCCTGTTGGCTGCAGATGGGGGACACGGGCAGAGACCCTGCCTCTGAGCCCTCGTCCACCCACAAAGGGACGCAGAATCATAGCCACAGCCTTGTTTGCTGGCTGGGCTTTGAGCAAGTGGAGAATTTTGCTCCAGCCACCATGGTCTGGCCGTGGAGCCAGGAGGTCTATGGGGACCATCCTATGGAGGGAGGGAGACATTCATAGCCCAGCCCACCGTCCACAGGCCAGCCATGAGGCTGAGTCCAAGACAGGAGGCAGGGAGGCGGGACCTCATGGTCACGTTCTCCTCAGGGGAGCCCCAATTCAGTGGTGCAGAGGGGCTCAGGCACCACCACAGCAGCTGGGCTGGATGGCGGGTGTGGGCGGAGGAGGCTCCAAGTCAGGGAGCCCTTCCAGGAGGAGGTGGCAGCCAAGCTGGGGATGGAGCGTTCTTTGCCCATGTGCTGCTTTTCTCCCCATCGTCACCCACTTGTTCTTCACGCCCTGTCCTGGTTCGATGAGGGACCCAGCTGCTGTCCTCTCTGAGGTGGCTGCAGGGCCCGGTGCTGGGGAGGCCTCCGTCCCTGGCCTTTGTGATGGGGTTTGGCTGTGCACAGGCACCGAGGACCAGCAGCCCCGCGGCCAGTGCCCTCCACCTTCCTTAGCTCAAGCCCTGCTTTGATGAACATACAATCCTCATGCTGTCTTTGATGTGATTTGAGGTTTCAAACTGAATTAAATAACATGATGAAAAACAAATCAAAGCCAGGGAAATTTTGGAGGAAACAATTTTATTTTGATCTTGGAGGTGCTTTGATCATGTGACATGGCGGGTGAGTAGGGCTGCCTCCCCGTTCCTCCCCTGCTCCGGGTGTGGGGCGGGGACAGCTCTGGGCCGTGTTCGGGGCCCATCTGGATGCCGAGTCATCTTCAGGCTCCCAGACTCCAGTTCAGCTTTCTAGGGGATTGGGCATTCTCTCAAGGGCTGTCCCCCCAAAACAACCCAGGCTCCCATATTGCAAGTCCTCTAAACTCATTGTTTTCGGACACACTGTGCCCTCCCTGTCCCATCTCCCAGTGCCCGGCAAGGACGTCGCTGTTTCCTGACGGGGTTGGAAGCGGCTCGGACTCTTTGGAGCAGAAGTGGGGCTTGATCACCTCTTGGGTATGCTCGTGGTGTGAACATTTTTCTTTATTTTTTTGTGGAGCTATGTTGCCATCAAGAGGTCCAGACCCTTCTAGAAATCTTGGACAGGTTGTAAGGAATGAACTTAAAAACTCTTTACACCGAATTTTCCCCTAGAGACAATTCTTTCCAGCCAATAAAAGGCCCAGCAGCCCCCTTAGCCGCAGAATGCTGTGGTGTTAGAGCTGATGGTCGTGTTTTCAGGAGAACAGCTGCATGTCCCAGGTGAACTCATCTTAGCACCTCGTGGAGGCAGATGGCCGGAGCTGCAGAGCGTGTGCTGGGGTCACCCCGCTGGGCCCTGCCCTGGCTCCGCACCTTACCAGCTGTGCAACCACACAGCGCTTGGCCCTCTCCCGGGCCGGGGTCTCTCTTCTGTCAGCGGAAGTGAGGAGGCCGCTCACCTTCCGGGTGGGTTTTGGGGGTCAGGAGGTGAAGGGAGCAGATACTGTCAGAGCTCCTGGCCCTGGGAGCACCCTGACCCGTGCACACAGCTGCTCTTACGGTCTCAGAAACCCAAGGCCAGCTGCTGGAATCTCAGCGTGGGGGGTGGGGGGCGTGTCTCCTCGGGGAAAATCTGACGCAGGAGCAGGTACGGTGAATACAGTCAGAGCTCATTCATTCCAGCTCTACTGCCGTGGAGCCCAGGACAGTGTGGGCTCTCCAGGCCGTAGGTGACCTTTGTGGGAAGAAAGATTTACTGAGGAAACCATGAGAGCAGGTACGGGGCGTGTGTCCAAATCGTCTGGGCCTCTGCGCAGTCCACACCGCGATGGGGGTTGCTGGCGTACTGCTGGCCCTATGGTCAGGGTCTGCGGCCACTGGGCACAGTGTCCCACCAGAGCGTGGAGAGGGATACTCCCCATGCCCCACCCTCGGCCCTGAGCCTCCTCGGGCACCTCTTGCCTGCTGGAACCTTGCCCCAGCCCTCTCTCCTAGTGCCCTTCCCAAGTTTACAGAAGAAGGCCAGGCTGAATGGCGTGCAGGCCTCGAACCCCGGCCGCAGAAGTCACCCCATGAGGTGAAACTGGGCGCTGTTTCGTCCTGACCATGCGTGGCCAGCCGGTGCCCCGAGGGTTCATCTGTGTCCTTCTAAAGGCACCTCATGGCGTGTTTCCGGTCAGTAGTCAGACATTCCGCTCATCTCCCTGGATTCAGAGCCTGCTGGACACTGATTGGTGTCCAGGCCTGGTCCCGCCCTGCGGGGCAGTGCAGCGGGGAACCGAGAGGGGCAGTGTGTGGCAGTGGGTGCCAGATTTGGAGGAGCCGCCAGGGACTCGTTCCCCCACCCTCCTGGACAGCGTCCTCCTCCCTGCACATCCTTCTGGGTAATGCTCTGGGAGCCTCCTGGCTCTGGAGACACAGTGGGATGGAAAAGGCCAATAAAAGACAAATACACAAGTCTGCAGAAATGAACCAGGGGTCCTGGGCTGCAGAGACGTCCGCAGGGGAGATGGTGCCTGGGGGCTCATTGGGGTGCCCACTTTGGGAAGCTGGTGTTGTGGCTGATACCCGCAAATCCAGGCCTTGTGAATACCTGGAAGCCAGCTCCAGGTGGATGTGGGGCTGGGGCTTGGCCTGGGTGGTGAGGATGTGCCTGGTGCCTGGGGGGACAGCGGGAGGAGCTCGCAAGAACGTGGTGGGAGCACAAGGCTTAGAGGTTGGCATGGTGCAGGGAGTCAGGGCTGGTCCCTGGTCAGGGGCTCTGCAGGTCAGAGGACTGGCAGATTCAAATCTGCCGGGAGCCTTGGGGGTGCCAGGAAGGTGACGGACCACTCCGATGGCCTTCTACAAAAATCTCTCCGCTGCTCTCTGGACTGGAAGTTCAGGGCAGCAAGAGGAGTCTGCAGAGGTCAGGCTGGGCAGAAAGTGGCAGTGACTGTGGCCGTGTGGGGAAGTGGGTGATGGGGGTGATTCAGGGGTTCGGGCAGCGGGGCTCCAGTAGAGCTGTGAGACCGTGTGGAGGGCAGAGCCTGGGTGTATGTGCAGCGATGCTTTGTGTCCACCCCAGGAGGCCCCAGGCACACGTGGAGCATCCGTTCTGCCCCCCAGCTGGTGCAAGCCCACCCGAGCAGGTGTCCAGCAGGCACGGAGTGAAAGACACAGGCTGGGAGCAGGTCAGACTGGCAAGCCTGCATGGGTGTGGGAGTGTTGAGGTCACCAGGGGAACTGAGGCAGCAGCTGAGGACACAGGACCCTAGGTGATGGCCACGCACTGGCCCACAGAGGGACCATCCTGACCTGCCCGCTGTCGCAGCTGCAATGGTGGCCTCTCCCGATCCTTGCCCTCCCCATGAGGCTGCCTGTGGAAGGAAGCAGACCTCCCACGCAGGGAGCCCGAGAGGTGAATAAAGGTCTTCTTTAATTATTCAGACCGCCCAGCAGATCTGGCAGCTCATGCCTCCCACAGGAGCAGAGCCTGACTGATGGGAGCGGGAGCTGCGGGAGGGACGTGGGGACGCTTGGGACGCTCCAGGACGGAGGGCGGCTGGATGAGCAGGGTGCTGGGCCCCTGTGTGTGCCTTAGCTGCAGTTTGGTTTGGCTTTAACTTTTTGTCATTTTTAAGTGTCTGGCTCATTTTAGAGCCAGGTGACTTAACAAAGGTTTCATTTATCATTGGGAAGGGAAGGATATTTCTATTCTGAGTTATAGACGTGTCAATAGGGTGCGGCTTCTGAAGGTCAAGCCAGACCCTGCAGTTGGGGGCACTAGAGTGGGCTGAGGGGCCACACTGGGGTTAAGTGGCCTGCATCTTTGTCGGTCCTGTGCCTCTCTGCCCGTCACCTTGGATCAGTCACCTTCCCATTGGTGATGAGGGGAGATGCAACTGTAGACAAAGGGCAAAGTGCGGCAGCCTGCACACAATAACTTAGGGCGTTTGCAAGCTTGATTTTACCCAGCCAACTCGATCTCTATCACCACGTGGTGGCAGCAAACCAAAATTGCAGGCATACTTGTTCGGAGGTAAACACATAGCATTACTTCCTGTGGTTTCAGTTACCCATGATCAAAGGTAGTCCAAAAATATTAAATAGAAATTTCCAGAAACAAGTAATTTGTAAGTTTTAAATTGCATGTCATTCTGAGTAGCGTGACAAAAATTTTGCACCATTCCACTTTATCCCATCTGGTCTGAGAACCCTCCCTTTTCCCAGCATATCCACGCTGTCCAAGTCACCTGCCTGTTAGTTACTAAGTAGCCGTCTTGGTTATCAGACTGTCATGGCATCATAATACTTGTGTTCAAGGTACCCTTATTTTACTTAATAATGACCCTAAAGTGCAAGAGCAGTGGTGATGCTGGCAATTCAGATATGCCAGAAAGAAGCGGTGAAGTGCTTCCTTTAAGTGAAAAGATGAGAATCCTCAACTTCATAAGGAAAGAAAAAAAAATCATATGCTGAGGTTGCTAAGATCTACAGTATAAACAAATCTTCTATCCATGAAGGAAAAAGACACTCATGCTGGCTTTGCTGTTGCACCTCAGACTGCAAAAGTTATGGCCATGGTGCATAAAAAGTGCTTAGTTAAGATGGAAGAGGCATTCAGTTTGTGGATGGAATACACGAACAGAAATGGGTTTTGATTGATGGCAGCTGGGTTTGGTACTCTCTGCCGTTCCAGTCAGCCACTGGGGGTCTGGGGGCATATCACTTGTGAATAATGGGGGGCTGCATCTCCTTTGAATGTTGCCTCTGATGCCCGAATGATGTGAGGAAAGTCCCCCAGACCTTGACTCAGTAAATGATCTTCCCTATCATCAGGCCGTCTTTGATGACCCTTATGAAACTATGTCTATACAATTCTGTTGGTTTACAAAATATGCTGTGTAGACGTATTCTGAAGAGATTATTTGATCTTACATTGGACTTAGAAGTCCAAAATAGGTGACTATTCTTTTTAAAAATGTAACTAAAAAAAAATATTTCATTGACACATCTATACAAATTGGAAATTGTAAGTGCAAACCTTGAGGCCTCTGGCCTGGCCCAATCTCACCCCCCTCATTTGCTCACCAGAGCCGTATAACTTCTGTCACTGCGGGTTTGCCTGTTTCAGAACCTCCCATCAACGGAAGCAGGGAGTAGGCATCATTTTTGGACTTGGATCCTTTCCCTCATTATGTCTGTGAGAGCCGCCCAGGCTGTCATGTGTGGTGACAGTCTGATACTCTCATTGCCGTGTAAAATGTCCCTGTACCGCCATCTATCTGTCTGTGCCAAGGACAGTAGACATGCAGGCGCTTTTGAATTTTGAGTCATTCTGCGTGACGCTGCTGTGAACATACTCGGTGCACATCTCCAGGTGGCTGTGTCCACTGACTTATCTCCAGCATTTGCTTTGGAGTGGCAGGGCTGTGACCTAGCCACGGTAGGTGCTGCAGAGCATTTCTCAAAGCGACTGCACCGTGTCACGTGCCATCAGCAGTCCGTGCATGTTCTGTGTGTGCCGTGGTCCTGCCAGCGCCGGCAATGGTCAGTGTGTTTAATTTCAGCCATTCTGCTGAGCTTCTGGTGTTTCGTGGACTTGGTTTTTAATGCTGCGTCAAGATTCTGGGCGTGACTCTACAGCCGTCCGGAGTGGCCCAATAGCTGCTTTTTGTGAAGTGTTCATTTGCGTCTTCCACTCATGTTTATTGAGTTGCTGGTCCTTTTGTTAAATAATTCGCAGGAGCCCTTCCTGTGTGCTCCATTCAAGCCTGGGTTTATTCTGTGGCTGGTTTTTCATTTGCTTAATGGTACATCTTGATGAGCAGAAATTCTTAATTTTAGCTAAGTCGAATTGATTCATCTTTTCCCTTACAGGGCGTGTGTTTTGTGTTCTGTGTGGGAAACGTGATCTTACCCCAAAGCCGTGAGACGTTCTCTTGCGTTCTTGCGCTAGCTTCCCGGCCTTACATCACACAGTTAGGTCTACCGGCCATTTCTGATTAATGTTCCATGTGGTATCAGATGGATCTCGAGGCTCATTTTTTTTCTCTGCACATGGATACCCGACAGATCCAACATCATTTATTGAAAAGTTCTAGCCTTTCAGTCCTAATGGTTTTATGTAAAGTTCTGAAACACTTTAGAGACAGAATGGAAGACTGGGCCTCATCCCTGATTTTATTATATCTAATTAGCTAATCATCTTTTATGTCTCATCAGCTGAAAGCCAGAGCTGAGATCACACACAGATTCCTATCTGGCGGCAGGCGCCCTCCCGAGAACGCTAACGAACCAGGGCCCTCTCTGTTTTCCTTTTCCCTGGGCCGCTTGTGTGAGCATCTCAGGGTGGGATCTGCAGTGGGGATGTGATAGCTGCTCCCCACCTGCCCCCATCGCCCCCACTCTGCATCCAGCCTAGCCCTGGCCGCCTACCCCTCCCATGGGAACAAGGGGCCTGGCCTGGCTCCAGGAGGGTGGGGACTCGGAGAGGTCCCCGGCCTGGTGGTCTTTCTAATGGCCTGACTGGCAGCAGAGGAGCCTGGTGTGGTGCGCAGCATTGCAGAGGCCACTGTGTGCCCTGGGTCACCAGAGGGGAGCGGAGCTGTGACCGCTGCTGAGCTGACCCTGCAGATGTTTGGGGGGTTCAAATATGACCGCAGCCAGGAAGAGCTCTGGGGCCACGTCTTCCCCTCTCTGCGCTCAGAGGGGAAATGCCAGCTATTACCCCAGCCGAGAAATGGGCCATGGGGCTTGTTCTGCAGTGTCTGATGGCCATGGGTGTGTTTTGTCTGTTACTTCTTCAGTTTATACAATTCATTGTTTCTTAGAGAAGGTTTAGGTTTACAGAAAGAGCAGGAAGCAGAGGGTGTCCACAGCTCCCTCCCACCACGGGGCACCATTACTGGACTCTCATTGGCGAGGTCCACTGGTTACAATTGACCAGCCAGTACTGAGACCCGTGACCAGCCAGTACTGAGGCCCGTGACCAGCCAGTACTGAGACCCGTGACCAGCCAGTACTGAGGCCCGTGACCAGCCGGTACTGAGGCCCGTGACCAGGCGATACTGAGGCCCATGACCAGGCGATACTGAGGCCCGTGGCCAGCCAGTACTGAGGCCCATGACCAGGCGATACTGAGACCCGTGACCAGCCAGTACTGAGGCCCGTGACCAGGTGATACTGAGAACCGTGACCAGCCAGTACTGAGGCCCGTGACCAGCCAGTACTGAGGCCCGTGATCAGGTGATACGGAGACCCGTGACCAGCCAATACTGAGACCCGTGACCAGCCAGTACTGAGGCCTGTGACCAGCCGGTACTGAGGCCCGTGACCAGCCGGTACTGAGGCCCGTGACCAGGCAATGCTGAGGCCCGTGACCAGCCAGTACTGAGGCCCGTGACCAGCCGGTACTGAGGCCCGTGACCAGCCGGTACTGAGACCCGTGACCAGCCGGTACTGAGGCCCGTGACCAGCCGGTACTGAGGCCCCTGACCAGGCGATACTGAGGCCCGTGACCAGCCGGTACTGAGGCCCGTGACCAGCCGGTACTGAGGCCCATGACCAGGCGATACTGAGACCCGTGACCAGCCAGTACTGAGGCCCGTGACCAGGTGATACTGAGGCCCGTGACCAGCCAGTACTGAGGCCCGTGACCAGCCAGTACTGAGACCCGTGACCAGCCAGTACTGAGGCCCGTGACCAGCCAGTACTGAGGCCCGTGATCAGGTGATACTGAGACCCGTGACCAGCCGATACTGAGACCCGTGACCAGTCAGTACTGAGGCCCGTGATTAGCCAGTACTGAGGCCCATGACCAGCCAGTACTGAGGCCCGTGACCAGGTGATACTGAGACCCATGACCAGCCAATACTGAGACCCGTGACCAGCCAGTACTGAGGCCCGTGATCAGCCAGTACTGAGGCCCGTGACCAGGCGATACTGAGGCCCGTGACCAGCCGATACTGAGGCCCGTGACCAGCCAGTACTGAGGCCCGTGACCAGGCGGTACTGAGGCCCGTGACCAGGCGGTACTGAGGCCAGTGACCAGCCGATACTGAGGCCCGTGACCAGCTAGTACTGAGGCCCGTGACCAGGCGATACTGAGGCCCGTGACCAGCTAGTACTGAGGCCCGTGACCAGGCGATACTGAGGCCCGTGACCAGGCAGTACTGAGGCCCGTGACCAGGCGATACTGAGGCCCGTGACCAGGCAGTACTGAGGCCCGTGACCAGCCAGTACTGAGGCCCGTGACCAGCCGATACTGAGGCCCGTGACCAGCCGGTACTGAGGCCCGTGACCAGCCAGTACTGAGGCCCATGACCAGGCAATACTGAGGCCCATGATCAGCCAGTCCTGAGACCCATGACCAGGCAATACTGAAGCCAATGACCAGGCAATACTGAGACCTGTGACCAGGCGATACTGACGCCCGTGACCAGCCAGCGTCCACAGTGTGCACTGCCTTTCCCTCTTGGTGTGGCACACGTCACGGGCTTTGGCAAATGCACAGTGCCAGGAATCCCCATGACAGCGTCACACTGGCTAGTTCCACTGCCCTGAAACCCCTTGTTGGATTGGGTTTCACATGCCCCAGATCGTGGGGGCGGTGACGTTAGCAGGCCTCCCTCCTGCCTCCTGGGAGACACAGGCACTGCACGTCTGCTGTGGGGGCTGTGGGGAGCATTCCATTCGGAGCCCAGGAGGTGGAGGCTGGCTGACTGTCTCAACCTCCCTCACCCCAATGGTGCTGAGTGGTTGGAGGGATGGGGAGGGACCCGGGGAGTAGGCGTCCAGAGAGTCACCCAGGCACCATAGCTGCATAGGTGATTTCCAGAGAAATGTCACTCGGTCCTGTCTGGGGAAGCCCAAATAAGGACAGCCTGGGACTGAGGGGGAGGAGGGCAAGTCAGGTGAGATCCCTACTTGGAGAGGCAGCATCCGTGGCCGCCACCCCTCCCAGCATGCAGCAGGCCCGTTTCTGCCTGGAGCTTTTGCAGGGGCAGCACAGGGCAGCAGGGACGAGGTCTGTCCATCCGAGCGGCCTGCAGGAGAAGCCTGGAGCCTTCTCGTCCCCAGCCAGCCCCGCACTGCATCTGAGAACCGCACGCTCCTGGTTTGGGTACCACCTAACGGTGTGATGATTTACCTGTCTGATCCCTTTCACCCAGGAGAACAGAGCATATTTCTGGGCAGGAGTCAGGAGGCCGACCGAGAGGAAGGGAGGAAAGATTGGAAAACTTCTAATAAAATTCCATTTCCTGAAATAGCCATAACTGTGATCCTGATACATTTGCAGTCTTATTGGTTCTGACATGGGTATTGCATGTTAGTGAACATCTTCCACGTGAGTGCCCCTCCCGCCTTCCGTGCCGCACTCCCCTGTTGATATTTATTCATCTCACGGGCTTCGCTGGTATCTTGAGGCTCCTTGAGACTCCGCGCTGCATTATAACCCTGCCTGGTTAATGCAATTTCTCTTATATTCTGACTCCCCTGACAAAAGCAGTCGGCTTCTGGCCACCAGGGCCACAGAGTTTCTGTCATGAGCACGGGTCTTCACTGGGAGCTGTAATCCCCCAGCACTCAGGGCTGTGTCTTCACTGGGAACTAATCCCCTAGCACTCAGGGCCGCGTCTTCACTGGGAGCTAATCCCCCAGCACTCAGGGCCGCGTCTTCACTGGGAGCTGTAATCCCCCAGCACTCAGGGCCGAGTCTTCACTGGGAGCTGTAATCCCCCAGCACTCAGGGCCGCGTCTTCACTGGGAGCTGTAATCCCCCAGCACTCAGGGCCGAGTCTTCACTGGGAGCTGTAATCCCCCAGCACTCAGGGCCGCGTCTTCACTGGGAGCTGTAATCCCCCAGCACTCAGGGCCGAGTCTTCACTGGGAGCTGTAATCCCCCAGCACTCAGGGCCGCGTCTTCACTGGGAACTGTAATCCCCCAGCACTCAGGGCAGTGTCTTCACTGGGAACTAATCCCCCAGCACTCAGAGCCGCGTCTTCACTGGGAGCTATAATCCCCCAGCACTCAGAGCTGTGGGCCGTGATCTTGCGAGGACACCGCCTTCCTGGCACCGGGATTAACTTTCCTCCTGGTGGTCGTGGAGGCTGCGGGGAGCCGGCGTTGTGGGGTGGTTGCGGGGCAGGGGGGCGCTCAGCGTCAGCACTGGTGGATTAATGGAGATGAAAGGGCAGGACCAAGCTGTCTGAATGGGCATCGCCATGGTCCCAGTGCTGACGACCTCCCCAGATTCGTGTGTTGAAATCCTCACCCTCAAGGTGATAGTATTTGGGAGGTGAGTAGCCGGTGAGAGGGGAGCCCTCAGGAATGGGATTAGTGTCCTTAGAAGAGAGACCCTCCCCACTTCCCCCATGTGAGGACACAACCGGGAGGCACCGTCTGTGAACCGGGAAGTCCACGCCAGACACCGAATCTGCCGATGCCTCGATCTCAGACTTTCCCGTCTCTGGAAATGGGAGAGATGAACTCGTTGTGTCCAAGCGCCCCAGCCTGTGGTCTGTTGTCTTGGTAGTCCGCGTAGACTGAGGCAGGCGTTGCTTCATTTCCAAACTCTGAAAAAGGAGAAGGTGGCTGCAGGTCCCAGCCCGTGAGCTTCTCCTGCAGTGAAACCCAGAAACCTATCAGGCAAAAGGAGCTCCTGGCCCCAGGGTAACCCCTTTCAAGCCCAGCCTGCTGCGTCCATGCAGTCCGTGAGGACCCACTTCTAGAAGGGCAGGTGCCCATGTCTCCCTCAGTAGGGCTGCATCCCAGGCAGATTCACTGGCCTCACCATGGTGAGTGACTGACCCTGAAGTGCCCCACGTGACCAGGGAGCACCCTGCCTTTGAGTTTCCAAAATTAGATGCAGCAGGGTCCTTGGAATAATGACGAGAGAATGCCTTCTCCATCTGTCCCAGGTGTGAGTTAGTGGCATAGCCTTTCCTCCCCGAGCCAGGGGGTCTTCAGGGACCGAGTCAGGCTCCTGGGGACAGAGGTGCCGTGGGAGGAGCCCCTGTGTCAGGTAAGGCACCAGGTCCACCTGCTTCCCAGCCCCGTGTTGCCCACTCGCCTGCAGGAACGAAGCTTAGCTCAGAGACCGTAAGTGCTTCGTGGCCCTCGCATAAGTAGGGCTATTGCAAAGCCGAGATTGTGATTCCACGTCTCACGAGCCCCCAGGCAGCGCTGCCTCCCGCCTGAGCTGGCTTCTCCATTCAGTTAGCTGGAAATTGAAAAACAAACAAACAAACAAACTCAGACCTCTCCAGGTCCCCAGTCCTGGCTGTTACTGCCTCTCAACTCCCAAGCAGCTTGTCTCAGCCGTCCAAGCCTGCAAATCCCTCCTGCGGAAAGGTGAAGGATGATGTCCCAGAGCCAGATGTTCAGCCCTGGCCTCGTGTTAGGTGCCTACACCCTTTCAGAGGGCGGCTTTCCTGGCTGTGCGTGTGCTCAGGGGCTGGCCCACCCTGCCCCTCATCCTGTAATCGGCTGCTAATGGCCCTGTGCGCCTTGGGGGTTGGCCCTCCTTAATGGTGGCTTTTATGGTAAATAATTGCAGTATTGGTTACCATTCCTTTATCTAGGGCACATTTCCTCTGAAGAAGTCATTATGAATTGGCTTACAGGGTTTGGAACGCTCTTTTTAATGAAGGCTCTTGCTGGACCAAGGCTCAGAGGACAGAATGCTTAAGCAGGCGCTGGAAGGCCAGGCCTGGTGGGCACTGGGTAAACACACCCACACCAGCCTTTTAGTGGCTAAGCCTGTGGCAGGCTGTCAGCTCAGACTCAGGAGAGCTGCCGTTTGGGCTCAGCCCCACTCCCGGCCCCGCATTGAGGCTCTGGAGAGTGAAAATGGGGGGAATCCGTCGGCGGAGGTGAGGGAAGCAGGTGCAGTAGCCGCATGGCCTGGGCAGAGTCGAACCCAAGGTCGAAGCTCCTTGCAGCAGAGACAGGATTTAGGAGCTGCTGGTTAATGACCCGGCAATTTTGCCGTCTCATCAGGATGTAGGAAAATGCTGGGTGGAGGCATTTTGTCACCGCCTGAAGGCAAGAAAGCACCTCCTAAGTTGTGTGAGGGCGATTTTACATGATGGAGACCGTCAGGAGCCGCGGCTTCTTCAAGTCAGCTTTATGGGCCTCTGGTGACTCTCTGTACGATAAATAAGGCAGGGAAACGCCGTTCCCAAAGCCTGGGACAGTTGGTGCTAACTTATCTGTTTGAATGAAAATCTTAAACCTTGTTAAGTCAAACTGCCATTGCTCATTACCCATAAATTAGGAGGCCAGAGGGAAGCATCACCCACTGGAATTGATTAGAAAAATGTAGCTAGAGGATCTTTTATATCCCAGGGACACACCAAGCTGGAAGGAATAGACTGTGCCATTTGCTGATGCTCTTAAATCATGCCTTGTACATTCAGGTTGCACAGACGTGCAGGAAACCTGTGCCCTCCGTGTCCTTAGCTTCCAGCTGAGTTCTCACCCTGCTAAGCTTCCCCAGGAGCTCGAGCCATTTGGGGAAATAGCCAGGAGGACCGGGATAAGCAGGTCCTGAGCCGTGAGTCCTCCTCGGTGTCCAGGGAGCACTGAACGGAGCCAACTAGCCCCTGACCTGGAAGCCCCACCAGCCCTTTCACCTGTCTCCTGGCTCAGGGCATTTCTGACACCTGGGGTGCTCTCTTGAGAATCATAGAAATTCTCAGCCGAAAGTGGCGCTGGCTTGCTGAGGTATCCAGCCTGGGGTGCATTCCACTCTCTTTGGAAAAGTCACAGGGCTCCCTGCTTTCTTCATCAGTGCTCATCCCAACCAAGCCATCCAGAGTGGTGACTCCTTCAAAGGCCAGTGTTCTGGGAGCATGACTGTTGGGATGGCACAGTGTCTGGAGAGGAACCTGCCATCCCGGTCAACGAACCTGAGTTTCAACCAAACATGAACAGACCGATTTGTCAGAGAATCCCCTGGCCTCCCGAAGCCTGATGAGACCTTCAGGGCACCTCCAGTCCTGGACACACACGCAAACGGTGGCCCGTCTCTGAAAACAGCTCCCTTCTGTTGCTGTCCCTGCTACATGTCCCTGGAGAGTCCCTCAACTGTGACTCGGAAATCAGCTCCCTGATGTGTGACCAGGCCCAAGATTGCAGGCAAAGAGAGAAGGTGCCTCCTTCCAAGACCCAAACAGTATCTGATGAGCGGGGAGTAAGCCCGGGGTGTGAAACTACTTACTTGGGGTCCAGATCTTGAGTCTTGCACATAGTAACTGTGTGTCTTTGAAGCAACCCCTGAACCTCTCCAAGTCTCAGTTTTCTGGTTTGTAAAGGGTGTTTGTAACACCTGCCTCAGGGATCAGAGATGATTTCTGTAAGCTATTGAGATTATTTCATTGTATTTATCAAGCTCAGCTGATATTGAGAGATTTTCATCTCTTAAGTTTCCTTCTCTGGACGCTGAGTGTCAACAGCCCTTGTTCTTGGCTTGGTTTTTGGACTCCCGATTATTAAGCCTTAGCTGCTGGACTCTGGGGAAGTTGGTTTGTGGGAAATCATCATACTTCTGCTGCCTGCATCTGTGTGCAATACAACAGTCCGCTTCAGTTATCTTCACAACTAGCATCCAAAATTAATGTTTATGGTAGAGAATTTGGACAGTAGAGAAAAAATGTAGCCTAAAGAAGAAAATGGAAATAATTCTTTTATTTCCCTAAGGAAACTTCTATTAGCTTTTTTGAATGTATCAATTTTCCTTACATTTATCAGGGGATAAAAAGAAATGGGTGAGATTGAAGAAGTTGCTGCATGTCAGATAAGTATTTCCTCAAAGCATGATTTGTTGTGTGTGATACCGTGGCTGGGTATGGAATTACAGCACAAACAGATTTTCTTTTGGAGCTTTGAAGACATCGCTTCCTTGCCTTCTCCCAGCCTACATGATGGCTGTGTGATATCTCACTCCTTTGCTGATCACCCCTCAGGAACCCATGTACCCTCCTTTTGACCTTTTCATTCAGGTGCATCATTGGATGACATCTAGGTGTGTTGACACCTCTGGGCGCATGGGAAGTTCAGGTTTAGCTCGGGGAATTTTACCTATCTGTGATTGTTTCTTTTCCTCCATTGTCTTTATTTCCCTTGGGACTCTGATCAGAGCAGTTATTCTCCGTTGGGAATAGAACCTCAACACCCAGGCACGTGCTGGTGGTTTTCATCACTATAAAGACCAGGGTCCTGACGGCAGTTGGTGCTCAGAGCCCTGGACGCGGAGTCCTGGGTATGTCCAGGACAGTGCAGAACAGACAAAAACCCTGACCCCAAGGCTGATGATGGCACATTACACCCAAGGCTGATGGCATCTAGTGAGAGCCCGTTCTGCCCCAGCTCTTCACCCGCCTCACATCTGGACTCCTCTTCACACTCCTCACATCTGGACTCTGTGGGGTGTTGCAGGAATTGTCCTTGGCCCTTCCTCCTGCTTGGGCCCCGCCGTAGAGATGCAGGTCCCGGTTTCATCTTCTCTCATTTCTTGGGACTTTGCCCCCAACTGCAGGTGCCCTTCTAGCAGTTAGTTACAACGAGACTGTATGTCACGTTGGTGCCTCCGGCATTGCCTGTCCCCACCTGCCCCAGCCAGAACTCGAGTCTCCCCAAGGCGGGGCTTTTGTTCTGCTGGCGGTTCGTTTCTCGTACCCATCCACACATGTCCGTGGTTTGACTGTGTGGACTGTTGTGTTCACACATCCCAGGATCTGCCCTTCCTGCCTTTGGAACGAGCTTTATTTGAGTGACCTTTCAGGTATGTCCCTCCTCAGCCTTCGAGTTACAGTTCGCACAATGGTGATCTCGGTGTTATTGATTGAATCACATCATTTGCAAACCGTGCTTTTGTTTGGGTGTCGACATTGGGGCTGATCCATGTTAGTGCAGTTAGATGCTGCATCTAGGCCCTAATGACTGCCTGCCCTAGAACGACACATCACAAAGGCAGGGGCAGTGGGAGGTCCACACCCACCACAGAAGGAGCCCGCAGTCAGCATGCTGTGGGGAGAGGGGCCTCCTTACCTTGCCCATTGGGTCTGCAGTGTGATGGGAGATTTGCAGCATTAGCAGTACCTATAAGAACAAGCCTGGCCCTATGCACAGAGTTTTATTGGGACATTGTCAGACCATTCTTTCGGCGTTTCTGTGGCTGCTTTGTGTCACAGTGACAGAGACAAGAGGCTGAGATAGAGACTGCATAGCCACAGAGGCCAAACGATTTGCTTTCTGGCCAATTTTTTTTTCTTTTTTTTGAGACGGAGTCTTGCTTTGTCGCCCAGGCTGGAGTGCAGTGATGTGATCTTGGCTCACTGCACCCTCCACCTCCCGGGTTCAAGAGATTCTCCTGCCTTAGCCTCCCAAGTAGCTGGGATTACAGGTGCCCATCACCAAGCCTGGTTTATTTTTGTATTTTTAGTAGAGATGGGGTTTCACCATGTTGGCCAGGCTGGTCTCGAACTCCTGACTTCAGGTGGTACCCCGACCTCGGTCTCCCAAGCTCTGGGGCCTTCTAAGAAAAAGTTTGCCAGTGACTTGCAATCAGAGTTCATTTTGTTCACATAAAGATCAACGTGGTATTCCCAAGTGGCAGAGATGCAGGACTCAGGAGGCTCCCTGTGGCGGGGCTCCCGTCGGAAACTCTGGGCCTCAGAGGTTGCAGCAGGAGACAAAGCAGGGGATGCAGAGCAGCCTTCAGGGACCAGCCTGGAAAGGGCATCTCTGCTGCCCTTGACAAAGCGGCCCGGCCCATCCACCTACTTATGGGATCCTGGGAGGCATATTCCTGTTATCAGGGCAGCCAAAGGGGAAATAGGCTGGAGAAGCTTTGCCCAGACAAGCGGATACCCGCTAGCTGGGCATCTCATCAGGGCAGTCCTGGTGGCAGCCATTTTCAACACCAAGCTTGGGGGAGACCCAGGAGGCATGTGCCGAGGTTGCTCTGACACCACTGGGTGCAGAAGCCTGGCTTCCCTCTGCAGTCTCCAAGCATCTGTCCTGGCCCTTCCTTCGCAGCTGCCGGGCAGCCCTGCCTGCTGACTGAGGCCTGAGGCCTCCTGCTTTCTTGGTCTTCAAGACCCGCCCTGTCCTCCCCAGTCTCCAGGTCAGCATCGTACCACTGCACACAGGAGCGCAGCCCTAAAGCCTGAAGGCCCTGGAGGCGGCTCCTCCCAGAACCACTGCCCCGTGCATCACAGCGCACCCTGATGCCCGGGCACAGGTGCCACATTTGCCCTCATCCAGGAGCAGGGAGTTGGCACCCACCACTGGCAAGCGGGTTCTGCCTCTAGAAGGCTGCTGAGGCAGCTGGCAGTGGGGCAGGCAGGTGGCCTTGGCTGGATCATTTGAGGCTTGGAATAAGACACAGAGCACAGGCTGATCTCAGCCCCCAGAGGGCTCACAGGCTGCCTCTCTGGGCCACAGCAGCCAGCCTCAATGGTCCAGCCATGTCCCCGGCCTGCCCAGTGAAAGGAACCAGAGTGTTCTGGGGAGAGCAGAGAGCCTGGACAGCGTCCACCTCATGGCTTTGGCCTGTCCCTCCCACCTGGGCTCCAGGTTCCATCTGGGATTTGGGAGTGGCCATAGGCCACAGGTGGGAGGATGCCTTCTGGGTCTGGGCCAGCTGAGCCTTTGAGGGAGGGTGGACATTGTCCGGGGAGAAAGGGGCCAGCAGACATGCCTCTTTGGGGGTGGGGGAGGCAAGTGAAGGAGGAATTGGAGGGAGGCTTCAACCTTGCTTTGGCTTTCCTGTGGCTCCCGCTCAGAGGTGCAGGGGGAACAGCCGTCACCACTGTGGGTGATTCTCCCTGGTATGCTTGGTGGTCGTTCAGGAGTCTACACGGCTCCCGCTCTCCAAGCTTGTGTGATGTCCGGTTCTTCTGTCCCGGCCATGCGTGCAAATGGTCCCCACGAGGAAGGACACAGGACTGCGACCCAGTTCTGCAGGCCGAGGTGGCTGGAGCCACCCTCTGCCCAGCCTTTACTAGCCAGTGTGGGCTCTGTGGCCGGGGAGCAGGTATGCGCTGCTCATGGCTTGGACTCTGGTACAGCAAGCCCTGCTCAAGTCCTGGTTTCTCCACTCCCAAGCCATTGACCTTGAGGAGGTCAACTGATTTCTCTAAGGTCAGTTTCTTCGTCTGAAAGTGGGATGCCCCTTGGACTAGCCTCCCTGGACATTCATTGCAAGTGTGAAGTGATTAGAGGGTTCCCAGGAAGGCCTGGTTAGGTGAGGGTCACCTTCTTGAGCTGTCGTTACCACCGGGCTCCCAGGGGCAGCCCTGGCTAGGGCTCTGCCCTGCAGAAGACTCTTCTCTCTCGTGGGGGACGCCCCTGCCTGACATTCGGCTGGAAGTCACTTCTGACCACCCCAGAGCCACCCACATCAGTGGCCATAAATCTGTATTAAGACAAATTTGTCTTGGACATTCTCTCCTGCACACTGGACAGAAAGCCGTTTCCGGCACAGGCCAGCTGCTGTGAATACAGCTGCCTTCCAAGTGCCCGTCAGGATACTGATGGGCTGAAACAATTTTATTTTCCTGCTGTCGGGGCAGGATCTGCTCGTGGCTCCCCCATAGGCCTGGGGAGCAGGACCCCGCCCGCCTGCTGTGCTCCCGACACCTGCGGTCATCACGCCTTGGCTCGGACGTTGGCTTCAGATGCGCGGTTCTGGGGATGGGGACGCCGGGGTCCATGGAGGCAGCTCAGGGTGGCCGGGCCACGTGGTTGCAGAAGGGACATGTATCCAGACTGTAGTGACCTTCCTGTGTTCTTGAGGGACTGCTCCCCGCCAAGTCTTCATCTCCAGCAAGACTGACCAGAGGGGCCAGGCCTTCTCTAGGCACAATCGACTGGCCAGGCAGAGACCCAGGAGCAATGTGGGACAGCCTAGACCTGGCCTTCTGCCTGCCCCCTCCCTCCTGGGCGCACCTGCCTGGGTTTGCTGTCCAGGCTGCGTCTTCTTCTCCCCGAGGCCTCACACCCCTGAGCGCCAAGGCCCAGAGGGAGCAGCTCCCGGTTGGAAGTTTGAGGAGGAACTTGAGGGAGAAACTGAAGAAAAAGTGAGTCTCCCTCACAAGAAGGGTCAGGTCAGGTGGGCATGACATCCCCCTCCTGGATGACAGGCCACGCAAGCTCAGCTACAGGCAGCTGTCCCGGCCCTGGGGAAGAACAGAGGCGTCCTGCAGTGGCCCTGCCATGTTGCTCCGCCACTCTGGAGGTTCAAACTGGAGGCAGCCCTGCCTGACCTGGCATCCTCATCCCCAGGCCCCCCTTGACCCCTAGAGCTGACTCCCCAGGGCTCCCCATTCTTATGCCCAAAACCTTCCACTCTCCCAGGCCCCCGGGCCTCCCTGTCCCCGCCCTGGTTGTTGTCTGATGTCAGGTGCTCCCTGACTCTGACCCTTGCCGTTTGAGTTTCCTGGTTCTCCTGACCGCCTCCCTCAAACCTCTTTTTTTTTTTTTTTTTTTAAACCTCTTTCCCAAATTCTCTTTTCTGGGGCGACTGCTCTGGGCCCCATGTTCTCTCTGCTCGGGGCTTCGGAGGCTTCTCTTTCCTCTTCCCTTAAGCTGGGCTGCAAGGGCCCCCAGGGAGGGGCTGTCTCCCACCTCCTTCATCCCAGTCCCCACCCCTCCCCGGCTCCCTGCAGCTGATGTTCTGGGGATCCTGCTGTGCCCCGGGCTGCACACCTGGACAGTGGTGCAGGGAACCAGCTGAGCCACCCTCGGGGAACTGACCCTACGCAGGGCAGAGACACAGGCCTCAAATCCATCGGTGTGTCTCGGGGCCCTGTGCAGAGGAACCAGGAAGAGGTCGGGCACCAGGCGAGAACGCTGAGGCCTGTGGTCCAGGGAAGGGCTTCAGACGGGTCCCTGGAGGGACATGGGCTCTGGATGAGCCTGGAGAGCTGGAGCAGGAAGAGGTGGGGGAGCCACATGTGTGACCTAAGCGGGGCTGTGGCAGGCGGGCCGGGGCTGCGGGGGGTGCGGCCTCTGTCCCACACGTGGAAAAGTGTCCCCAGTCCACCCACAGGACGGGAGCCCTGCGCTCAGGGAAGGATGCTGGAGAGACACGTCGTGAGAAAACACATGATGGAAACTGTTCTAAAAAGAAAACGGGAAAACAAGGTTAAAAAACAAAAAAGCTGGTGTGTACATTTGTGTATGTCAAAGACCTCAGAGCATAAGCCCAGAAGAATGACAGAAGAAACTTCTCACATGTTGGAAGCCTGTCTCTGAGTTCCAGCGCCAGGGGACCGTCCTGGCTCCCCGTCCATCCCTCTCCCGGCTCCCCGTCCGTCCCTCTCCCGGCTCCCCGTCCGTCCGTCCTTCTCCCTGCTCCCCGTCCGTCCTTCTCCCCGCTCCCCGTCCGTCCTTCTCCCCGCTCCCCGTCCGTCCTTCTCCCCGCTCCCCGTCTGTCCTTCTCCCCGCTCCCCGTCCGTCCCTCTCCCCGCTCCCCGTCCGTCCCTCTCCCGGCTCCCCGTCCGTCCCTCTCCCGGCTCCCCGTCCGTCCGTCCTTCTCCCCGCTCCCCGTCCGTCCTTCTCCCCGCTCCCCGTCCGTCCCTCCCCCGGCTCCCCGTCCGTCCCTCTCCCGGCTCCCCGTCCGTCCCTCTCCCCGCTCCCCGTCCGTCCTTCTCCCCGCTCCCCGTCCGTCCCTCTCCCCGCTCCCCGTCCGTCCCTCTCCCGGCTCCCCGTCCGTCCCTCTCCCGGCTCCCCGTCCGTCCCTCTCCCCGCTCCCCGTCCGTCCTTCTCCTGGTGTAGCTGAAGATGTGTCATTCCATGAAGTGCCGCGCTCACCGTGTGGACCGGCCCTGCCCAAGCGCTCTCAGGGGTCTGCACAGGCCAAGCAGCTTAGCCCACTGGTGACCAAGTCCACCCCCAGCTCTGTCCCTTCCTTTACGATGGCCTTGGGCGGACCCCCTGAACCTCAGTTTCCCCACCTGTAAATGCAGGCTGATAACATCACCCCCAGGAGTCACAGAGGCCTCATGAGGCTGCAGCGGGCCCAATTCAGCTGGTACCCGCCCCCGGCGTCACTGCGGCTGCTGCAGCCCCGGTGGCTGTGGGTGGGTGGCCGTGGTCCTCTGACCCTGTGTGCAGAGAGGATATCATGCCTGAGGCTGGAACTCCACCTGCTCACTCCAGACCCCAGGCCCTGGCTCCGGCCCGTTCTCTTTTCTGGAAGCAGAGTTATAAATAACTTCCAATTTGCGGCTCTGTGGGTCTGGCAGGAGCGTGTGTGTCCCGCGACCCAGGTTGCTGCCAGCTTTTGCTGGGCTCTCAGAACAAAAGATGGAAGATCTCAAGGAGGCTTTAGTGCACAGCCTCCTGCTGCACCCGCCATACAGGTGCCTGCCCAGTCCCTGCCGCCTGGGCCCTGTGGCATTTAGTCTCCATTCAAGTCCAAGTAACCCCATAGCAGGAGAGGAGGGCGAGGGGACTGAGAGATGATGGGGGCAGCACACTGAGAGGGGCCACCGAGAAAGGGAAGTGGGCACCTACAAACACAGAGGATGGGGAGGCAGGAGGAGCTGAGGGGCCCCAGCACGGCTGCTGCCCCTGGACAGGGCAGCCTCTCAAAATTTGCCCGTCATGACTGGGCGCTGAGAGCCGGTGTGCCGGGCCCCTCGTACACTCCAGGCCTCTACGGCAGAGGAGAACTGAGGATGTGGTCCTCACCGCGGGAGGTCCCGGTCCAGTGAAAGAGGATCCAGATGTCCTGGCTCTTCCTGCTGCAGCCGCCTTGGGAGCAGCGTGCTGCAGACACCTGCACCCGAGCCTGCTTCTCCCCCGCCCTGCCACCATCCAGTGCTGGGCCAGGAGCACCAAGCTGCGTCAGCTCTCGTCTTAGGCAGCCCAGGTGGCAAGAACTGTGGAGCATGGAGAAAAGAGCCCCGTTGAGCCAAGGTTGTTGTGGAATCACTGGAGACTCGGGCCTCCCAGGGCCTGTGGCTGTGGCTCCCCAAGGCCGTCCTCAGCTTCCCATCAATCCCATTTATGGAGCGCAGTGGGCGTTTGACGACAAAGCACAACTTCTGTACCCCTGTAGACGTTTTCAGAGGATCCAGAACTCTGTCCTCCTGCTCCAGGTTGTGGCCAGCAGCCTGGGATCCCCAGACCAGTGGCTGGTAGGAACCCTGGCTCTGCCACTCTCTGGCCTCGGGAATGACCTGACCTTGGAACCCAGGGCTTCTCCCAGTGTTCCCTAGAGATGTGAGGATGAGCAGATGAAATGGCAGATGGCACCCGGCTAAGACCCCCGTACCCAAGGGGCTGCGGATGAAGGGGTTGGGGCGGAAGGGGGGCAGGCGGCTTTGGGAACAGCCGCATTTCCACCCAGAGCCCCCTGAAGTTGCTAGTGATGATATATATCGTCGTGGGCTTCCGTTTCCTGGTGACCCCACATCCCACAGGACCAGGCTGAGGCTGAAAAGAGGCCTGGACGTCCTGACCAGCGGTTGGTCAGCTGACCCACAAGTTGTTGAAAGCAGAAAACCATGATGGCATTTGCATGTCTCAAGCATTTCATTACCCAGAAGTGCAGTCATTATCACTGTATTGAGGTGTGTCTGGATGAGGCCTTTGCTTTGGGGATGGTCTGTGGCTTGGTGCTTTCATCGGGTTGGTTTGTTTGTTTGTTTGTTTGTTTGTTTGTTTCTAAAGCCAGGCTCCTAGTGATACTTGATGATATCAAGGTGGTGGGTGTTTCATTACAGTGTGACGGGAAGGCTTGATGAGCATGGAGTCCCCCAGCAGTTTTTGACTTTTGATTTCCATCTCTCCCCCCGTCTTGGCCACACCTAAATTCACAGCAGATTGTTTTTTAGAAACGTACCCTATTGCATCTTCCGGTAATATTCAGCTAGCGTTCTTAGAAACAGCTCCTTGCCTTGTTTCCACACTTACCTTCCATTGACTTACGTAATTCTACTTTAGTGATACAGTCCCAGCGACAATAGCAGCTACAGGGGCACAGCCAGGTTTTGGAACGGATGCAACTCTCTTGGTAAACACACACACACACACACACGCACTCGGGGTGCAATAGTGCAGGAGTGACCTCGGGAAGGCCCAGATGTTCCTCCCACATAACAAAGACTTTCTTCAAAGGTGTTACACAGACAGACGAGAGTGCTGGTTGATAGTTTAACACAATAAGCTGATTAGCTGGGGGCCGGCGGTGGGAGAGTGCCAGGTACAGCACTTGCCGGGCACCGTGTTCTTTAATCAGCATCACGACCCAGTGCTCCATTGCCACTCAGCTCACTTGTGTTGCTTTTAGAAGGTGTACTTTGCACCCTCCTCTCCAGATGAGGCCAAGAGGCTCACTTGGCCAAAGTGAATTTACCCGAAGGGATGGGCTGAGGCCAGAGCCAGGTCATTGGGCCACAGACCGTGCACTCGCTGCTTCCTCCACGGCTCAGGAACAGCCTCCTGCTGTCAGGACTGCCTAGGAGGCTGGGCCAGCACCTTCATTCAGTTCCACGCTTTGTATCACAGAACTGTTTTGAGAAAATTGCAAACTTTCAAACTTGTCATCAGTGAAACGGTTTGACTCTGTGTTCCCACCCAGATCTCATGTGGAAGTGTCATCCCCACGTGTCGAGGGAGAGAGCTGGTGGGAGGTGATTGGATCATGGGGGCGGTTTTCCCCATGCTGTTCTCGTGACAGTGAGTGAGTTCCCAGGAGATCTGATGGTTTAAAAGGGTAGCCCCTGCCCCATTGCCGGCTCTCTCTCCTGCCTCCATGTGAGACGTGCCTGCTTCCCCTTTGCCTTCTGCCATGATTGTCAGTTTTCTCTGTGGCCTCCCCAGCCATGTGGAACTGTGAGTTAGTCAAACCTTTTTTTCTTTATAAATTACCCAGTCTCAGGTAGTTATTTATAGCAGTTTGAAAACTAACCGGTACAATCGGTTTTATAATTTTCCCAAGGCCCCAAGTCTCCTTACCATGGAGTGAGTTGTTACCCGAATTCCAGGCAATGGTATTTTCTTGGGAGTGGAGGGAGCTTTTGGAAGCAGAGGTGCATGGGGATGGCTTGGCTCTGCCCTCCCTCAGCCCTTCCTGTCTCCTGTGGGAGCAGGGGATTTGCTCCCGGGATGGTGATCTTTGGAGGCTTCATGGGATGGAGGGAGGGCACTGTTGAGAGGGACTTGGAAGTAGGCAGAGTTGAGTCCAGGAGGAGAGGAGGCAGCCATGAAGCATGAGTGGCCTTCCCAGGGAAGGGCAAGGGAGGGACTCTCAGAACTCCCAGCAGCTGTCCCGTAGAGCCTCCATGTCTCATGGTGTGACCTAACCGTGGCCTAGAAGTGCAGTGACCCTTCCCGTTCGGAAGGCTGGACACCCGGGACTCAGATGGGAACAAGGTTGATGCTGCCTCCAGAGCAGGCCAGCCACAACTCAGAGCCACCACGTGCACTGTGTCCCCCCGGGAAGCACCTTGGCCCCATTCTCCAGGCCTCCCAACCCTCCTGCCCGCTTCCTGTCTTTGAGGTTGTCAGCTGGGACAGGCGAGTGCCCAAGGCACTAAACAAAGACTGAGGCTGCGTCTGGGCAAAATCCTCCAAGAGCGACTGAGACCTCCAATTCCATGGAAACACAAAGGTTTCCATGTTTCCTGGTGACCCCCAACCTGCTCACACACTCTGCCCAGCACTTACCTCTCGGGGTGTGGCTCCCAAAGGAGCTTCCCAGAGCTTCTCTGCTGATAGGCTGTGTTGGCCCAAGAAGCCAGACTCTGTAAAATATGGAAGGAGGTTTATTCTGAGCCGGTGACCATGGCCTGGGGGATGGTCTCAGGAAGACCACATGTGCCTGAGGTGGTTGGGTTATAGTTAGTTGGTTTTATACATTTTAGGGAGACAGAAGTGACAGGTAAAGGCATAAGTCAGTGCACTTAAGATGTACATTGGTTTGGCCTGGGAAGGGGGAGATCTCCAAGGTGGGGGCTTCCAGGTCACAGGTGAATTCAGAGATTTCCTGATTGGTAATTGGTTGAAAGAGTTAAGCTTTGTCTGAAGACTTCAGAAGTTGGTAACAAGGAATGCCGGAGTTAAGATGGGAGGTTGTGGAAGCCACAGTTTGTTATGTAGATGAAGCCTCTAAGTAGCAGGTTTCAGAGACAATGAATGTCTCTCTTAGGACCTTAAAAGGTGGCAGACTCTTAGTGAAATCTCTCTTGGATCCAGGAAAGACCTAGAAAAAGGAGATGCAAATTTTTCCCACAAGAGTCGGCTTTACAGAGCCATTTCAAAATATGTCAGAGAAATGTTCTTTGGGGTAAAATATTTTGATTTCCTTTAGAGCCTGCTATGTGTCATGTGATGCTGCACCAGAGTCAGGTTGGAATTTGGTATCTTATTGCCACAAGTAATCCATGTTGTCAGTCTTATGATCTCTCTTTTAATGATACAGCTGGTCAGTTGGGCCTAAACTCTAAAAGGGAGAGGGGCGTATTGAGGGGTGTCTGATCTCCCTTCCCATCATGGTTGGGAATTCAGTTTGTCAGGTTTCTCTGGGCTCTCCTTGACCTATGGGGGTGTCTGTTCAGTTGGCTGGGTGACTTAGGGCTTCCTTTTTGGTTTACAGCTCTCTGCCAGTTAGAAAACACCCCATTCAGAGTCCTCTGCACCTACACCCATCACTGGCTGCATCCATCACCACTAGCCAACCTTCCTTGTGATTCCAGAAGCTCAGAGGAGGGCAGGGCCTGGAAATGCAGATGCCTTGCCCTGAGGACACACAGGCCCCATGTGCACCCCGGGAGTTGGAAGGGGTGCTGAATGGGGTCAGCACAGGTGGCCAAGGTCACTCCCACTTCTTTCAAAGCTCCCTCCAGGAGGCAGGAGGAGGGGGTCCCTGAGCCATGTGCAGCAGGCAAGATGGCGCCTGAGGCCACCAGGGTTCTCTGCCCAGGAGGGGAAAGGAGACAAGCCTAGGTTTCACTGTGCCTTTGTCTACTAGGGCTCTATAATGGAGTACGTAGACTAGGGGATTACAAACCACAGAAATTTATTTCTCACAGCTCTGGAGGCTGGAAATCCACGATCGGGGTGCCAGTAGGGTTGGGTTCTGGTGAGCATTCTCTTTTGGTTTGCAGACAACTGTCTTCTGGCTGTGTCCTCACATACTGGAAAGGATGAGGGGCCTCTCTCAGGTCCCTTTTATAAGGGCACTAATTTCATTCACGAGGGCTCCACTCTCATGGCCTAATCACTGCCCAAAGGCCTCACTTCCTAATACCATCACTTGGGGGTTAGATCTCAACATCATAATTGCAGGGGGGCACAGACGTTCAAACCATAGTACGTGATGCTCAGGTGTTTGGATGTTTGGTTGAGTGGATGGGAGAAAGAATGGATGGATGGCTGGACAGGTGGATGGATGGATGGTAGGTAGATGAATGGATAGATTGATAGAAAGTGGATAGGTTGATGGAAGCTTGGATGGATGGATTTCTAATCGATTTTTGAATAGATAGATGGGTAGTGGGTGGATGGATGGATGGATGGATGGATGGATGGATGGACGGACGATGGATGGACGGATGGATGGATGGACTGATAGATGGATGGATAGATAGTGATGATGGATTGATGGTTGAATGGATAGATGGATGGAGGGATGGGTCAATGGATTGGTGGAGGGTGGATGATGAATGAATGGATTGATGGATGGGAGGATAGATGATGGATGGTTGAATGGTGGACAAGTGGATGGATGGATGGATTGATGGATGGATGATGGATGGATAGATGGATGGATGAATGGATTGATTGATGAATGGATGGATGGATAGATGGTGATGATGGAGGGATGTTTGAATGGATAGATGGATAGATAGGTGGATGGATGGATGGTTTGGTGGAGGGTGGGTGACGGATGAGTGGATTGATGGATGGGAGGATGGGTGGGTGGCGGATGGTGGATGGTGATTGAGTGGATAGATAGATGGATAGGTTGATGGGTGGGTGGATGAATGGATGGTGGACAGGTAGATGGATGGATTAGTGGGTGATGGATGAATGGCGGATGGTACATGGATGGTAATGGATGTTTGAATGGGTAGATAAGTGGGTGGGTGGATAGATGGATGGATTGGTGGCGGGGATCGGGGGACGTCTGTGGATGGATGGATGGGGGATGGCTAAATATTTCCTGAGCCTAGCTGTGAAGCCTCCTGTGAGCCTTGATGGGTCCAGGTCCTAGTGAGGGTACTGGGTTCCCTGAGAAGGCAGTCGGAGTTCTCAGCCTCCATGTTCATTTTTCTATGGCCAGCACCTCCCCTCGAGGCAGTGACAGTCCACTTGTAAACAGGACCATCCCTGGGAACTTGCCCCTCCTCACTCCCAGTGATGGACCCACAGCCAACAGCACCCAGCTCCATACACGCTCTGCTGGCCTCGGGTCACCTCCTAAGTGAAGGAGTGCCCCATCTCTGAGGGGGGAACATGTAGCTGCCCCCACATACCACGACCCACTTTCCCTGGGCTGCCCCAGGCTCCCTGAGTGCCGCTCCACCAGCACTTAGCCCCTGGGGCCTCCTAGAACCAGACAGGAGACACTTTCCTTTTTGTGCATTAAAATTAAAAACTGCGGCTGCCTCTCCTGTCTTCTCTGTTAAATAGCTTCTGTCAATTCGTAGGAATTTGCCTGAGGAACATGATTAGAGTGCTTTTTTTTTCTTCCACTTACATGTCTTAGTCTTAATGAAATAATGAAACAGGTAGCTCATTACAGTTGGGCTTTTTTATTTGTTTTTTTGTGTGTTTTGGGTTTTTTTTTTTTCCCCTCTCTCTCATCTAATTTGATGACCCAGACTTGGAGTGTTTTGCATGGTGTGGTCTGCTGCACTCATCATAAAGGGAGGCGTTTCCATTCTTGACCGTGGTGGGGACAGTTCCCGGAGCTAATGAATCACTCTAATCAGAGAGCCATCTTGAAAATTAATACATTCTACTGTAACTATTTAAAGAAAAAATAATTATCAAGACTGTTCCCACTAAATTATGCTGTCTAGAAGTTGTAGAAAGAAAATTTTATCTAATTTTAAGATGTAATCTGGGTTTTGCAGATTTTTCTTTTCTTGAGTGATTAACAGATCAGCATTGAATAGCAAGGACTGGAACATGCTGCCCTTTTCTCAGTGTTTTCCTGGAACCTTGTCTTGTGTCAGCCTCATGCACCTCAAGGCCTTGGCCCTCTCTTGGCCCCTGCCCCGTGAGGGCCAGGTCTTCAGGCCTCTTAGCTCCCCATGGCTGCTCTGGGGACGGTGGCTCTCCCTGCCCAGCTCCTCCTTGGGTCCATTTCTAAGTAAGCTCCTTTCTTAGCTGAGAAGACAGTCTTGACTTCCCAGTTTCTGAGAGACAGTGCATCCTGATTTAACAGAAAAAGAGGGCCGGGCACAGTGACTTACACCTGTAATCTCAGCACACTGGGAGGCCAAGGCGGGCGGATCACCTGAGGTCAGGCGTTCGAGACTAGCCTGACCAACATAGTGAAACCCCGTGTCTACTAAAAATACAAAAAATTAGCCAGGCATGGTAGTGCATGCCTGTAATCCTACCTACTCGGGAGGCTGAGGCAGGAGAATCACTTGAACCTGGCAGGCGGAGGTTGCAGTGAGCCAGAATTGCACCACTGCCCTCCAGCCTGGGTGACAGAGCAAGACTCTGTCTCAAAAAAAAAAAGAGAAAACCTTTGTTGATGTGCCGCAGCTTAACTGCTAAGCACAACATGAAATGGCCCATGTGTGTCCTCGGTGTGGGTCCCCCCACCCTCTGCACCTGCCTCCCAGGAGGACCCAGTACTCACGGAAGTCTTCAGCTGCAAATGTGCTGGATGGCTAGAGCGGTTAGGGAGGCGCGGTTTTCAAAACTGTGTGGAAACCTTCCTCTGCCTCTGCACACCATATGCAGGGGGGAATGTGGAGCAGGTGGACACTGACAGGTCACCAGGTCTGACCCCCACCCTGGAGATGGGGTGCTTCTCACCCACCTGCAAACCCCACCTCTTGGGTCCACATCTGGAGATCCCCCGTCTGCCTGGCCTGCTTGTCTTCAGGGTCTGAGTTCGGGGAGGGATTTAGTGATTCCCTGACTTGGGACCCACGTTCACCCCAGAAAAGGCCAGCCTGCACCCTCAGACCCAGGACCAGAAGCACAGGGCCGGGTTCCAATGCCTGAGGAACCTGTGGAGACTTGAGAGCAAGTCCCCCGGGTGGAGACAAAGCGGTGACATGAGATGTCGCTCAGTCTCCTGGCCCTGCTGCTTCACCGAGTCTGAACCGATATCATTCACTGGCTCTCGATGTGGGGTCCTGGGTCACCCGTGTAGCCCCTCGGGTGGACAGACTGACCTTTCCCCACCCACTCACCCCAGCTCCCTGGGCCAGCCCAGCTGTGCTCTCGTGGGACTGAGGCCCAGACTGTACAGGAAAGAGTGGGTTGATGGGCTGGTGTCACTGGCGTCACAGATGACGGGGGCCACAGCCTTGGGCCTTCCTTGTGCTGCCCTCTTTCCTGTCCCCGGTTGATGTAAGTGTCTCCGAGCCTGGCTGGGTGCTTCCCTCAGTTACTAGCAAGGTCCTTGCTGCCCCCAGGAGGCGGTCCCTCCCGGATGAGGGATACAGCAAGGGCGTGCTCCCTGCATGCCGCCCTGCCTTGCAGACTCTTCCCTGGTGGCCTGGCTCCCATCACAGTGTCCTCACAGCACTGGGGGAGGTGGGCTTGGCTGGCGGGCTGGGCTAGGGTCAGTGGATGTGGAGCTGTCCACCCTCCCCTGTGGCATCAGCTGGAGGCCAGGTGCCCGGGCTCCCCCCACCCCTCCTGCACAGTCAGACGCTCATAACTGCATTTGTCCTCAGCCTGCCTGGCAGGGGGACGAGGCTCCCAGCGGGGCTCCTGGATGTGGCCCTTCTCCCACCCTAACAGGACGGAGAGGGTCCGTGCTCAAGAGCACATAGGCTGTTTGGGACTTCAATGAGCTGGGTCAACTGGGGTCCACTCAGACCCTCAACCCCACCTGCCCCAGACCTCTGATCAGTAGAATTGAAAGGCATCTGAAATCAGAGCTGTACATCCCGGTCTAGGGGCTTGATGGGCCGGTGCCATGAGAGAAGTGGCACAGGCTGCCCACCCTCAGACCCCTGCACACCCACACCGAGGCTGGGGAGGAAGGAGACTGTGCCAGTCACCCAGACCTCGGGTGAGATCTGCAGACCTCAGCTCTGCAGACACTGTGGCTTTGCCCATTTCTCAGCACTCTGCATTTATGACCTTTCTGGCCAGATGTAGCAGGTGCTTTCCTGTCCCTTCCTATCCTCCCTCTATCCTTCCCTCTTTTCCTCACTCCTTTCCTCCATCCTTCCCTCCTTTCCTCCCTCCCTCCTTTCCTCAGGAACTTTGAGGGGCCCCTGAGTGCCCTGCCCAGGGACAGGAGGTGAAGGTCTGGGGTTTCAGATGCCAGCACTTCCCCTTTGGCCTGCAGGGCATCTCCGGAGTGAATGGGTGGCAGCCACCTGGGCTCCCATTGGAGGGTGGAGCTCCCCCCAACTGCAGAGCTAGGTCCCGGAGAGGGGAAACCCTGAAGGGTCCCTGCAGGTGTCTAGGCAGCTGATGGCTGGGGTCTGACACCCCTTCACCCTCAAAGCCATCACCTTCATACCACTTTTGCCACCGTTGCTGCCTTCAAAATCTCGCAGCCAGGAAATGAGGGTGGAATGAAGGTTGCCCCTGCACAGCCCCCTCTTGAGTCCAAACCCTGTGCTACATGAGATGCAGGTTGTGTGTGCGCAGGGCTGGCCTGCGTCACCCCAGCTTCTTACCAGCACGGCATAGCCACGCAAAGGCCCTAGGATAGGAAGAGGGAGCTCCCGTCTTAGGGAGATCAAAGGCCTCACCTCACCCTCTTTTTTAAAATTTTTTTAAATTTTATTTTTCCATAAGTTATTGGGGCACAGGTGGTATTTGGTTACATGAGTAAGTTCTTTAGTGGTGATTTGTGAGTTGCTGGTGCACCCATCACCTGAGCAGTGTACACTCCACTATGTATGTTGATTTTTATCCCTCGCCCCCTCCCACTCTTCCCCGCAAGGCCCCAAAGTCCATTGTATCATTCTTATGCCTTTGCATCCTCATAGCTTAGCTCTCACATATCAGTGAGAACATGCAATGTTTGGTTTTCCATTCCTGAGTTACTTCACTTAGAATAATAATCTCCAGTTTCATCCAGGTTATTGCAAATGCTGTTAATTCATTCCTTTTTATGGCTGTGTAGTATTCTGTCATATATATATATCACAGTTTCTTGATCCGCTTGTTGATTGATGGGCATTTGGGCTGGTTCCACGATTTTGCAATTGTGAATTGTGCTGCTACACCTGTGTGTGTATCTTTTTCAAATAATGACTTCTTTTCCTCTGGGTAGATACCCAGTAGTGGGATTGCTGGATCAGATGGTAACCCTCCTTTTGTAAATTAATCTCAGCTTTGCCCTTACTTGCTAGACCACGTTGGACAAGTCACGTAACTTTTCCAAACCTCAGTATTCCTGTCTACCCAAGGCGGCGAGGGCCAGCTCCCTGAAGCGGGGCTATGAGCAGTTTAATGGGGTCATAAACGCACCTTGCCTATAAATTGCAAGGGCACCAGAGTGTCCATTCCTTCCCTTCCCTTTATCCTCCTCGTTGGACCTCACTTTACCTTTTTCTCCAGATGGTGACGTTTCTGGGTGAGAAGCCTGGAAGCTAGGCGTGGCCTTTGAACAGAGCGAATTCAGACTCTCTGAGGCCCTAAAGCTTGTGGGGTCAGTCCTGGCTCTCAGCGCTTCCTGCTTCACACAGTTAGGAAGACTTGGGAGCAGTCACCCTGGCTGAGAAACCCTGCCGTGGCTTTGTGGGGGTCTCTCCAGTTCTGGGGCTAAGACAGCAGCGGCCTGCGCTGAGCAGCTGGGAACCGGGTCCCTGGCACTGGTTCTGCATGACCCGAGGCTCCTGCCCGCACTTAGCTTACCCTTGCTTGAGAGCCGGCCTGGTCCTAGCAACTTCCATCCATGTCGGTGTGCAGGAGACACCGGGGTGGTCTTCTAGTCCCAAATGCCATCTGTCCCTGCGGGGGCACAGAGGCCTGGGTGTGGGGCATGGGGCTCAGGAGGTGGCCACCTAAAGTCGGACCCTGTCTCTGCCCTCACTGGCTGGCTGCGTCATTTTGAGAAGTCCTCGTTATTTCTGTAGCCTTCTGCCTGGTCATCAGAAGCAGGGTGATGCTACCTGTGTCCTCAGGGCTGCAGAGAGGGTCCGCCGAGCTGAGAGACCAAGGGCGGTGGCCCGGGCCTGCCGTGGTGGTGGGAGGTCTGGCCAGGCTCAGGGCAGAATGCCTGGGGTACGGGAGAGGCATAGAGCCTCCGGAATTGAGACTCCAGGATGGGAGGTGTGGATGCCCACGTTCTCAGGGATGGAGGACTTCTGAGTATGTGGCCAGTCTCTTAGAAGTTGGGTTTGGTGACAATTGGGAATGCGTCGCTGGTCCCTTTGCGGGCCGGTCATTCCTCATTGTGTGTCAAGTGCCCCCTCTGTTCCGGGATCCAAGCAGGTGTTTGCCCTGCACCCCACCCCAGCATCTGCCCGGCGCACTAGGTGCCCAGGTTGAATGTGCCCACGGTCGACTCAAGGGGCTGCCCCCCCCCGTGCAGCCAGCCTTAGAGCCTTGCCTTGGGGTCTGGGCACTGAGTGGGCAGCTCCCATCCCATGGGCACAGCAGTGGCCAGGAGGAGGACCAGAACATCACTGCCTCGCCCCACCCCCCTTCCAGGGTCCGGCTGAGGCTCCTGTCCCCGCTGCAGGGATGTGGGCTCACTGTCCAGCATCATTTGGGACACATGAGGCCAGGGTGGGAGCTTCGGGACCCTCATATAGCAGCCTTGTGTGGTAAGGATCGGGCCAGAGTGCCTTCTGCAGGGTCCACTGGGGAAGGAGAGTGGGTGCTGGATTCAGAAGCCAGTGAGGACCAGGGACGGGGTGGCAGGTTCCAGCCTGGAACCCAGTCTCCTGCCTCACAGCCCCACTCATGACTTCAATCTTGCTCTAGAGCATGACCTCACAACCCTCATACGAGTGTTTGGTCTACTAGCCTGACAGCCCCAGAATGGGCTAGGGTAGGAAGAAGGGCCTCTGGTGGAGGAGCAAAGTGAGCTGAGCGGGAGGAGACAGCCGTCGTCCCCACAGGCTGCAGAAGACACGGGGCAGCTCAGCTCAGCTCAGCATAGGCAGAAGGTCTGGAGTGAAGGCCCCTACTATGTGTGGCCCTTCCCATAGCAGCATATTTACTGCAGGGCTTGGGGAAAGCCCCTGAGATGGGGCTCTGCCTCCTGCACTTGCACAGGTATTTGTGTCCAAGGAGGCCAAACAGAATCCTCTGCTCAATGTGCCTGCATTCTTGGGAATGGATTTGAAATTATGCTCAGGTCTTCTACTTGCTTGATGGCACATGTGATGTGTGGCCTCTTCCTGCTTTGTCCACAAGGGATGCCCGGCAGGGGAAGATTCCCTCCAAGTCTAGGTTCTCCTTGGACCCTATGCTGTGCCAGCAGGAGAGTGTGTGGCTGGGTGAACAGCTGCTTTGCCTGGGAGAAGATGGGAACTGAGCTCAGGGTAGACAATGGTAGGCACTGAGTCCTTGGTCAGGAGCCCAGAGGAGCACTCCCTGGGCCCAGGAAAGCCAAGACTCCTTATTGGAACCCCAATGGTAGCATGCTAGGTCCCCTGCTGCTTGGGTTAGATGAGAAACCAGGGACAAAAGAGCTTCCCTGAAGGGATGGGGAAGGTGGCGTGCCAGGCACATGTTCTGTGGGCACAGGGATGGAAGTTCTGAGCTGTAATTCACTGGGGAGGATCCAAGAAGAGAGGAACCTGGACTGGAATGAAAATGAAGACAAGCCACCAGGGCCCTGTTAGGGCTTGGTTCATTATCCCTCTCTGAACCCCAGCATCATCCTCATACCTGAAATGAGCTAAGGATGAGAGCCTTCACCTGGAATTGCCATAGGAATGAGGGCCGCCATGTGTATGGCACAGGAAGGAGTCACTCCAGGTAGCTGCTGAAGATGGAGATGGTGATGATGATGGTGACCAGTGGTGATGGTGATGATGATAATGATGATGATGATGGTGGTGATCGCTGTCATGGTGTGATTAGGGTGATGGTGATGATGACAAGGATGAGGAAAATGAGGATGAGGGTGGGGGTAGTGATAATTATGGTGATGATGATGATATTGATGCTGGTGATGACAATGATAATCATGGTGGTGGTGATGATGGTGGTGGTGGTAGTATGATGGTGATAATGATTGTGATGTTGAGGATGGTGGTGGTGATGATGGTGGTGAAGACAGTATGGTAGTGTTGGTGATGATGGTAATGGTGATGATAGTGGTAATGGTAATTGTGATAATGTGATGGTGATGATTATTGATAATGTTGGTGATGGTGATGATCATGGTTGTGTTTATGGTAATGTGATGATGGTAATCACAGTGATAATGAAAATGATGATGGTGATGATGATGAGATGGTAGTGGTGGTGATGTTGGTGATGGTGAGGATACTGGTGGTGGTTATGATGATGGTGATGGTAATAATTGTGATGATGATGGTGATAATATGATGATGGTAGTGGTGGTGATGATGTATGATGGTGAGGATGATGATGGTGATGATGGCCATGTTGATGTGATGGTGAAGATGGTGAGCATGATGGTGTGATGATGATGGTGAGGATAATGGTGATGGTGGTGGTTAGGATGATGTCGTGATGATGGTGGTGATGATAGTGATGGTGGTGGTTATGATGATATGATGGTGATGATGGTGGTGGTGATGGTGATAGTGATGGTGGTGGTAATAATGGTGATGATAATGATGATGATGGTAGTGATGATGATAGTGATGATAGTGATGATGGTGATGGTGAGATGGCGATGATGTGGTGGTTATGATGATGTGATGGTGATGGTGGTGGTGATGATGGTGGTGATGGTGATGGTGGTGGTGATGATAGTGATGGTGGTGGTTATGATGATATGGTGATGGTGGTAGTGATGATGATGATAGTGATGGTAGTGATGGTGGTGATGATGATAGTGACAATGATGGTGATGATAATGACGGTGGTGATGATGATGGTGATGATAATGGTGGTGGTTATAATGATGTGATGGTGATGGTGGTGGTGATGATGGTGATGATATAGTGGTGGTTATGATGATGTGATGGTGATGGTGGTGGTGATGATGGTGATGGTAGTGATGATGGTGATGATGGTGAGATGGTGATGCTATGGTGGTGGTTATGATGATGTGATGGTGGTGATGGTGATAGTGATAGTGGTGGTGGTGGTGATGATGGTGGTGATGATAGTGATAGTGGTGGTTATGATGATGTGATGGTGATGATAGTGATGATGGTGGTGATGATGGTGGTGATGATGGTGACAATAATGATGGTGATGATAATGGTGGTGGTTATAATGATGTGATGGTGATGTTGATGGTGATGGTGGTGGTGATGGTGATGATGACGATGGTAATGGTAGTGAAGGTGATGATGGGGAGAGCTGACTGAGCTGAGCTGGATGAGAGGAAGCTGAAGCACAGGGTTCTACCCATGATGGGAAGGATGCCAGTGCTGCACAGGGAGGTGACCTGAGTGGGGCACATTCTGCAGGTGTTGTCTTGAGCAGAGGCTCCTGCCTATTCATAGGAGCATCCCAGGAACTGAGCAAGGATGAGTATGTAGATTGAGGGTGCCTGGCCTGGGAGGGGTGTGTGTGACCGGAAGCTTGAGTGGGTCTCCAGATGATGCTGAGGTTTATAATGAGCATGGGACACCTGGGAACAAGGTGGGTCTCCCAAGCAATCACCAGGAACCAGCTGGGCAGTGCTGGACCCCTGGTTCTACCCCAGGAATGGGAAGGGTAGAGGCGAGGAGGCCTCTTGGGAGGAAGATGTGCCAGGAGTGCCAGTAGGTAGGGCCTGGCAACTAATGGAGGTTTCTCACACCGGAGGATGCTGGATCTGTCCTGAGCACAGCAGGGTGACTGTGGGGTGCGGCAGCTCCTGTGGAGGGAGCGACTCTGGACCTGGAGACAGGAGTGCCAGGCAGGCGGGCAGCGGGAAGACTTTTCAGCCCAGCCTCCTGGGGCCCTGGGGGCCTTAGGAACGCTCTCCCAAGAGGGAGCGTCAGGGCTGAGCAGCCTCCAGGCTTAGCGCAGTGCCCTGTGAGACCTTCTCTCCTGCTCCGCCTTGGCCCTGCCTGGGTTACAGGAGACAGAGGCAGGGGACCTGGCCCCTCCGGAGGCCCAGCTACAGGCCAGAAGACAATGGTGCTCGGTCGGGTGCTGTGCTTTGGTTACCTGGGACCAGCATGTAATTACTGCATGAGGCTGCAGTGACCCAGGAGGTTCCCTTACCTCTGAGGGACTAAGATAGCCAGAGTTTGCTAGAATCCCCCAAGCCCAACAGGGAGCTGCTTTTACCACTGAACAGGCAGGATCAAGGGACAGAGGGAGACAAAGTTACATCTTTTAGAAACCCCACACCGTGTGCTCCTCCAAACGCCTACATCCGGACTCCCGTGACTCAGGGCTGGGATCCAGCAGTGGGACCCCAGAGGAGCTGATGTCTGCCTTGGCTGGAATCAGAGGGAGGTCTTGCGAGCTTTCCTGGCCCTACGGCAGGTGCCTCCTGGGCTCCCTTCCGCAGCCTCGGGGTGTAGCCCATCTGGGCTCTACAGGCCCCGTGCATGGCCAGGGCTGTGGCCTACCTGCGAGATACCCTTCCAGCCTAGCCCTGCGACAGGCTCAGGCACCAACTGTGCCTCCTGCTCTACTGACCAGCCCAGTGCTGCCTGGTAACTGGGACCAGAGCCGTGTTCCTCAGACCTAAGTAATGTGGCAATGCCCTTTTTTTTTTTTTTTTTTTGCGACCAAGGCTCACTCTGTCCCCCAGGCTGGAGTGCAGTGGCATGATCTCGGCTTACTGCAACCTCTGCTTCCCAGATTCAAGTGATTCCCCTGTCTCGGCCTCCTGAGTAGCTGGGATGCACCACCACGCCCAGCTAATTTTTGTATTTTTAGTAGAGGCAAGGTTTCACCATGTTGGCCAGACTGGTCTCGAACTTCTGACCTCAAGTTGCCTTGGCCTCCCGAAGTGCTGGGATTACAGGTGTGAGCCACTGCACACTGCTGACAATGCCTTTTTTTTTTTTTTTTTTTTTTTTTTGAGATGGAGTCTCGTTCTATCGCCCAGGCTGGAGTGCAGTGGTGCAATCTGGGCTCACTGCAAGCTCTGCCTCCTGGGTTCACGCCATTCTCCTGCCCCAGCCTCCTGAGTGGCTGGGACTACAGGCTCCCGCCACCACACCCGGCAAATTTTTTTTTTGTATTTTTAGTAGAGATGGAGTTTCCCTGTGTTAGCCAGGATGGTCTCGATCTCCTGACCTCGTGATCCACCCGCCTGGGCCTCCCAAAGTGCTGGGATTACAGGTGTGAGCCACCGTGCCCGGCCGACAGTGCCTTTTAAGGGAAAGATCCACCCTCCTGTTGACCTCCGTTGTTCTGATTACAATGTTGCAGGACGATGAACACACACGAAGCTGGGAGCCCTCACCAGGTGGTAAAACTGTAATAAAGCAAATGAACTGAGGCCCATTTACAAAGTCAACACAAACAAAACGGCAAAACCAATAAAAGTTAAAGTTGCAGCATGGGTTTTGCAGGGCAGATGCTTCTCGGTGACAGGGCACTGGCAGCAAGCCGCAGGGTGGAGAGATCTACCTGCTGGCCCACCCGCCATGTGTATACATTTCCCCGCGATCCGTTCAGTGAGCTCTGCTCTCACATACTGACGGATGTGTCGCATGAAGGCGTCTTAATAATCGCGTGGCTCTGTTTGTTGTCATCACACCTTGCGTTTAGCCCAGAGCTGTCCTGGGAGGCACTTTTATGAGCGGGTTCCTGATAACTCGCCTAAGATGTCTGACCTTCGGGTGAAGACAAGCTTTGCCTTGCAGCGTGAGTAAGCGGGGCTTTAAATGGGAATAATCCAATTATTGCAGCGACTGCGAACAGAAGAAATGTTCACTGCATATTTACTGCTGCACTTACTCCTAATGAACTGCTCTGAGACGGGGAGAGGGAAGGCGGGAAGCACGCAGAGTGTGGCCCTGGGTGCAGCACCCACAGCCCCGGAGAGCAGCTCGCCTGCACCAGTGACACAGCGAGCTCGTGCCTCTTCTTCCTGTTGGCATTTACACGGGGTATTGGGAGTGGCTGGGCCTTTGGTGGATGTGAATGTCTGCATGAACGTGCACATGGGTACATGCACACACCGTACACACACACCCCCCACCTCACACACGTGGGCCCCCTGGACGGTGTTTGGAAATAAGTGTCCGTCCGGATCACGCAGAACGTACCTGCACTCTGACATTGCCATTGAAAACACAGCCTGTGAAGAAAAGGTGGGTGGCCAGAATTCTTAGGCCACTGAGCGCTGTCCCCAGGAGGCGATGGCCCAAGGCTGTATCCCCCAGGCAAGCATGCTTCTGATTGGCCACAGAAGACTTGGAAGGCACCACGTGTCTCCCTGTGGTTTACAGTCCTGATGTCATAAAAGACAGCCAGGGCTACGGCTAAAGGTTCTCCCAGCCTCCATGGTTGTGTTAAGTCTGAGAAAAGATAGACCCAGGGCCTCCCAGTGCTGGTCAGAGGTGCCTCCACACTGACCATCTGCAGGAGGCACCGGTGGGCTCTCCCTCGGGGTCCCAGGAGAGCAGCTCCAGCCCTTACATTTCACAGCTGGGCAGCCACCGAGGGCTGCTCAGGGGCATGTGCTGTGCTGCTGAGGTGGGTGGGTGAGGGCCATGGGAGGTCTCTTGTGTGGTCACGCCCAGCTCGAGCCCCCCATCCAAGGTGGACCCAAGGAGCAGGGGTCACTACCCTTCACTATTCCCAAGCATGGGTGACCTCGCTGTGCCTCCTGCCCAAAGAAAGGCCTGTGAGTGCCCCTGCCAGGCCACTGCACCCTCTAGAAACAGGAACGGGTGACAGGGCAAGAAAGGAGAGCCCAGAGGCCCCTCCCCTGTGGGCGTCTTGGCCTGCACAAAAGAGGGCGTATTCTCCCCAGAAAAATGGACATTTGTAAGCTGCTTCAGTTGTTTTTTTTTTTTTTTTTTTAACAAGGCAGAATACAAAATCACTTTACAACAAACAGTCGTCCCCTCCTGCGGACTGTGTCCCTGTGTCACAGGTTTCTTTTGTTGAAGGCTCTTAGAAGTTTCCCACCAAATACAGTGTGGCCCTCAGATCCCCCCGCCCCGGGCTGTGTCTGCAGCAGCCCCTGTCTCGTCAGGACGCTGGGATCTGTGTCTGCAGCAGCCCCTGTCTCACTGGGGTCCTGGGGTCTGTGTCTGCCACAGCCCCTCTCTCATCGGGGCCCCGGGGTCACAGTAGCACTGACTGAGGTCCAGAGAGGCTGTCGAGGCGGGAGAGGAAGGCCTGGCTCCCAGAAAGCAGACGGTGCTCAGCAGGAACAGATGTGTCCTCCACTTCTCCGAGCGGGTTTCTCCCCGTCCAAGATTCTCCTTTCGTCTCCCCCAGCCCCTGCCGGCCTGCTCTGCCCTGGGAGCTCTAGTCACACCCGGGTACGCCGTCCCTGGCGACATGAGGCTCTCACAGCCTAGTGTCTGTGGATAGGCCGACGCCCACCCCACCCGCTAGCTTCCAGCTCCTTTCCTTGCACGCCTGCCCTGGAACTAGAAGGTGACCTCTGCTGTCCCCAGCCCCCTCCTGTGTTCCTAGGGGCAGCTGTCTGGGGCACGAGTTACTCGTTCTGGGACATTGACTGATTCAATGAAAGGACGGTCTCGGGAACCAGCAGCCCTTTGACCAAAGCCAGCACAGTCGTAAGGAGACTGGGGTCTGGGGGTGCCCCTTGGGTAGGAAAGGAGGGGAGCGGGAATGGGCCTGGGTTTCTCCTCCCTCGGGAAGGCGGGTATTGGGTGGGGGTGCCGCTGTGACCTGCTTCTTGGTACATGCGAGTGTACATGTGGGTGTGCATGTTTGCCTGTGGGCACCTGTGTGCACGCACTCCAGGGGCGGAGTCGTCCGTCTGCAGGCTGGATGAGAGCTTGTCTGGCAGCTCCGAGATCATCTCAGGTTCTCAGGACACGCAGTAGCAAGAGCCGTCCCACTTCAGCAGTTCAGATGTTCGATCCCGTATAGCAAACGAGTTCAGATGTTCGATCCCGTATAGCAAACGAGTTCAGATGTTCGATCCCGTATAGCAAACGAGTTCAGATGTTCGATCCCGTATAGCAAACGAGTTCAGATGTTCGATCCCGTATAGCAAACGAGTTCAGATGTTCGATCCCGTATAGCAAACGAGTTCAGATGTTCGATCCCATATAGCAAACGAGTTCAGATGTCTGATCCCGTATGGCAAACAAATTCAAATGTCTGATCCCACATAACAGACACACCCTGCTGGATTTTGACCGTACAGCTCCTCCCATGCCGTCTGCCCAGCTCTACTTCAGGCTGAGAACCCCACTTAGTTGTCTGCTTCTTGTCCCCCAAGTTCAGGCTGGTGAGGAGGGGATGGGCAGAGCCCTCTGGCTGTGACTAGAGGCACTGCCAGCTGTGGGAGGCCCGCAGCCCTTCATCCCGAGGGCCTGGTACGATGGATGTGTATGTGCCCCACATCGGTGGGTGCCCCAGGCGGCACACGGCTCGAGTGGGTGTCTCAGGACTGGCTGCTTCCGTCCAGTAGAGGACATGGGGGCAGAGGGTAGAGGCCCCTGGCTGCAGAGATGACCTTTGCAGCCGGGCCTCGAGGGGCCTTCCACCCTCCCTCCGCCCTGCACCCGCGTCCTCCAGCTGTGTCTAGAGCTGTAGGTGCAGACGTGATGAGAGGAAGCTGGGTGGCAGCTCCCGGGGGGGGGTTCTTCTCTGGGGCACTGGGGTGTGTCCCCACACTGAGGACATGGCACACCCTGCCCTGCACTGGTCCACCCAGATGCTGTGGGCCGCCCGCCTGGGACCCTGCTCGCCCGCTGGGGTTCGGCACGACCCTTGCCTGCCTTTCCTGGGGTGCACTTTCCTCCCAGGCCTTTGTGTAGACGGGTTCTTTGAAGTCCGCTTTGACTTGGCCCCTGTCACCCAGACAGCCACGCTGTTCTGACTTCAACTCCGTTCAAGGGTCGCCCAACCGTTTTTGGCAAGTTGGACTTTCAGCAAACTGATTGGGAGCCTGAACAAGGCTGTGCTGAGGACCTGTGGCCAGCCAGGCCCCGCCCACATCTCAGCCCTTTCCTCCCCATGCTGTTTGCAGGGTCACCAGGCCTGCTCCTCTCTGAGACTTCAAGGAGAGCCCAGCTCCTGCCCTGCCCTGGCTCCCTCCCTCCCCTGAAACCCAGTCCCAGCCTGCACTGGGCAGCGTCCTCTGCATTCTGCCCTCCTGGAGCCCGAGGTTTCTATCCTGCCACTGGCAAGGGTCTGGGTGCAGCAGCTGCATCATCCCAGGGAGTGGGGGACCGTGGAGCGGGAGCCGGCCTCTGTCTGGGGAGGCAGCTTGAATGTGCACACAGAGGGGACCTGGAGTGGTGGAAGGAGCCAAGCCCCCCATAGACCTGGAGACTCATTGCCAGGGAGCCAGGTGGCCCCAGGGACGATACGCATGTGTAGTTAGTGAGTCTGCAAGAGGGCACACAGTGGACTTGTGTGTATGTGCGTGTGTAGACATGTGGCTGTGTGTGGTGTGTATATGTGTGTGCCTGTGTCTACATGTGTGAATGGCGTATGTGTGTGTGATGGAGAGCATGGTGTGGCATGGAAGATGGGGCTGAGTGGTACCTTGGAGAAGTGTTTCCAGCTGGAGAAAGAGCGCTGCTGGCCCAGGGCCTGGCTGGGCTGGGTCTCGGGGGCTGTGGGGTCCTACAGAGGCTCGAGATCGGTGAGACTCTAGATCCAGTCTGGACAAACCCCCTCTGATTTGCACTCCTATGCCCCCTTTCCATCCTAGGCAGGGGCTCCCTGGCTCGCTTCTCCAGCCACGTCCTAAGCACCTGCTCCTACCGGCCCAGGGACAGGCACTGCAGACATAAACATGCATGAGACCCTGTGCCCTTTACCCAGCGTGCCCTTTACCTGTTGTGTGCTCAGGACCCCCCAGGTTAGCCCATGTGGATGGGCGATGACGTCTGTTTGCCCAGAGCCCAGGTTTCAGTCACCATCACTCATACTATCTCAGAAGCTCTGTCAACCCCAGGGACGCCCCTTCCCCTCCCTGAGAGCTGTTGCAACATTGGGACCAGAGGAGAGGCCTCCTCACCCGTGCCCGGGTGAAAGGGAGTTGTGAAATGTGTGCTTGAAAGGACCCTTTGTCCCCAGGACATGGTGGCCCGGCACTGTGCCTCTGGCCGCCTCCAGCAGGAAGTGGGCTGGGGTGGGTGAGCCCAGCTCCTGCCAGCAAACAAAAGGTGTTGTGTGCTCAGGGCCGGCCCGCTGGTGCCCTCGGGAGGGCCAGGCCCAGGGATGGGGCAGGCCTGCTGCCTGCTTGTCCCTTTGTTCTGCAAATGCTGAGAGCAGGCAAGCCCACAAAGTGACCTGCATGCATCTACATGCATGTTTACATGAGAGTGCACATGTGGGTGCATGTGAGGATACATATCTCTGTGTGTGCTTGCACATATGTGTGCATGTGTGTGCTGCACCTGTAGATACGTGTTTGCGAACATGCATTTACATGGGCATGTGTGTGCCTGTGTGTGTGCCTGCATGCCTCTGCGTGTGTGGTGTGTGGTGTATACATGTGGGTGATGTGTACGTGTGTCTGGGGGGTACATATGTGTGTGGTGTATACATGTGGGTAATGTGTACGTGTGTCGGGGGGTACATATGTGTGTGGTGTGTGGTGTATACATGTGGGTGATGTGTACGTGTGTCGGGGGGGTACATATGTGTGTGGTGTATACATGTGGGTGATGTGTATGTGTGTCTGGGGGTACATATGTGTGTGGTGTATACATGTGGGTGATGTGTACGTGTGTCTGGGGAGTACATATGTGTGTGGTGTGTGGTAGGCGTCGCGGCTACAGCATAGGTGAGGCTGGAGCCCCCTTCACCATCCTAAGGCCCCAGGGGCCCTGCCCTCCTTCCTTCTTCTCTTTCTGACCCTGAGTGGCACTGTGCATGTTACCACATCATGGCTGGCAGGGATGAGGGTCCTCTCCGTAGAGGGACAGTGGGCTGGGGCCTGGCACTGGAGCACGCGTGTGTCCTGGATACTGAAGGCTGACACATGGCCATAGATCCCTCCCCTGTCCTCAGCCTCACAGTCCCAGTGAGCTCCAGTGGTTCCATCCTAGCCTGACCGAGAGGGCCCCAGCAACATAGCCTGTGGGTGCTGGCCAGCCACGCCCTGTGCCAGGTGGGGTGCTTCTGCCTGTGCTGTCTCCACCCTCAGCGTCCTTCTCCTGGGACTTCCCAGCCCAGAGCATGAGCTTCAGGGTGGGTACAAGGTCCCAGCTGAGCTTGGCAGTGAAGGATTTGAGCCTAGGCCACCTCCTGTCCACCCTCTCACAGCCTGCCCTGCAGGCAGATCAGGACCTGCCCTCAGATGCCACCCACACTGCCCTGGTTTTCTGGTCTGTGCCGGCCCCACTCCTGATGGCCCAGGTCCTGCCTTGTGCTGCAGAGAGGGCCAAACCTGGCCCTGGCAGATGCGGAAACATCTTCCTGTTGCAGTTGAAGGGCTCACTTCACCTGAAGACAGCCCAGTCTGGCTGTTAGGGCAGAACAGGACAGGCACTGGGAACCCCAGGGGGTTTCTGAGGTGCCGTTCAGCTCAGGATGAGAACAGGAGCCACACCGCACTGAAGGCCACCCTGGGCGCTGTGGTGTGGGATGGATGGGAGCACACATGGGGATTTCTTTTAAGCCACACCGGAGCCTCTTCCTTTCAGGTCCTTCAGTGTTGGTACCAGATAAACACACCCCCAACACACACACACACGCACGCACACCCACACATGCACACGCACGCACGCACACATGCACACACACGCGCGCGCACACACATGCACACACACACGCACACACACGCACACACATGCGCGCGCGCACACACAGACACGCACACACACATACACACACACACAATGCTTACTGTAATTTGTCCAGCTCTTTTCCCAGGCATTGCAAGGGGATTTCTGCTATTGGGGCGTCTGTGTTTCATCCTGTAGCTTCCTCGTGGGTTTAAGGTTCGTGTTCATGAGTGTCTGAGATTTTTCTACCATATTTACTGTCACCCAAAACGATGCATCCAGGATGGGAGACGCCGCTGCTGGCAGCTTTCTGCAGGAATAAGGAACAGACAAGAAAAGAGGCCCTGGGAAGACACATGGCAGATTCCAGACCTCCCAGACCTGCCTCCCCTGCGATGACCCCAGGGCCCGCGCCCCCGTGGGTTGAGGAGTGAGCTGTCCCTCAGGACCCTGTCCTCTGCTGCCCACTGCTCCTACAGGGACAGCCACTGCCTGCGGGCCAGAGGCATAATTGGCTGGCCCTGTGCAAAATGAAATGCAGGGCCCTTATTAAAAATTAGTCAGAATTTCAAGACATGGGAACTGCAGAGCGTTGTCCAAGCAGTGGCTCTCCTGCACCTGCGGCCGTGTGCAGCCGTCTGTTTGCATAGCCATGAAGCCAGCCGGCCGCGTGTCGGGAGGACCGTGTGTTAGCACGCATGCGTGCACACATGTGCATTTGCAGAACTGTTTAGATAGTAGTCATTTCCCTCCTGTGGTAAGGAATCTCCGAAACTTTTTCAAGTTTTCAAGTAAACAAGTATCCTGGGGAACTACAGTTCTGGTTTATGCAAATTGAGAGTCCTGTGCTTTATTTAAAAAAAGGAAAAGAGGTGACGTGGAAGAGAAAACCCAAAAGAGAGGAGGAAATCAAGGGTTCTGGAGTGTCGTGAGAGGGACCGGGGCTTCAGACAGGAGGTTGGGGCTGGGGGCCATGGGGGCCAGTCTTGCCCTGGGCCTGGGTGTCTGTGCAGCCTGGGCCTGGTGTGGGTGACAGAGAATCCTTCCCTGCTCTGCAAGGCTGGCAGCTGAGGCAGCCCAGACACTGGATTCTCTGCATCCTGGGGCCACTGGACCCATCAAACACTGAGCCCCAGGAAGCAGGGACCCAAAAGGAAAGCAGGAAGGGGCTTCATAGGTGAATTGCCCGCATCCAACAAGATGAGTTCCAAGCCTCTGCTCAGAACAGTGAGGAGCCCGAGGAACTGTGAGTGGGAGAGGAAGGGGCGGAGAAGGCCAACCCTGGCCCTCCCAGCACTGGCACGAAGCGAGTCACGTGCAGTCCAACCACCTTGCAAGTAGCGTGGGGTGCGTGGCGTTCACCAGCGAGTGCAGTGGGAATATGTGACAGCTTCATCCATTCTCCTAGAGCCTTGGACCCAAACTTTCAAACTTCTTTTTCTTGTAAGATGCAAAGTTCTCCCTGATCTCCAGCCATGGGGTTAAGGTTGGTGTAGAATCCTGTGTATATAAAGGTACATGTTTATAACTTAACCTTGAACCAAAATACTGCCTGGCAGGTGTTTGGTGTCTGATCTGCATGCCTACGTTTTTCAGCGGGATAGCAACCCCTGTTTGTAGGTCCCGTTTATATAAAAGTAATTACGTGTGCATTAGGAAGGACCTATTTTTCCCCAGTTTGAGAAATGACTAATCGTTCTTTTGAGATTCCTGCAGCGAAGGTTATGTTAATACAATATCAGCTTTTACTCTGCCGTGAAGTCCTTGTTTCTCAGGCTTTCTGGTAGAGAGTAATCTCCAGTCTGCCTAACCCTACAGCCACAAAATGGGGTGGCTTTCCGGGGAAGAGAGAAAATGCAATTCTCTGTGGCATGGAAGGAGTTGATGTGGGCTTCAGAGTCCTTGTGCTGGTGGGGGCCAGTGCCCCCATCCGCCGGGCCCTCCCCTGCCCCCTGCCCTGTCCAGGGGTCATGACAAGACTTATCCTTTCCTCTTGGAGCCTTGACATGGCTGGTCACATCCTTTCACCTTGGAGCCTTGACATGGCTGCTGCTGGGCCAGCCCCAGGGGTCCGCCGGGCGTCTGCAGATGGGGGCCAGGGGCTGCTGTAAAATCCTCCAGTCAAGGATGGCGCATCGACTCCCTACCTCCTGCGTGGCCTCACACTCTGACTCCAAGTCTGGACCCCCTTGGTTCCCACCCTGTGCACAGGCCTGCCCTCGCTACATCTGAGGACAGCCTGACTGGGAACCCTTCCTCCTGCCTTTCCCTGCTCTCTAGTGGATTCCAGATGAGAGAGAGTGAGGCAGCCACGCTGCAGGAGGGGCCACGGCTCTGCTCCACGGACGTGTCTCCAGCTCCCTCGGTCACTGCTTACTGTTCCACGACTGGCCGATGGCAGAGCAGGACTGGGGGAGCAAGCACTAAACCGGGAGACCAGGAAGCTGGTGGAGCCCCTGGGCCCGGTGTCCCTGCCTGAGGGTCCCCGGGTGGAGCCGTACCGGGCATTGCCTGAGGGCCCTCCCAGCCAGTGTCAGGACCCAGGTCCTCTCGGCAACACCGTCGCGATCCGTGACAGCAGCACGCTGACTGTCTCCCTCTTTTCTCCCGCAGCAAGAATTATCAAGACCAAGCAGTGGTGTGACATGCTTCCGTGTCTGGAGGGGGAAGGCTGCGACTTGCTAATCAACCGGTCAGGCTGGACGTGCACGCAGCCCGGCGGGAGGATAAAGACCACTACGGTACGTGGCCCTTGGCTTTCTCGTGTGTGTGCTGGGGAGGGGGCATGTGCGGGCCTCCGAGGCCACCCTGGCTCCGAGGGGACGGGTGGCAGCTGCTCACCTTGTCCTCGTGCAGAGAAGCCAGGACCCCACCTCCCTCTCTGGGGCTGAATTCCTGACCATCTGTCCTGGGGCGGAGGGTTCATGAGTACATGGGGGCTGAGAGCTGGATAAAGAACCACCTGCAAGGCTGGTCAGCCCAGAAGTCAGATCACAGACCAGGCCCCGAAATCCGTTGGTTAGAGCCATCTTGTTTCCGGGACTGATGTGCCCGTGACTCCCGGTTGGAGGAGGCGTCCGCCCCTCCTGAGGATGAACTTCTGATAACTCCCCCAGGGAACAGGGAGCTTCTGCAGAGACGGAGCCGGGTGCGGGTTCCGTCCAGGTGTGCTCCTTCCGTCCCTGGGCCTGGCCTAGTGGCTGCTCACACCAGAGACCCGGAGGGCCCTTCAGCTCCTCTTTGTCCCACTGAGTGGGGCATGCAGCGCGCCCCGCCCTCCCGAAGCCACAGCTGACCTGGGTCTCTAGAGCTGCTCTTCCCAAGGGCAGAAGCTTGGGGAGCGCGGGGTGGCCCTGGGCCTTTTCCGAAGGCAGCTCCTCCAGGCACGCCACGGATTCTGAGGCAGTTTCCCCTGCAGAGGGGCAGAGGAAGCGGGCAGAGGAGGGGAGCCCACATGCATGGGGCTTGGGCCATTCACGTGTGAGGTGGCCTCGACTTCTCACTGGCGAGTGGTACCCCCTTATCCTGGCTCCTCCTGCTTTGAGGTTGGCATTGGAAGCTGAGGACATGAGTGGGTGAGGGTTTCCCTAACATGGATCTGGGCTCCGTGCTCTGAGAATGTTCAGTCAGGGAGATCTGTGGCTGGGCAGAAGGATCCGGAAAGCCCCTGGCATCCGAGCCCCCTCCAAGGATTGCACGGAGAGAGGGGGCTGCAGCCCCTCACACTGGGCTGCAGGGAAATCCTTCCTCTTGCTGCCTGAGCGGCCTCCAAGCGAGGGCTCGGCTGGGCTGTTCCGGCACTCGGTTCAAGAGGCCGATTTGGTGGAGTTGCTCCAAGGAGAACCACGGATCCCTGGGGTTCTAACACAATTCGGGGCCATCAGGGTCGTCTTCTGGGAGTCGCACAGCTTTCTGCTGCAGCCAGGATGTCAGTGAGACGGGCAAGGCAGCACGCCAATCCCCCCATGGGTTTCTCAGGGGCCTCTTGTATTTGTGGAAGTTCATGCAGACTCAGCCTCGCTGGCGGCCCAGGGCCCCCTGGGAGTGCCTGCCTGGAATGTGGGCCTGCAGGAGGAGTGTGAGGCCGGGCACCGGTGCCACCCTGAGGCATGCGGACAGGACAGGAGATGAGGGGCGTGGGTTGGTCTAAGCTGAGGTCCTGGGCTTGCCTGGTCAGGGTTTGTTTATCTGGCATTCAGTGCAGAAGCAGATGATTCCGTCCTGCACCCGTGAAATGCACAGTGCTCTACCATTTCCTACTGCTACCTGCCCGCAGAGGAGGCCTAGGCCCTCCTCTGTCCCTGCTCGTTGGGGTTCCCAGGCCTGCACTACCTCCCCGAATCTCCAGCAACACAAACAGCAGGTGCATTCCATCTGCCTGTGGACCCCGGTCAGGCGCAGCCTTTCACATCCTTCGTAGAAGCTTCAACATAAGCAGCCACCTCGCCCCGAATTTTGGAGGGATGGGTGTGAGAGCCACTCTGGGTCCCAGCTGCCAGTGACCCATCACTTCTCAGTCACCCCTTGATGAGCCCCTCCTCCTTGTGATTCGAGGCCCATGAGGCACCCAGGCCAAGCGTTCAGGCCGCACCCCTTCAGGAACGAACTCAGATGCACCTCTGTGAGTTGACTGCTCAGTTCACCGGGGTGGGAAGTCAGGAGTCCACAGACGCCATGAGAGCTGGCGGTGGATAAAGGTGTCGTCACTTCGACACGGGCAGCCCTGCTGAGCCAGTGACAGGGCTGGAACCGGCCCAGCCCTTCCAGAGGCATCGAGGTGCTTGGCAGGAACAGGATTGGGTCCTTACTTGGAGGCTGCTGGCATCGTCACATTTTGGTTTTTGGTAATTTATTGTGGTGAAATTCACATAACATAAAGTCCATTTTAAAGCGAGCAGCTCAGTGGCGTTGGACACACAGTGCTGTGCCACCACCCCTCTACCTGCTTCAGAGCATTTACATCCCCCTGGAGGGATGCCCTTCGCCCACCGGGCAGCATTGGAGTCTTCAGATCTGCATGAAGGCTTCTCCTGGTGCAGCTCTGCAGCCACTTCTGCCCAGGGTCACCGTGGCAGACCTTCTGGCCCCGATAAGGGCAACACTAATTAAAGTGATCAGTGAAGCCCCCCGCACGCAGGGCGCACGCTGGTAAGTGAGGGACACAGATGTGGCCTGTCCCCAGCTTGTCAGGCTGCCCGGAGAACGCCTTGTCAGACAGCTTCATGGTATCTTCCTTTCTTCACTGTTGGCCCAAACCCTGGACCCAGCCCTCCCTGCCTCCTGCATTCACCCAGAATGCATGTCTTCTCCTCTCTCCTCCTCCCGTTTAGTTCTTCAGTGCCTGAGTCATTCTCATGAAGTCTCATCAGGGACCCCTTCACCTACCCCAGAACCAGACGAGGGCCGCCCAACCAGCCTCCCGCGTCCGTCCAGGTCTGCCTGGCCAGCACGGCCTCTGTATGTGCAGAGATGGGGAACCGAGGTGTTCTCTGCATCAGCTCAGTCCAAGCCCACAGGGCCCACCATGGGAGACAGTGAGCCCCACTTGTTCTGGGGCATTTGAGACAGAGGCTGACCAGGCACCCGGGATATTCCTGAGGGGTTCGAGCCTTCCTGGCTTGGGGAACAGTAGCTGCACCCGTCCAGTGCTTGGTGTGCTCAGAGAGCCTGGCGGAGATGGCTGCGGACTCTCCTTCCCTTGGGCCTCGCAGGCCTGGGAGCTCAGTTTCACACGCTTGAATACTGCGGCTGGGCGAGCTGGAGTGACCGCTGGTGACCAGGGGGACAGAATTCCAGGGAGGTGGGATCGATGCTGCCTGGTCTGCTCAACACAAACGCCAGACCTGGCTCGGCGTGAGACCCCACGTGGCTTTCAGCTCAGGAGACTCAGATACTCTGATCTTCCCATCGTTAGGACACTTTGCAGGGGACCCCCCAAGCCTCTGCTGGTGGAAGCTGGGAGGGCACCTGCAGGGACCAGGGACATGGGCAGGTGGGAGTCTGACTGTAGCAGGACACTCCATCATCCAGCGTGGGAAGGACAGGTGCCTCCTCCCGGGCTGGTCACTCGCAGGGAGCCTGATTCTTCTGGAGAGTGAGGTCTCATAGGTGGAGGGGATGGCTCTGCTTTCCTGGGGGAGAGTGTGTGTCGGGGGCTTGAGGACCTGTCTCTCAGCCTTTGCCTCACGTTGCCATGGCGGGGGCACCTTGTGTACATGGCCACGGGTGCCTGGGCTGGTGGATCTCAGTGAGTGACCGTGTGCTCACTCCAGGGGACCGGGGTGGGCCCTGTCGTCTTCCCAGGTATCTCAGGAAAAGTCTGGGAACAACAGGAGAGCCGGCTCCTAATAGAATCGCTGGCCTGTGGTGACCTGTGTTCAAAGCTTTCTGAAAAGGTTAGTTGGGCTCTTGAACCAAACACCATAGAATTGGGAGCTACAATCCCAGTTGTGCGATTGCATCTGAGTTCTCTCATGGATGGTAAATTAGCACTACAGGAGATTTCACCCTTTACCATAAACTGGTTTTCTGAAAGATGATGGTGTTCTCATAACTTGGCTTTTAGAGACCCAGTGGATACTGAGTTGCTGCTAATTCCATCCTAATGGCCACGTTCTCAGATGAGAGCCCGCCTCCAGCCCAGCCCTGATGCAGGCAGCCACCCGCTCCCAGCCTGCCCAGCTACGCTCCAGCATCGTGCCGAGCCCCCGTCACTCCCCAACCCCTTCCGTGCCGAGCCCCCGTCACTCCCCAACCCCTTCCTGTGTGGCCGTTGCTGTTTACTTGTCTGTGTGGGCCCACCAGAGTGTGGGTCGCCTAGCACCGGTGCTGGGCCTAAGGGTGCTGCTGCCCCGTGCCCTGGCAATGCCTGCGCCTCTGTGTGTGACACGTGGATTCAGGATTCATGGATTAACCGAGTGTGGACCCCAGGCACATGCTGATGCTTCTGTTTCCAGGATCATTGCTTTTTTTGAGATGGAGTTTCGCTCCTGTCACCCAGGTTGGAGTGCAAGGGCACAATCTTGGCTCACTGCAACCTCCACGTCCTGAGTTCAAGTGATTCTCCTGCCTCAGCCTCCAGAGTAGCTGGAATTATAGACGCCCACCACCACACCCAGCTAATGTCTGTATTTTTAGTACAAACGGGGTTTCACCATGTTGGCCAGGCTGGTCTCGAACTCCTGATCTCCGGTGATCCATCCGCTTCGGCCTCCCAAAGTGCTGGGATTACAGGCGTGAGCCACTACGCCGGCCCGAGATCACTGCTTTTGAAAGTGCAGGTCGTCACCCCGTTAGTGGGTTGTGAAATTAATTTAATAGGTCATGACCAGCATTTAAAAGGAGGAAGGAATAGAATGAAAATGTGAGAGGGCATCTGTGTCAGGAGGGCGAGCGCCCGGTGACAAGGCCCGTGCCTGCGCACACACGGTCACATGGGAGAAGCCTTTCTCCTAGGTTGCTATGAAAGGCTGGAAATCCACGTCCTGTGGGGACTCGAGAGAAACTGACCGCTGCAGTGCTTTTCCAGGCACTGCCTCTCAGCCGGCTCTGCCCTGTGGACGTCCACTTGCCCCAGGCGAGGGGACCCTGGGTGGATGTTGCAGGTTCTCCTGAGGCATGAGCAGCGCCCCTTCTTGGCTCCCCATTCTGGCTCCTGCTCCCTGGGGACAGGCCCAGAGCTGCTGTCTGCCCTCCTTCCCATTCCCCTGCTCTGCTCTGGCTTCCTCTGTCCTTGAGCTGGGCTCGGGCTCGCAGAGCTGGAGGAGGAGGGACAAGAAGGGCTCGTGGGGCCGAGGGGAGCAGACCGGGCCACGAGCAGGTCTTCTCTCCACAGATATTCCGTGGCTGGGGCTGCGGACCGCGCAAGTGACTGGCTTTTGGAAATATTCTCATCAGTGTTTGCTCAGTCACATTTTTGGAATGTTTATGTATCGCAAGATACTTGTCAGTGAGCTGTGCCATCTCCTAAATCGGAATCAGCCAGCTAGATGGAAATCCTGTTTGCACATTCACTATTGAGCACCACCTTCTAATTCTGTGCTGCATGAAATCACAGTTGTGGGGGTGAAAAAAATTCAGTGGGGTTTCTGTATGGTTCTGTTTGGGAACTTGTATTTCATGGAAACTCATTACGCTAAAAGCCCGTTTCCCCAACATGAGAGATTCGGAGGATGTGCAGACAGCAGCTGCCGCTGATCTCGTGGGGGCTTGGATGTCTAAATTCCACCCTGGCCAGGCATCCCAGGAGTGTGGTGTAGTCGGGCCATCCCAGGGCCTCCGTTGGACACGGACAGGAGGACACTGAGGTCTCCTTGGGGCCTGGCGGCCCGGCCAGCAGCCTGCCAGAATGCCGTCTCTTCTCTCATCTGGCCGTAAACTGCTGCTGACTTGGACTGGGCGGCTTGTGCTGTCAGCCTGTCGGCGAGTTCTGGAGGTTAGTCTCGGCGAGTTCTGGAGGTTAGTCTCACCACCGATCGATGATTCAGGTCACCTACACGCCCCTCTGGAAACGGCTCTGTTCTCGTGGTTGGAGAGCTCTCCTGTTAGCATCTCCAGCAGTGCTAAGCATTGTCTATGGCGGCCTTGTTTGGGATTTAGGAGTCAGCTTGCTACGGGGAGGAGCCTTCTGGCTGGACGGCCCTTGTCCCAGTGGATGGCTTGCCTTGTCTAGGCCACCGAGGCCCTTGCCCCTGAGCTTCCTGCAAGCTCGGAGCCTGGAGGAGGGGCGCATCCCAGGAAAGGCACCTGTGCGGAAGCAAGCTCAAACCGTGAGGTGTCTTCATTCTCGGATTCTGAGAGCCTAGTGTGTGTCAAACGTGGCCCCACTCACAGATCCGTGCGAAGAACAGGCTAGGACCCCTGCCTCCGAGCACCTCCAGTGTGAAGAGGGAGGTGTCAACACTGGGGTCTCGGCCCAGCCCTCCCGTGTCTGTACCAATCCGCCAGGCGGCTGGGGCACAGGAGTGTGTTCCCGTGCCAGGCCCTTGGCCAGGGTGGCCCTGCAGAAGGACAGAGTGTCCATGGCCTGCACACCGAGCCCTGATTCTGGGAGGAGCCATCCACAGGAAACAGCAGACGCTTTTGCACCAGGGTCCCCGTTAAAGAGGACGAGATGCTCACACTTCCTTCATGGAACCCCCTGTAAGATGACAGGTACACGAAAGGGGGAAAATGGCCTCCTGCTTGGAGTGCAAACTCAGCAAGACAGGTCTGGAAGGATGGGAGCGGGTGGACGGAGCTGACAAGGAGAGCTGAGCCCCAAGGAGCAGTGTGCGGGCTCTGCCTCCACTCTGACGCAGGGCGGTGCTGGCGGCCTCCTCCCAGCGCTGTGGAGATGGGCCCAGTTGAAAGGCTGCGTAAGAGACTCCTGGTCCTCCCCACCCACACACCTGGGCCTCAGCTGCCTGTGGAACCCAGAGAAGACTAGACTCACAGAGGCTCATGCTGGAGAGGGAGAGACCTGAGCGGCTCTGGACCCTACAGTGGAAACACAGCCAAACGGGACAGGAACTTCTGGAAACCAGGAGATTAGGTGAAAATAGACGTTCTGAGATGAGATCCCCACTCAGCTCCCTGAGGGCTCAGTCAAGAAACGGGAGGCTTCTTTCTGGATACACTTCCTGCGTGTGCCCTGAGGCCGCCATAACCAGTGACCACGTTCTGAGTGGCTGGAAATGGCAGAAACATATTATCTCATGGTCCTGAAGGCCAGAAGGTCCAAGATTGAGTGGTCAGGGCCCTGCTATCTTGGGAGGCTCTCGGGGAGGCCCCTCTCTTGCCTCTCACAGCCTCTGGTGACCCCAGGTGTTCCTTGGCTCATGGCCACAGCACTCCATTCTCTGTGTCCGTCTTCATGGGGCCTGCTCCGTTTGCCAAATTTCCTTCTCCCTTCTCTTATAAACACTCCACCATTGGCTTTAGAGTCCATTCTAAATCTAGGATGATTTCATCTAAAGATCTTTCGCTAATATCTGGAAAGAACCTATTTCCAAATCAAGTCAGATCCTGAGGTTCCCCAGCAGACATGAACTTCGGGGGCCCCCCATTCCATCCACTGGACTCACCAAGCCCAGATCAGAACCCATGGGTGCCATGAGTCGGGGGCCAGAGGGCGCCCCTGTGAAGCCCACCTCCCACCAGCCGGCTGTTTATCGCTGTGCTCCTAAACATGGTGGAAAGCAAAGGTCACTCTTTGGGAGAGAAACAAAACCAGAAGAAGCCAAAGGAAGAGGAGCGAGGAACATAGAGGCCACAGGAGTCATCGAGGCAGCAGAGGAAAGGCCAGCACACCAGCTAAACCACAATTCAGCCTCAGAGACAGCGGACATGCATCCAGACACAGGAGGGGGCGGGGAGGCAAGGAGGCTGGTGGGAGCAGGGAGGTGAGGAGTCCGGGGCCTCTGTCTTCCTCCTCATGAGTGCTCTGCTTCCCCTCCCTGGCTCAGCCTTAGGGATGTGCTTGACCGGTGGAAGGGTGTGGTTGTGACCCCATGCACAGACTGGAACACTGGCTCTGACCCCTGAGCCCTGCAGGTGTCACTACCCCAAGCCTGTCCTGCTGGAGAGAAGAGGGGAGCCCGGGACTGGGTGAGGAGTGGGGCCTGCTGGCCAGGCCCAGGCACCTCATGAGACAGAGGTGAGCCTGGCCAGAAAGCCTGCCCCAGCCACAGATGTCACCACTGAGTTTGGACAGTGAGTCTGGATGCTATTGGTGGCCTGGCAGTAGACAAGTGGGATGGGGAGCTCATTAAAGGAGCATCAAGAAGCCTGGAGATTTTACATTTAAGTCTTTAATCCATCTTGGGTTAATTATTGTATAAGGTGCAAGGAAGGGGTCCAGTTTCAGTTTTCTGCATATGGCTAGCCAGTTTTCCCAGCACCATTTATAAAACAGGGAATCCTTTCCCCATTGCTTGTTTTGTCAGGTTTGTCGAAGATCAGATGATTGTAGATGTGTAATGTTATTTCTGAGGCCTCTGTTCTGTTTCATTGACCTATATATCTGTTTTGGTACCAGTACCATGCTGTTTTGGTTACTTTAGCTTTGTAGTATAGTTTGAAGTCAGGTAACGTGATGCCTCCAGCTTTGTTCTTTTTGCTTAGGATCCACACATATGTATATTGCAGCACTATTTACAATAGCAAAGACTTGAAACCAACCCAAATGCCCATCAATGATAGACTGGATAAAGAAAATGTGGCACATACACATCATGGAATACTATGCAGCCATAAAAAAGAATGAGTTCATGCCCTTTTCAGGGACATGGATGAAGCTGGAAACCATCATCCTCAGCAGACTAACACAGGAACAGAAAACCAAACAGCGCATGTTCTCACTCATAAGTGGGAGTTGAACAGTGAGAACACATGGACACAGGAAGGGGAACATCACACACCGGGGCCTATTGGAAGGTGCGGGGCAAGGGGATGGAGAGCATTAGGACAAATACCTAATGCATGTGGGGCTTAAAACCTAGATGATGGGTTGATAGGTGCAGCAAACCTCCATGGCATATGTGTACCTGTGTAACAAACCTGGACGTTCTGCACATGTGTCCCAGAACTTAAATATTTTAAAAAGAGCCTGGAGAGCGCTTTGGGGAATTGTACACGTATGCACATGTATACATGGCACAGATGTGTGCATACATGTACATGCAGTATGCCTATAGATACTGTGTGCCTGTGTGTGTGTAACAGCAGAATGTGTTACAAATCCAGTAGAATGTTGGGGACGTAAAACTGGCCATCTCTCAGAAAGCAGAGAGTAGAATTTTCTAAAAGAAATGGGAACTAGGAAAGGAAAACAATTGAGAATCAGAAGATTGATTCAGGAGTTCTGAACGATACAACCACCTGAAATAGAGGAAAATGAAGAAGAAATTATCAAAGAAATGCTTTCGAAAAACCTCTCCAGAAATGAGATGCCGGTTTCCTCTGTGAGAGTCCTCACTAAGACCAGAAAATGAATGAATACGGTCGCATCCTAAAGCATGCCAGCATGAAATTTCAGGCCACGGGAGATGAAAAACATCCCCAAAACTCAGAGGGAAAAACTAGGTCATGGACAAAGACATCCATAGCAGAGTGTCGCTGGATTCTCAGCAGATCGCCGAAGCCGGGAAACGGTGGTGCCAGGTCTTGCAGAGCGCAGGCTGTGACTCCTGACCTGGAACTCCGTCACCGCTGGAATGGGCCGTCAAGGGTGCAGGGAGAACAGGCTCCAGCCCTGGACATCCCAGAAGGAGCCCTGCACGCACCTGTACTTGTGAAGATGAGGGGAAGGGGTCGGGAGACAAGGGGGGTCTCCCAGGGAGAGGGCAATGAAGAAGCACCCAGTGATGTCCGTAGCAGGAGTTCGCAAATGAATTCCAAATATGCAGACATTCAGGGAGGGAAAAATGTGAGGATTTTTCTAGGAAAACAAGCACAAATGCCCTGAGGATCCAGCGTGGGAATGTTGGAGAGCTGTGGCTGAGCCAGCACTGCCTCAGCCGGACCCATTGCCCACGTATTCATCAGGCCCCGTTCTCTGTCGGGCACTGCAGGTGCCAGTGGAGAGCTCCAGTGCTTCTCAGGGACCACACAGCAGGCATGGCCTCAGCCCTCCAGGAGCCACACGGCAGGATCATCATCTGGCATGGTTTCTGAGGAGGGTGATGGCCCCGATGAATTGATCAGGGCACAGTCAAGGGAAGAGGGTCCCCTCAGGTCCTCTGGGCCAGCACCCCAGAAAGCCTGGCTTAGGCATTGAGAGGGACCAGGGTGTCACCAGGAGCAAGACCCCAGGCTGGGCAGGGCCAGTCGGCAGGGCCCGGGAGCCTTCTGTCCTGTGTGTGGTGCGGGAGGACTTCATCTGGGAGTGAGACAGAGCTGCCTTCGTGAGCCCCGGTGGGCTGTGGAGCCCGTGGCCTTGCGTGGCCAGGGCAGGGCTGCTGCGGACAGCAGGCTGTGGGCTGAGCAGAAGCAGAGGGTCCGGGAGGGTCTGCAGTGCCCCCTCCCAACGCAGGCAGGTGAGAACCGAGGTGGTAATCAGGGTGCACCCTGGTATCCCCACCCGACCTGTCCCTTGGATTACCACGGCCACTTCCTGGTCCCCTGCACAGCAGACACTGAGCCCCGCTGTGGCCGCCATTAGTCAGCAAAGGCCGGGGCTGCTGGAGGAAGAAGGGGACCCTGTAGCTGAACACTGAGCCTCTGTGGGGACAGTGGGGAGGCCCCCAAGCAGGAAGGCAGTGGCTGTGGTTGTGGAGGGAACTCTAGAGGTGTCTTGGGGGAAGATTCACTGTTAACCAGGCAGCTGACCGCACGCAAGCAGGGAGAGAGGACGTGGGCCTGGCAGACCTGTGTGGGTGCCATCCTCCCGTACGACCTGTCTGCCCTGCCCTACCCCGACCAGGAGCCTGTGGTTCATCTCCTCCCCAGAGCACAGCCAAGCCAGGGCCTTGGGGACCCCTCCCCACACAGGGACACTGGTCCCAGCCAGGCTTCCCCCTGGCCCCGTGAGGTCAACCAGGAATTCAGGCAGCCTCTTGGGATTCTGGCAGCTTCTTCAGTGACTCAGAGTTCTACCCCCGCCCCCCACCTTCCAGAACCCCTTGTGAGCCGCCTCCCTCCCTGCTGCTGGGAGCATTCATAGCCCCCATCCTGCACCAGGCTTGCCCTGCAGAGACGGGATGCAGCCTGTCACTTCCTCCCTTGATGTGACAAGGTGTCCCCTGCCCCCAGCTCACTGTCACCATGGCTGAGGGCCCACCCTGCCCTCCACCGTCTGTCTGTCCCCATGTCCCCCCAGCTGGCATGTTCTGAGCACTCCTCTTTACCCGGCCAGGTCAGCCCGGCCTTGAGGACCGGGGAGCACAGCTCTGTTCTCAACGTGGAGGAAACGCAGTTTTAGTCCATTTTATGGGCCCAACTTTTTCTTTTGAATCCCATGTGGGGAGGTGTGCAGACGCCCCTCTCGCCAGGGGCCCTGGCCTGCACACACCTGCGGGGGCTCTGCTTCCCCAGGTTGGCCCACCTCCCCCGTCCTTCTGGAACTGATGCCAGGTGGACGCAGAGCCGGGAGGGCTGCAGAGAACTGCCCCTCAGGTGAGGTGGCATATCCTGTCCCCCTTGGAGCCCTCCAGCCAGCAGCTGAGCCCTGGCCGCCTGGGCTCCGAGTCTGTCTGGAGTGTGATCAGATGGCATGCATGGAGCCTGGCTCAGGGAACCGGAGGAGAGGGAGGCTGCGCTAAGGAAGAGATGGCGGCAATGGCCGGGGGAGAGGAAAACTGGCCAGAAGGATCGCGAAGGAACAGGAGAGAGGATATTCCCTCCCCTCTCACCAGCCCAAGAGAGCAGGGTGGTGGTGGGCCGAGGTGGCCTGAGGACCCCCCCACCTGTCTGCTCTCCCAAGGACAAAGAAGGCTGAGGCTTAAACAGGCCTGAGAGATTGAGTGGGGGTGGATACTTAGCCAGAAGTGGCCCAGGACCCGCACCTAACTAGTCTTTGTTCTGCACAAAGAATGAAAAATACTAAGTCATTACTCTGATCCCTGTCTGCAATCCATTTTGCGTTCTTTTGAATCACCGCTATTCATCACCACAATAATAGCTGGACATTTTAATAGATTCTGTGTGTAAACAAAAACGTGTATGGCCGGCACCACATCAGCTAGTATTGTAAGCAGTGACACTCTTCATTTTCTCAGCAGAAATGAGCCCAGAAACTAAAAAAAAAAAGGTTTGACCAAACCCACATTATTTCTGTCTGCACTTTGGGCCAATTTCGTAATGGGAGATATGACACGCTGGGCGCCATTTACAGTAATTGGTCCTGCATTAGGTTCAATCTTCCTTAAAGCAGTTGTTCTTTGAATCATTTTAAATACATAAATGGCAAATGGCTGAAATGTGAGGATGCTTGCCTGGTGCAGAGGGGTGGACGGGGTCTGTCGTGGAAACCCGGTGGGTGTGGCGGGGCTGGGGATTTCCTGGTGCCCCCTGCTGCTCAGCAAGTTACGTTAGGTTGGGTCCGGGTGAGGATCAGGCTTAGGGGCTTTTCTGAGTGACATGTTCAGTGCCTCCCTCTCCTTTCCCCGGCCCTTGCTTCCCTGTCGTCTCCCCACCACTCTTATCCCTCTGACACTATTTTGGTGCCAAGTCAGAGACTGGAATGCAGAGATGAGACACGTGATCCAACATCTCAGGGATGCCCCTCGAGAATCGCTGGAGGGGTCACTTTTTGGTGCCAAATGGGCCTGCTTCGTTGGCCTGTAAGTCTGGCACATCATTGGGAACTGGGATGGGAAGGGCTTGCTGAGTAAATGGCAGACAGCACTCTGTTTACGTGACGAGGACTGCGGCAAGGTGCTCGCATCCCACCGTGCGTAGCCAGGAGACAGAGGGGTCCTTCCGGCTGGAGACCATCCTCCGGCTACACAGGTGCGGGGAGCCTGGTCTCCAAGACATGGGGGGACACCCTGTCTTGCTGCTAGCAGGGCAGCTTCCCAGAAGTTCTCGTTACGTTCACAATGTAAATGCAATGCCTTGTCCCCCACCATGCTGGCACCTGGGCACAGAGCCGCCACAGGGTTCCCTGTGCTCGAGATATATTTCTGAGCAGCACCTTCCGGGGCCTGGCTGTGGTTTAGAGGAACTCTGCTCACACTGCAGACCATGGAATGTCCTGGAAGGGCTCCACGTCCTGCCTGGGCCCCTGGGGGCCCTCTCTGGGTGGACCCCAGAATAGGCACTTCCGGTTCCTGCCTCAGGCCCCCTCATGCACAGTGAAGTCGCAACCACGTGAAGACCCCAGATGAGGAACCCGAGTGGCCCCTCTCCCGAGGGCGGTAGGGCCACCGTCCCCCGCTGGGCCAGGCTCCCTGACAGCCCTACCGCGTGGTTGCCCAGGCAGGAAGATGGATGTGAGCTCCATCTCGATGGGTGAGGCTTTGGGATGCTAGACTTTCAAATGGCCCTGGAATCTACACAATCCTAGGGGAAGGATAGGGTCCCGCTTTAGACACTGGCGTCTTCCCTATAGAGGAGCCCGTGAGGAACAACTTCCGGCTATTCTAGAGTCACTTGGGCCATTGCCTCCGTGCCACCGTTTCAGCCCGTCCACTGCCTTTGTGCCACCCACTGCCTTCGTCCCGCCCACTGCGTGTGATCTCATGTCCCCACCAGAGCACTGCCTCCGTGCCGCCGTTTCAGCCCACCCACTGCCTCTGTGCCGCCGTTTCAAGCCCGTCCACTGCCTCCGTGCCGCCGTTTCAAGCCCGTCCACTGCATATGATCTCAGATCCTCACCAGAGCCATTGTAACTGGTGCCACTGTCTGATTCCAGGTCTTATGAACTGATTAGCAGAAGGTGCTGGCCAAGTGCTGGAAAACATGTTTTTCTCCTATTGGTTTATAATCCTTATAATCTTACAGATGACATCACTTTGAGGTTAATTTTCTTGTAACGGACAAAGGTGAACTTACTCCTTCCTGACTGTACTGTGGAAAGTAAGATCAGGGTGGGGCGCGGTGGCTCACGCCTGTAATCCCAGCACTTTGGGAGGCTGAGCAGGTAGATCACTTGAGGTCAGGGGTTCGAGACCAGCCTGGCCAACATGGAGAAACCCCGTCTCTACTAAAAATACAAAAATGCTCCAAGCATGGTGGCACGCACCTGTGATCCTAGCTACTTGGGAGGCTGAGGCAGGAAAATTGCTTGATCGCTTGAACCCAGGAGACGGAGGTTGCGGTGAGCTGAAATCACACCACTGCACTCCAGCCCAGGCGACAAAGCAAAACTCTCTTTCAAAAAAAATGTAATAAACATATGTGTGCATATGTCTTTATAGTAGAATGATTTATAATCCTTTGGGTACATACCCAGTCATGGGATTGCAGGGGTCAAATGGTATTTCTAGTTCTAGATCCTTGAGGAATCGCCACACTGTCTTCCACAATGGTTGAACTCTCACCAACAGTGTAAAAGCGTTCCTATTTCTCCACATCCTGGCCAGCATCTGTTGTTTCCTGACTTTTTAATGATCGCAATTCTAACTGGCGTGAGGTGGTATCTCATTGTTTACTGTGGCACTGTTCACAATAGCAAAGACTTTGAACCAACCCAAATGTCTATCAGTGATAGACTGAATAAAGAAAATACGGCACATATATACCACAGAATGCTATGCAGTCATCATAATAGGATGAGTTCGTGTCCTTTGCAGGGACATGGATGAAACTGGAAACCATCATTCTCAGCAAACTAACACAAGAACAGAAAACCAAACACCGCATGTTCTCACTCATAAGTGGGAGTTGAACAATGAGAACACAAGGACACAGGGAGGGGAGCATTACACACCAGGATGTGTCGTGGGATGGGGGGCTAGGGGAGGGATAGCATTAGGAGAAGTACCTAATGTAGGTGACAGGTTGATGGGTGCAGCAAACCACCATGGCACATGTATACCTGTGTAACAAAATGGCACGTTCTGCACATGTACCCCAGAACTTAAAGTATATAAAAACAAAAATTTAAAAAAGGAAGTAAGATCAACATGCAAGGTGGGAAATCAGCTGGGTACACGCCACAGGGGCAGTCATGGCCGGGGTTCCATCCTAACAGTGAGGTGCTGCCTCCAATTAGCTGGGGTGCACACCGCAGGGGCAGTCATGGCCGGCGTTCCATCCTAACAGTGAGGTGCTGCCTCCAATCAGCTGGGGTGCATGCCGCAGGGGCAGTCATAGCTGGGCCTCCCATCCTAATGGTGAGGTGCTATCTCTAGCCCCAAGGCCCCCCTCTACCTGTGCTCAGCCTGTCCCCTGAGCCCCAAGTTCCAGTCATGCTGGACCAGTCCCTTTGTCACAGCACCTGTGTGTGCCGTCTTCTTGGCTGTTGTGTCCAGATGTGCCTCATTCTCAACCCAGCTCTTCGGACCCAGATAGCAGCACACAGGAGACCCGGACTCTGCCAGCCACCCCCTCCCAAATGACTTCTGCATGCTGCCGTGGGAATGAAATACGACGTGTGGCATGGGCGTTTGTTAAAGATCAGTCTTAAAAAATGAAATAGAAGGGTTTGCGTCTGCATCCAAATTACTTTAAATGTCAGCTCCCTGTTAAACCCAAGATGTGGCGGGTGGCACGGGTCCTTGGATGACACCTCTACCCCATCGCGTTCATCAACGCCGGCATCCTCATCACTGCGGCTCTGTCACTGGGTCCCTTCGCACGTCGCCTCTTCCTGAGCTGGAATAGAAATCTCAGCCTCCACAGGCGTTGGGCATGATCGAGCCACTGTGCGCCTCCGGGACTGACAAGCCCCTTCCGGGGACGCGGCCGTGGTACCAATAGGACTTTGTGGGGTCAGATCCCACCGTCCTCCCCCTGCCTGGAAGGGTGACTGCACTTCTGCATGCTAGAGTGGGAGACCTTGTGGACGTCAGTTTATCTTTAGAGCTTCAGTTTCCTTATCTGTAGAAGGGGGTAAGGATGCCCCCAGGGTTGACCCTTCAGGTTCATGGGATGGTAAGAAAAGAAAATGATGGATGAGAAAGGTTTCTAAGGCCCTGCTGTGCTCCTGGCCCTCTTGCTTGCTTCTGCCCTACCTAAGGCACAGACAAGTTCTCTGTGTAGGAAAAGAATTCTTGTTTTCCACATGTAGCATCTTCCAGAGTGTTCTGGAATGTCCACATGCCCAGTTAGAATCCAACATTAGAATGAAGTCAGACTCTCAGCCTCTTCTTTGGGAAACCCCTGCCCATCTGGTCACTGGTGCTGTGCAGCAGGAGAGACCTGGGGTGCTGGTTGCACTGCTGCAGCAGGAGAGACTCGGGGTGCTGGTTGCACTGCTGCAGCAGGAGAGACCTGGGGTGCTGGTTGCACTGCTGCAGCAGGAGAGACTCGGTTGCTGGTTGCATTGCTGCAGCAGGAGAGACTCGGGTGCTGGTTGCACTGCTGCAGCAGGAGAGACTCGGGGTGCTGGTTGCACTGCTGCAGCAGAAGAGAGGGTGCTGGTCACACTGCTGCAGCAGGAGAGACTCGGTTGCTGGTTGCACTGCTGCAGCAGGAGAGACTCGAGGTGCTGGTTGCATTGCTGCAGCAGGAGAGACTCGGTTGCTGGTTGCATTGCTGCAGCAGGAGAGACTCGGTTGCTGGTTGCATTGCTGCAGCAGGAGAGACTCGGGGTGCTGGTTGCACTGCTGCAGCAGGAGAGACCTGGGGTGCTGGTTGCATTGCTGCAGCAGGAGAGACTCGGGGTGCTGGTTGCACTGCTGCAGCAGGAGAGACCTGGGGTGCTGGTTGCATTGCTGCAGCAGGAGAGACTCGGTTGCTGGTTGCATTGCTGCAGCAGGAGAGACTCGGTTGCTGGTTGCACTGCTGCAGCAGGAGAGACTCGGGGTGCTGGTTGCATTGCTGCAGCAGGAGAGACTCGGGGTGCTGGTTGCACTGCTGCAGCAGGAGAGACTCGGGGTGCTGGTTGCACTGCTGCAGCAGGAGAGACTCGGGGTGCTGGTTGCACTGCTGCAGCAGGAGAGACTCGGGGTGCTGGTTGCATTGCTGCAGCAGGAGAGACTCGGGTGCTGGTTGCACTGCTGCAGCAGGAGAGACTCGGGGTGCTGGTTGCATTGCTGCAGCAGGAGAGACTCGGGGTGCTGGTTGCATTGCTGCAGCAGGAGAGACTCGGGTGCTGGTTGCACTGCTGCAGCAGGAGAGACTCGGGGTGCTGGTTGCATTGCTGCAGCAGAAGAGACCTGGGGTGCTGGTCACACTGCTGCAGCAGGAGAGACCTGGGGTGCTGGTTGCATTGCTGCAGCAGGAGAGACTCGGTTGCTGGTTGCATTGCTGCAGCAGGAGAGACTCGGTTGCTGGTTGCATTGCTGCAGCAGGAGAGACTCGGTTGCTGGTTGCATTGCTGCAGCAGGAGAGACTCGGTTGCTGGTTGCATTGCTGCAGCAGGAGAGACTCGGGTGTTGGTTGCATTGCTGCAGCAGGAGAGACTCGGGGTGCTGGTTGCACTGCTGCAGCAGGAGAGACCTGGGGTGCTGGTCACACTGCTGCAGCAGGAGAGACTCGGTTGCTGGTTGCATTGCTGCAGCAGGAGAGACTCGGTTGCTGGTTGCATTGCTGCAGCAGGAGAGACTCGGGGTGCTGGTTGCACTGCTGCAGCAGGAGAGACCTGGGGTGCTGGTTGCATTGCTGCAGCAGGAGAGACTCGAGGTGCTGGTTGCATTGCTGCAGCAGGAGAGACTCGGTTGCTGGTTGCACTGCTGCAGCAGGAGAGACTCGGGGTGCTGGTTGCATTGCTGCAGCAGGAGAGACTCGGTTGCTGGTTGCATTGCTGCAGCAGAAGAGACCTGGGGTGCTGGTTGCATTGCTGCAGCAGGAGAGACTCGGTTGCTGGTTGCACTGCTGCAGCAGGAGAGACTCGGGGTGCTGGTTGCACTGCTGCAGCAGGAGAGACTCGGGGTGCTGGTTGCACTGCTGCAGCAGGAGAGACTCGGGGTGCTGGTTGCACTGCTGCAGCAGGAGAGACTCGGGGTGCTGGTTGCACTGCTGCAGCAGGAGAGACTCGGGGTGCTGGTTGCAGTGCTGCAGCAGGAGAGACTCGGGGTGCTGGTTGCACTGCTGCAGCAGGAGAGACTCGGGGTGCTGGTTGCACTGCTGCAGCAGGAGAGACTCGGGGTGCTGGTTGCACTGCTGCAGCAGAAGAGACCTGGGGTGCTGGTTGCATTGCTGCAGCAGGAGAGACTCGGGGTGCTGGTTGCATTGCTGCAGCAGGAGAGACTCGGTTGCTGGTTGCACTGCTGCAGCAGGAGAGACTCGGGGTGCTGGTTGCACTGCTGCAGCAGGAGAGACTCGGGGTGCTGGTTGCACTGCTGCAGCAGGAGAGACTCGGGGTGCTGGTTGCACTGCTGCAGCAGGAGAGACTCGGGGTGCTGGTTGCAGTGCTGCAGCAGGAGAGACTCGGGGTGCTGGTTGCACTGCTGCAGCAGGAGAGACTCGGGGTGCTGGTTGCACTGCTGCAGCAGGAGAGACTCGGGGTGCTGGTTGCATTGCTGCAGCAGGAGAGACTCGGTTGCTGGTTGCATTGCTGCAGCAGAAGAGACCTGGGGTGCTGGTTGCATTGCTGCAGCAGGAGAGACTCGGTTGCTGGTTGCACTGCTGCAGCAGGAGAGACTCGGTTGCTGGTTGCACTGCTGCAGCAGGAGAGACTCGGTTGCTGGTTGCACTGCTGCAGCAGGAGAGACTCGGGGTGCTGGTTGCATTGCTGCAGCAGGAGAGACTCGGGGTGCTGGTTGCACTGCTGCAGCAGAAGAGACCTGGGGTGCTGGTCACACTGCTGCAGCAGGAGAGACTCGGTTGCTGGTTGCATTGCTGCAGCAGGAGAGACTCGGTTGCTGGTTGCATTGCTGCAGCAGGAGAGACTCGGGGTGCTGGTTGCACTGCTGCAGCAGGAGAGACCTGGGGTGCTGGTTGCATTGCTGCAGCAGGAGAGACTCGAGGTGCTGGTTGCATTGCTGCAGCAGGAGAGACTCGGTTGCTGGTTGCATTGCTGCAGCAGAAGAGACCTGGGGTGCTGGTTGCATTGCTGCAGCAGGAGAGACTCGGTTGCTGGTTGCACTGCTGCAGCAGGAGAGACTCGGGGTGCTGGTTGCATTGCTGCAGCAGGAGAGACTCGGGGTGCTGGTTGCATTGCTGCAGCAGGAGAGACTCGGTTGCTGGTTGCATTGCTGCAGCAGGAGAGACTCGGGGTGCTGGTTGCATTGCTGCAGCAGGAGAGACTCGAGGTGCTGGTTGCATTGCTGCAGCAGGAGAGACTCGGTTGCTGGTTGCATTGCTGCAGCAGGAGAGACTCGGTTGCTGGTTGCATTGCTGCAGCAGGAGAGACTCGGGGTGCTGGTTGCATTGCTGCAGCAGGAGAGACTCGGGTGTTGGTTGCATTGCTGCAGCAGGAGAGACTCGGGTGTTGGTTGCATTGCTGCAGCAGGAGAGACTCGGGGTGCTGGTTGCATTGCTGCAGCAGAAGAGACCTGGGGTGCTGGTCACACTGCTGCAGCAGGAGTGACCCGGGTGTTGGTTGCGTTGCTGCATCTCTCAAAAGCTTCGTTTTGTTGTTGGTTGGATCTGGCCCTGTGTAGTCATGGCCATGTGGCTTCAGGTTCTCACAGGACACAGGGATATGTGACTGATGAGATTTCAAGAGAGGAGAACCGGATGAGTGGGGGATTGCAGCTTCCCTCCTCCCCACGCCCGGGACCCTCCACTCACAGAGAGAACGAGCTTCTCCAGGGTTTGGAGGAGAGAGAAGATGGGCTTCCCTGCAAGTCCATAGAAGCCTTGGTGGCTTTCTGGATTAATGCAGCCATACACTCACTCCTTGCACAGCCTCTGTCCAGTTTTACATATGCTTTGGAAATAAGAAAAACTGTCAATAACACCATGACCTAAAGAAAGAAACAAGTAAGTGCTGAGCTCTGGGAAAAGCCCCCTGGGCTCACAGGTGTGGAAGACCGTACCTTATCCTCTGAGCCCCAGCTACGACAGTGACCTCCTGTAATGCAGACAAAGCCCTGGGCCTCCTTCTCAGGCCTGGGCCTAACCGTAGGACCTAGAAACTGGTGATCAGAGGGTTCGTAGGCAGGAAGAGATGGAACCCTACCCACCCATGGGGTGTCCCTTGCTCAGTCCTGCAGACACTCAGCTCCCAGCCTGCAGCACGGCAGGGAGGAGAGGCAGTGGGTGGAGGTGAGTTTCAGAGAAGAGGCACAGAGATGGCAGAAGAGCCTCTTAGCTAGGGCAGCAGCAAGCAAGAGGGCCAGGAGCGCACTAGGACCTGTGTTCTTCCATTCAGCTCTCATTTCCAAAGGAGCAGAAAACTCTGCAGCTTAGACAGAAGTCTGACCTCCCAAAAGGGAGCAGAGCCCAGCCCTGAGGAGCCGCCTCCAGCTGGCCAGAAGCCTGCCGGGCGTCCTGTGAAGATCAGGGCCTGCTGCACATCACCCAGACCTTTCAGGCCATCCTGGAGTGGGCAGGCCTTCCCACACCTGGAGGAACCAGAGCAAGACTGAAGACTAGCTCCCCGCCATGCCCCATGGCTAATTCTAGACCAGGATTGATTGACCTCTGCCTGTTCAAAAGGGCATTTTTTTTTTTTAAGCCTCAAAGTCAAAACTCAAGCATGAGCCTGTAAAAAAAAAAAAAAAAAAATACTAATAAGCACTATCTGTGGAAAGCAATCCTGTCCTAAAGATTTAAGGTCAGAGGTAGCTCTGAAAATAGATCTCTGCAGTAAACAGATGAGACTTTTATAGAAAGTGTCTGCTTGTTGGTGTCACAGAGATGGACTGCATAGCTGTGACCCAGGAACCAGGAACCCAAAGGTGAGGAGGGACCTAGAATGAAGGCAGATGTCCAAGTGTTTGCTGAATGAAATAGAAGATGGATACAGGGACACCGAAGATGTAAACATAGAGTTTCGTTGTGTATTGGGAGCTGCAATAACATAAATATAACTGCAGAAAATCAAAACAGTGATAAGGGGACTAATCTTAAAACCGAGAGATAATTCACCAAACAGAGCAAGAGAAGATGGTAGATCTGGAGGACAGAGGATGAATATCCAACCCAAGAGTCATGTACGCTCCTGAGGGGGAACCTCAATGGCACCAACAGAAGGGAGAATCGCATCAGAGTGAAAAACATAGTGTCGGAAAGAAAGTTACCTGAGCTGGAGGAAACCGCCAATGAAAAACCAAACAAAAGCACCCTGGACCTAGCCATTTTATGGTGATATCTTTGAATTTCAAGAACAAAGGAAACCCTTGTGATAACCATCCAGGGGATATTAAGAAAATAAAAAGACAAGAGACCAAGAATCCCCACAAACACACACTCAAGCTGTCCTCTGAACTCAGTGAGACATAGAACCAGGAGACAAGAGGGAGAATTATGTAAAGAATTTGATTGAAAAATCGTTTTACTTATGAATTTGTTCTCATTTCTATTTGTTTTGTTGATTTTAGACAAAGTAAATAAATAAGACAGCTTTAGATTTGCGAGGATTTAGAAAGCTTTCCAGTTATGCTGAACCCCCTACTGACACCAGTGGGGATGGCACCGGGTTCAAGAGGTGGAAGAAGAGACCCAGAGCCAGCAAATGAGACATGGGGGGTTGAAGGGGGGCACTTACATACGGGGGAGAGAGGCTAGTGGCGCTGGGATGGACAGGTGGACTGCCTTACATACAGAAACAATCCAGTCGTGGCAGTCTGGACAGGACAATCACTGGTCCAGTGGTGGTGGGTTGGATGGAATAACTGCATGGCCCAGTGGCGGCAGGCTGGGCAGGAAAACCACAACCACATGCAAAAAGCTTGCAGTTTGTATAGCATTTTCAAATAGCATCTTCCCCAAGCAGGCTCCACCTGGCAATCTTCATTCAACCCCAAATCCGGAGCCTCAATCCCCTGTGTAGGCCATGTTCCTTAGAACGGATATTCCATAGGATGGGTTGGGGGCTCAGATGTTCCCCATAGACAAAGAATGAATCTCTGGGTTGGCCACTCCTGGATTCCCTAGCTCAAAGCACACATTCAGGTGTGTCTGCCATACAGGGTCATTCTCAGGGTATGCTTAAATTATTGCTGTCAGGTACATTTATCATACCACCCACACACCTTTCCTGAAAAATTGAGGAAAAGATGCACTCAAGTCAATCAGGAAAGAGAGAAACATCAGGAGCTGAACATTGAAAAGGTCACATAGAAGATGATTAATGGTGACCACTGATATCAGTTGAATACATGGGGCTGGATATAAATAATTGCTGTAACTATGGTTATAAAATTGAACATAAGATTCACAGCACTATTATTTAGTATACTCTATATTATGAAAAATAATTGGTGCATGAAAGTAACCTGGACTGTAACCTCTAATTAAACTAACAGAGATCTATTTTCAGAGCTACCTCTGCCCTTAAATCTTTAGGACAGGATTGCTTTCCATAGATAGTGCTTATTATTATTTTTTTACAGGCTGTGGGAAACAGGCAGTGGCAGGCTGGAGTCACTCATGGGATAGAAGGAGCCATGATGATTTCAGTCGTTAGAGAAATGATGTAGTCATTAAGAGTGAGTTTGCTTAACATAAAGGCTATCACAAATATACACAAAAATATAATTTCAACTAAACCACTGAGAGTAAAAAGCAAGTGACACTTGTGCATGTGTGTAAAGATGAGACCAATCATGAAGGGAACATAACCAGAAATCAACTTGGATCATAATATTCGGATAGAATTTCATTATCAGTGAAGACAACAAATGTAAATGGATTAGTCTCCTCTATTAAAAAGCAAAGACTATCAAATCAAGTGTTGAAAATAGCCAAATATGTGTTGCCTTCTAAGGGCACTCCTACCAAAAAAAAATAAGGTTAAAAGCAAAAAATAAGTAAATAAAGATAAATCAGGCAAATGCAGTTGAAAGGAAATTGAGAGGTAAAACATTAAATTGGAACAATATTGTCATATATTGATATATTTACTTATTGACACGTTTATGTCTTACAGTTCAGACTGTAATGAAAGTGTCACATTTAGAAATCATTATGCATTGATTAGCATACATAAGAATAGATGATGTAAACACAATTACAAATTATATGATCAGAAACACAATTTTTAGCTGAGATTTAACTTTCCAATCTATATTAAGGTCAAGAAAACACCACCAATAACAACAATAAAAAGAAACAGTGCCTAGATCTTTTGAATACTACAGTTAACTAAAACTGAATTTGAGCCCCACATATCTAAATTACAGTATACAAACAAGGCTGCTTGCAATTTTCAATCATTTTTGAAATCTCTACAAAAAGAGCCATAAACCAAGTCATGAGTTAAATCACACTAGGAGAAGAAATGCACTGGCCCTCTTTTCCAGTGAGAACACACTGTATTTAAAATGGAGACTTACACCAAAAAATAAAAGCCTTATTAACCAGGACTTTCTTATAATTTGTTGATTGAAAGTTGTAATGAAAGAAGAAGCCACACTCACAAAAGGTCATGTGCAGTGTCTGAAGTCCATCTGCTGATGTCCAGTGCCGGATGGAGCAACTGCCAGCCGTTTAACTTGGAGCAAACTTCCCTTTCTATGCCTCAGTGTCTACATTTATAATATGGACAAAATACCACTTCCTAGGGCTCTTGTAAGCATTGGATGAATTCGTATGTTAAAATGATTTAAGCAGGACCAGCACTACTGAACAATATCATAATATGCATTTGAGTTATTGATATCCCATTTAGAAGGTCATAGCAATAACACAAGGTATTTTTACAGATCCAGTGAAAGAGCTATTCATCAGTGTATGTATGTCTTTAAATGCCTTTATCTTCAAATCAGAAAGAGTGAACACAAAGAACTTAAGCGGGAGAAAAAATCACCCCTCCTCTCAAAGAGGAGAAAACAGCTGGTAAAGCTGAAAAGAAATATTAATGAATTTTTAAAAGAAAGGCATAGAGTGTATCATTGCACCTTCAACAAACCTATAAAAATGTGATTTTACTTCTTTCCATAAATTATTTTATATCAGAAAATAGATCTGAAAGGAGGAATCAGATTACTAGGCTGAGACAGGCTGAAAGCTACACCTGTTGCACCAGTCAGCCAAGTTGAAGAGCAAAGGAAACATTATTCACAAGTGTATGCATAACTAGTGTATCGATCAGTAAGTCTGGAAATTTTGATTAAATATATATTTTTTCTAGGGGAAAAACTACCAAAGGTAAGAAAGGAATGGATAAATGTTAATATTCTTCAGTAAAATTTTCAGACAGAAATACTTTAATAGGCACACTGCTTCAAATATTTAGTGTTCAGGTTTCTTTTCCCAAATACTGGGAAATATGGAAAATCATCTAGTTTATTTTAGAAACTAAAATATTTTATATTTATTTATAAACATATAATATTTTATATGTATAAATAATATATTTATTTGTAAATGTATGTTGTAATATATAATTTATAAATATATAAGTCATATAAATATAAATATAAATTTGTGTAAAATATAAATTCATAAATATAAATCTGTATAACATATAAATTCATAACTATAAATCTGAAAGGAAGAATCAGATTACTAGGCTAAGATAGGCTGAACGCTAGGCCTCTTACACCAGTCAGCCAAGTTGTAGAGGAAAGGAAACATTAAATTATTCACAAGTGTATGTGTAGCTAGTGTATCGATCACTAAATCTGGAAATTTTTGTTTATATAATTTTTAATTATATAAAATATAAATATAAATTTATGTTTATATTTAAGTTTATATATTTTAAAATGTAAATATAAATTTAAATATAAAATATACAAATATACATTCAGGAACTGAAATATAGAAAGTGTCCCAAAAGATTAAAAAGTGCTAATAATCACTTCCTTCCACAAAGATTTTGAGCCTGTGATGTGGGCCAGGCACCGTGTCAGGCACGCGATTCCTCCGACAAGCAGCCTCGAGGCTGCGTACACCCACCCGGCATTGTCCCGGGGGCAGCAGCCGCATCTGGGGATCCGTGTCCCTGGAATGCATGTCCTCTGGTGTCAGTACTGCGTGGCACACACATTGCTCACACCTACATAAAATAACAGCACACTGAATTCTGAGTCCTTTAAAAGAAAAAAAGAGGCCGGGCGCGGTGACTCAACGCCTGTAATCCCAGCACTTTGGGAGGCCGACGTGGGCAAATCACGAGGTCAGGAGATCGAGACCATCCTGGCCAACATGATGAAACCTCATCTCTACTAAAATACAAAAAAATTAGCTGGACATGGTTGGCATGTGCCTGTAGTCCCAGCTACTTTCAGGAGGCTGAGGTAGGGGAATCGCTTGAACCCAGGAGGTAGAGGTTGCGGTGAGCCGAGATCGCACCACTGCACTCTGTCCTGGGCGACAGAGCGAGACTGTAAAAAAAAAAGAAAAAGGAAAAGGCCATGTGCAACGCAGTGGAACTTACGTGAGCAACGAAAGTGCGTTTTGCTACAGGCCCACCTTGTTTTACTGTGCTCTGCTTCATTGCACCTTGCAAATATTGCCGTTCTCACAAACTGAAGGTGTGTGGCAGCCCTGCCTTGAACCAATCTGACAACACCCTATTTCCAACAGCATACGTTCACTTTGTGTCTCTGTGTCACATTTGGGTAATTTTCCCCATATTTCAATCTTTATTACTGTATCTGTTACGGTGATCTGTGATCATTGAGGTTTGTTGTTACTATTGCAGTTGTTTTGGGGCACCACAAACCACGCCCGTGTAAGATGGCACACTTAATGGATGGATGCATTCTGACTGCTCCACTGACCCGCCAGTCCCGTCTCTCCTCTCCATGGGTCTCTCTGTTCTCTGAATCAACAATATTGAAATTAGGCTAATTAATAACCCTACAGCGGCCTCTAAGTGTTCAAGTGAAAGGAAGGGGCGTCCATCTGTCACCTTGAATCGAAAGCTAGACATGATCAAGCTTTGTGAGGAGGGCATGACGAGAGCTGAGACAGGCTGAACGCTAGGCCTCTTGCACCAGTCAGCCAAGTTGTAGAGCAAAGGAAAAATTGTTGAAGATAATTACAAGTACTACTCCAGTGAATATATGAATGATAAGAAAGAGATGGAAAGTTTTAATGGTCTGGAGACAAGATCCAACTAGCCACAACATTCTCTTAAGCCAAAGCCTAATCCAGACCAAGCCCCAAGTCTCTCGAATTCTGTGAAGGGCTCAGAGAAGGGAGGAGGCTGCAGAAGAAAAGTTGGAGCCAACAGACGTTGATTCATGAGGGTTAAGGAAAGAAGCTGTCTCCACTACATAAAAGTGCAAGATGAAGCAGCAAGTTCTGATGGAGAAGCTGCAGTAAGTTCCCAGAAGATCTAGCTAGCACCATTGATGAAGGTGGCTCCATTAGACAGTAGATTTTCAATGTAGATGAAATAGCTTTCTATTGCAGAAAGACACCAACTGTGAGATTTCCCACTAGAGAGAAGTCAGTGCCTGGTTTCGAAGCCCCAGAGGACAGGCTGATTCTCTTGTTAGAGGCTAATGCAGCTGGTGACTTGAAGTTGAAGCTGGAGCTCATTTTCCATTCTGCAAACCCCAGGTCCTTGAAGAATTAAGCAAACCTACTCCGCCTGTCCCCCATACAACATACAACACGGCCTGGATGGCAGCACATCTGTGTATGGCATGGTTGACTCAATCTTTTAAGCCCACTGATGAGACCTACTGCTCAGAACAAAAGATTCCTTTCAAGATATGGCTGCTCATTGACGATGCTCTTGGTCACCCAAGATCTTGGATGGAGATATTCAGGGAGATGAATGCTGTGTTCACGCTGCTAACACAACATCCATTCCACAGCCCATGGATCAAGGAGTAATTTTGACATTAAAGTCTTGTTCGTTAAGAAATATATTAGATAAGGCTGTAGCTCTCTTAGATCGTGATTCCTCTGATGGACCTGGGCAAAGTCAATTGCAAACCTTGTGGAGAGGATTCACCATTCTAGACGTCATTAAGAGCATTTGTGATTCATGGGAGGAGGTCAAAATCATCAGAATTAATGCGAGTTTGGAAGAAGTTGATTCCAATTCTCATGCATGCATGCATGGCTTTGAGAGAGTTCAAGATTTCAGTGACGGAAATCACTGCAGATGTGGTGGAAGTAGGAAGAGAACTCGATTTGGAAGTGGAGTCTGAAGAGGGGACTGGACTGCTGCAATCTCAGGATAGAATTTGAACAGATGGAGTACTTCTTGGGGATAAGCAAAGAAAGTTTTTTTTTTTCTTTTTTTTTTTGAGACGGAGTCTTGCTCTGTTGCCCAGGCTGGAGTGCAGTGGCGCAATCTTGGTTCACTGCAAGCTCCACCTCCCGGGTTCATGCCATTCTCCTGCCTCAGCCTCCCAAGTAGCTGGGACTACAGGCACCCGCCACCATGCCAGGCTAATTTTTTGTGTTTTTAGTAGAGATGGGGTTTCACCGTGTTAGCCAGGATGGTCTTAATCTCCTGACCTTGTGATCCGCCTGCCTGGACCTCCCAAAGTGCTGGGATTACAGGTGTGAGCCACCGCACCCGGCCAGAAAGTGGTTTTTTGACGTGGAATCTGCCCCTGGTGAAGATGCTTGTGAACATTGTGGAAATGATGACATAGAATTTCGAATATTTCATAAGCCTAGTTGATAGTACAGTGGCAGGGTATGAGAGAATTGACTCCAATTTTGAAAGAAGTTCTTCTCTGGTTAAAATGCTCTCAAACAGCATCGCATGCTATGGAGAACTCTTTCATGAAAGGAGAGTCAATTGATGCAGCAACTTTAATGTCTTATTTTGAGAAATTGTCACATCCTCCTCAACCTTCAGCATCCACTGCCCTAATCAGTCAGCAGCCATCAGCATTGCGGCAAGACCCTCCTCCAGCAAAGAGATGACGACTCCCTGAAGGCTCAGATGATCATTAGCATTTTTAGCACTAACTTATTTTTAAGGTATGTACTTTTTTTAGACATGATGTTTTTGCACACTTAGTAGACTGCAGTATAGTATAAACATAGCTTTTATATGCACTGGGAAACCAAAAATTTGTGTGACTCACTTGATCGCGATATTTGCTTTATTGCGGTGGTCTGGAACTGAACCCACCATATCTCTGAGGTATGCCTGTATTTCAAAATCAGGTAGAATGACAAACTATATCACCAGATTGAATCTTTTAATAAGTCTTCTAATTCAATAGATGCTGGAAAAGTCACTAGGGGGACACAGTCTTACTCATTAAAAAACAAATCAAATGAGTAAAAGCACCAAAAGCCACAGACTTCCAGTCAGCCTGGAGGGTAGGGCAGGCCCACCCAGTGCCCAGCATCCATCTGAAACCCAAGCCAGCGTGTGCTTCGGCCGGGCCCCAGCTGTAACCCCTCCAGGGAGCCTCCAGCTCTGAGATTTTGGGACACAGAACCCAGTTGCCCTATGTCTCTTCAAATGGAACCTTCAGAGGAGTCCTGCATGATGACTTTTTAGACGTTCCGGCGAATGCAGTCACATCTGTGTGTGATATGAGAAAATACGATCCTTGTTACTTGCAGGCGAGGTAAGCAGGTGCTTTAGAAACTCTAGAGATTGGCTGAAATGTCTTGGAAACTAATAAGATTTCAGTAAACTGGCCCGCGTATGAGTCTAGAAAGTTGTATCTGCTTGTATCCAGTGTTAAAGTTTTCACAGACCCAGTCTGTGGTGGAGATCTGTGTTCAGCAAACTCCAGCCTTCAGGCCAAATCAGGCCCATCCGTTTGTTCATTCACACATTGTCTACAGATGGGTGGGAGCCACAGCAGCAGAATTCAGCAGTGAGAAGAGAACCTATGGCCCAGAGCTGCAAATGCATAGACTGTCTGACTCTGCAGCACAAGTTTGCCAACCTCCGGACCAGACTTAATCAAAGCTCTTCAGCGCCACTTGCCAAGAGCTGGAATCGGCCACCGCCTGCCCAGTGTTGGTCAGGATGGGAAACTGGTGAATCTGCTGGTCACCTTTAGGAGAAATCCGCTTTGCATATGCAAAAAAGGGAGCTACTATACACAAAAACCAGTTGCTGCTGACTGTCCAAGCACACGTGTTTCAAACGATAATGATTTAATTCCAATAAATTCATGAAATAAATGAGAGGGGAGGACTATTGATCACAGCAGAAAACAGAAAGTAACTTGAAAGAACATGAGTAAGAAATGGTTGGCACCTGGGTGAAGTGCAAAGCCTTCCCATGAGAAATGAGAAAAGTCTGGAACAAATGAAAGATGCCGTAGACGCTGACATGAGGAGGGGAGGCCGAGATGTCGTGAGGCCGTCTGTTCTTTCAAAAGTTAATGTTTATATTTAGTAAGATTTGAATCCAGTTTCCCATGGGTTTTCAGAATTTCACAAGATGATTTTATGCTATATCCCAGAGTGTAATTCAGTCTCGGGCGTCTAAGAACACTTTGTAACGGAAGACTCACCTGGGTGTCCTCGTCCTGCTGGTGTAGACACGTGTGTGAACAGCAGGAGAGGAGCCGTCTGGGCTCTGGGCAGTGTGTCAGCGGCTCTGGGCTTTGGGGACCGCCTGCCTGGCCCAAGCCTGGGTCCCACCACTGACCCGCCTCCGGAGTTAACACAAGGACCATGTGTGGCAAAGTCCCAGCACATAATTAAATGCTAAAATGTTAGTTCTTCTGACTGCTGTTTTCTGATCCACAGAAGAGACTAAGTGAACAGCCCAGCCCTGAAATGAACCCAGGTGTCCCTGAGAGGTGACTATGGATGCGGTGAGCGTCTCAAATCAGTGAGGATGGGACAGGGTCCCCAGCAGCAGCTGCTGGGAAAATCAGCTTTGGATTTGGGGAAAAACCCAAGTTGGACTCTTACCTCACACCATGTTCAAAACTAAACGCCCCCAGGATTGCAGAGTAAACGATAACAGGGAAACTCTGAGATGACCAGGAGGAAGTGGAGAGGAGTATTGATCTGCGTGTGGCGTGAGGAAGAACGCTGCAATTGTAAACTCAATCGGAGAAATCCGTGATGACAGCAAACGCTTGACCCTGTGCACCTAGGCACTCAGGTAGATTAACTCATTCATTCTGACATCTGCCCATGGGCTGCAGACTGTTCTCATCCTGTTTTACAGATGAGAAAATGGAGGCACGGAGGTGCTAAGTAACGTCCTGAAGGCCACCCACGAACCGCAGAGCTGGGATCCCACCCAGGAGCCGGGAGCTGGAGCCCCTGATCTCCTCTAGCCACCTGACTGACCTCAGAACCCCAAACATAAGACAGTCCAGTCACATGCATGACGCTCGGAGGCGGATCACAGCGTGGGGAGAAGAAGGCAGGCAGATCACAGCTTGGGGAGAAGGAGGTGGATCACAGCTGGCGAGCGTGTCTCATAACCTTGTGATAGACGCACAGTCCACAGGAAGATGGGCAAAGTCCGCAAATAGAGAATTCCCAAAATACGAAATTGAAGCAGCCAGAAAAAATGGCAGAGATAGTCACTGTCAAGAAGTGACTAACCAAAACACGCACACGGAGGCCTCTCGGGCGACCAAAACACGCACACGGAGGCCGCTCGGGCGACCAAATCACGCACACGGGGGCCGCTCGGGCGACCAAAACACACACACGGAGGCCGCTCGGGCGACCAAATCACGCACACGGAGGCCGCTCGGGCGACCAAATCACGCACACGGGGGCCGCTCGGGCGACCAAAACACGCACACGGAGGCCTCTCGGGCGACCAAAACACGCACGCAGAGGCCGCTCAGGCGACCAAATCACGTACACGGGGGCCGCTCGGGCGACCAAAACACGCACACGGAGGCCGCTCGGGCGACCAAAACACGCACGCAGAGGCCGCTCAGGTTCATTCATGGTTTGATTTTTATCTGACTTCCTTTTGAGCTGACTGAAAGGATGCTAATAGGAATGAAGATCCGCCGGTCTGTCTGGAAAGCAGAAAGCAGTCACTCTCTGTTGAGAGCATCTGAAATCTGTACTCAAGCTGCTTTGGAAGACAGTTTGGCAGTGGCTGAAAATGATGGAGTTACCAAGGGACCCAGCAGTCGTACTCCTAGAGTCCATCCCCCCAGGAGAAATGAGAGCACGTCCACACACAAACCTGTACACGCCTGTTCTTGGCAGCACCGTTCCCAGCAGCCAGAAAGCGGAAAGCGCCCAGGTGTCCGTCAGCAGACTCGCGGAAATACACCTTCATACACAGCCGTGACTGGAACACTATTCAGCCTTACAAAGGAGTGGCGTTCCTGATGAACCAACAACACGGATGAACCTCGGAAACATGACGCTGAGTGAGGGAAGCCAGTCACAAGTCTGCCCTGTCGGAGCCCAGTGACGTGAAACGCCCGGAACGGGCCAGGTCACGTCGGCTGAAAGCAGGCCCGTGGCTGCCAGGGCCCAGGAGGGAGACGGGGAGCAGCTGCTGACGGGAACCGCGTTTCTTCCGGGCAGATGAAGGTGTCCTAAAGTTGGCTATCGTGATGGTTGCCCAGCTCTGGCATATGCTGAAAACCACTGAATTGACACTTTAAGCGGCGAATTGTATTGTGTGTGAATCATATCTCAGTAAAACTGCAGCACGCAGGTACCCGGCATAGCCTGGTGTTTGAGGCAGAAGGGCTCTGACCAGTCTCTCCCCTGGACCCCTGGGGCTCTGCTCTGGCAGCACAGCAGCCACAGGTGGGGGCTGCCCTGGCAAGACCACCACGCCCGTCTCCTGACCTCTGTTGATGTGAGGACTCTGCCCCGTGTCCAGCTCAGAGGCCAGACACCTGGCCACACAGGCCTGTCCCACCCCAAGTGGGCCATTTGTCCTGAACTTGGACAGAGGGCGAAGGCCGTGAGACAGGGAGCCTGAGAACGTGGCCGGGCTTTGACCTTGAGATTCAGAAGCTACTTGGCCCTCACAGCTCGGAGGGCAGCGCCTGGCCTTAGGGACCCTGAGCTGCCCTAGTGGGAGGCGTTTCTGAAGCTGCCTCTGAGCCTGGCCTGCTGTCCCTGGTCCCCTCAATGCCATCCGCCCACGAACTCACAACGGAATGAGGCTGTGGAGCTGCAGTCGCCGAGACACTGTGGTCGCCCCTGACGCCAGCCAGGATCTTCTCCTGGGGCTGGGAGAGGGCACCGCACACTGTGCTGGGTGAGCCTGGGCACAGGGGTGAGCTGGCTGCACTATGGCTTGGGACGAAAGGGAAAGGTTGGAAGTGGCAGAGCCATGTCCTTCACATGCCTGAGAGGCGGGCGATTCCCGGGGCTGGTGTGGCCTCAGGGATGGAGATGCCAGCCCTGCTCCCTGGCGCTGGATGTGACTGTGGCTCCAGGTGTGAGCACCGGCCCCCGGGCCTCCGCAGGGCAGATGGGCAGCCTTGCGGCCAGGGAGGGCGGCTTCCACTTCCCCTCTCTGTGGCCAGCACAGGGGGCTGCAGCCTCTGAGGTTAGAGCTGAGGTTGAGCTGGACCCGGCGTGAGATGCCAAGTGATGAGTGAGGGCTGCGGTCACTGTGCAGCCCTGCTGTGCCTCCTGTGGTCACCTGCGTGGGGGCCTTCATTGGGGAATGCTGTGGTGGGGGGGCTCCGGCCTCCCTCGGACATGAGGGAGATCCTGGGCCCTCTCATTTAAAATTCAGCAAGGCCGAGTCCAGCAACCAACCTTCGGAGTGGACGGAATGGGTGACCCGCTGCAGTGCGCCTGGGATGGGCGGGGCTGGTGCCTCCACCCTGGCTGCTGGGGCCAAGTGTGAAATTTCCTTCTTGAGCCTGCAGAACTGGGAACACCACTTAGAGCCCAGCACGGGGACGGCCGTATTGTCACTGCGGGGAAGGAAGGAGGTGCCCGTGATGTCTACATTATTTTTTAAATTGAGGTATACCTCTCAGCAGTGAAACACAAACATCTTTAATGTACCACTGCATGGATTGTGACGTCATCAAACCTGTGGGCGGCCCCCAGGTCAGACACGGAATGTGCCCTGCAGCCCAGCGGGCGTCCCAGTTAGCACAGGTCCCGGGGTAGCCACTCCTGGGCCTCCGGGTACACAGCAAGGGAAGGTCAAAGGCCGCGCCTGTGCTCCTGAGCCTCATCTCACTGCCTCTGGCCTCCCCTGGCTCCTGGCACAGAGCCCCCCAGCTCAGTCCCTCCAGGACCCTCTGCTCACACCAGTGGGGGGTGATTGCACCACAGCCTCCCCCGTGAGACCGTCTGCGCCAGTCATCGGGTTATTAAGTGAGAGAGGCCATGATGTGCACAGTCCTAAATGGGTTATTTTAATTTAAGACGTATAAAAGCCGACATTGCCCAGGCAGGGTGTGTTAGTTTCCAGGATGCATAACCACGCGGCCGCTGGGTTGGCTGTCAGGAGCTCCATGTTTTTCGCCACTGGTGGCTCTACCTTCAGTGCCGAGGGTTGATCGGCCATCGCAGGCAGCCTGACATGGCACCTTGACCTTGCCGCTGCTCAGAATTCAGTGCCAAAATGGGACTCTGCCTTGATGACACAAATTCATTGTCACCAGCTCCTCCTTTTACCACTGGGTTATAAACCAAGCCACCCTTCGTGTGAGTATCACACCTGGATCCTGGTATTCATGATTCAGAACGATGCTTTGCTCCCTTCTCCAAAAAGGAAAAATCACGGCCTATCTACAAAAGCAGCAGCTCCATAGAAATAGCAAACGGCAGCCCACCACTACCCCAGCACTGCTGAGAACCCTCCCCCGCACCAGGGCCCAGTTTCTGGAAGCTTCTAGGAACTTCTCAAAGACCCAAAGATAGCAATGAGGCAAAGAGAGGAAAAATACCATCAGAAAGACAGAAATATAATTTTCCCATATTTAAATTAAAGATTTTTTTTTTCCCCCAGAGAAGTAAGCTAGACTATTTAACCAACCGAGAAATATGTGTTCTTACAGCTTGGCAGCTTGCAGAAAATGTTGAGACTGCAGCCTGCTTCTGTCAAAGCTAAGCAAAAGAGTACACGGTTTTCTTTCCAGGGCCCTGGCACTGCCCACCCTGCCTCCTTCCCCGGCTCTCCGCCTCATGGCACAGAAGGGCTGCGTAGTGAATGCCTGTGCACACTAATCCCAGCCTTGGTTAGGGCGGTCTGCTGCCTTCAGCCCGAGGACACGTGCCTGCAGGTGCTGTGTCCTCTGGGGTGGGCAAGTGGCCAGCACTGTAATTGCTGAGACAGGGTTAGACATCTGTAGCAGCCCAGATGTGTCCAGAGGTGATAACTGATCTTCAAGCTCACTATTCAGGTCAGTAATGACCAATAAAGGATGAAATGTTGAGCAGATCTGGGGAGAAGCATGTGATGGCTCCATCTGCCTCTCTGTGTTTGCCGTGGGCTTGCTTTCATTACCTGCAGACTGGGTCTCCTGGTGCCATCCTTCCCTCTCAGAGCTGACAGTAGCTCCCGTGCATTTGCCATACACAGCTCCCTTTATTCCCCGGCGCGAGGCACGATGACTCCATGATCTATGGCAGCAATCTGGCCGTCAGCGCGCTGAGTCAGCAGAAGCTCTGGGGGCCCTGCCTCCTCGACTGTCCGGGACTGCAGGTCTGCTTTTTAGTGGGAGTCTGGTCAGTGCCCGGATGTGCCGATTCCTTAGAACCCACCAAGTGCCCGTCTTCCTGGACACTGCTGCCCACGCCCACCCCAGCTGGTTTGTTCTTAATTAGCACAGGGAGGAGCTCCCGCTGCAGGCCCCTCTCCTCCAACCCTGGAGAGGATGAATGGATGCTTTCCCTAACCGGACCAAACAGTGGCTTCGCTAAGTAGGAGCCCCAAGGAGAAGCCCACCTCCCCCACCACCGCTGCGTGTGGCCTCCCTGGCTGGAAGGACGGCAGGGCAGGAGGTGGCTGCAGGAGCGGGGGCCCTGGGGCAGAGGAGCTGGTCCCAGAGCCAGCCTTTCTGCATTGGCTGCGTGACTTTGGGGACTCACGGAGCCTTCAGACTTAGGCCCCTCCCTGTGTGTCTGCAGATAAGACACAGCAATATCCTTCACTGTCTGGTTATGAGGAATAGTAACCGGTTCCCACTGCTTAGTGAGCACAAGGGGATCTGCTTACTAAGGGGGCGGGGATGGAGCTGTGCCCCTGGCCTCGGTTGGTGGATCTGCCTGGTGCTGCCTCCTTCCTAACGTGGTGGCATGTGGCAGCGCCATGGCTTCAGAACCCTCTCAGTGAAGGTCCAGCACCGTCACCGGCCCATGCTCTCAGCCAGGGACAGACCCCAGAGACCGCGGGTAGGCTCAGCGTGTCCTGTGTCCACCCCTGGATGGAGATTCGCACACGAGATCTCAGCCCTGGTGTTGGGGGCTGTTCACAGAGAAGAGGTGGCTGCGATGTGGCCTTGTGGGGTCTGTAGACGCCATGCTGAGGACGTGTCCCCCAGCAGGCCTCACAACAGGCCAGCAGGACTGTTCTCAGTGGAGCTCAGTGACCTCCCGCCCTCACTCCTGAGGGTAGGAACTGGAGCCCCTCAGAAAGCAGCTCTTATGGACTGAACTGCATCCCCCAAATCTATACGTGTAAGTGCTGCCCCCCAGTCTTAACATATTTGGAGATGGGGCCTTAAAGGAGAGAAGCTTAAGTGGGGTCCTTGGGGTCCAGGGCCCTGATTCAAGAGGACCCTGTCTTTCTTAAAAAGAGGAGGTGAGGACACAAAAAGAGGAGGTGAGGACACAAAGAGAGGAGGTGAGGACACAGACACACACAGGGCTGAGCCTGTGCGGACTCACAGAGATGCCATCTGCACACCGAGAAGGACCTCAGAAGCCAGCCCTGCCACACCTGTGGAACCCAAAGGTCCAGCCTCGTGGGCTGCAGACAGCGAATGCCCTTTGTTCAAGCTGTCCAGTCTCGGGTACTCGGTTACGGCAGCCCTGGCAATAACACAGCAGCCTTCTGGATGAACACCTCTGGAAGCTGGTGAGGAAGGTCACTGTGGCTTTTCTTCTTTGTTCTGAGTTGTAATCTGCAATGGAAAAGGTGCCTTGCATTCTCTCTTATGCTGAACTATTTGTTGTTAAGAACCCCATGGATGGGGGTAAACACTGTTCCTATCCCATGTTACAGACGGGGAAACGGACTCCCAGAGGCTCCAGCTGGGAGGCTGTGGGAGGTCGAGGCACCCACCAGGCTCTGGAGGCGTCCGGCTGCACCAACTGTCCCGCCCCACCCCACAGGCCCCCTCATCCTTCACCAGGCACAGGTGCACGGGGCCCCTGCCGGGTTTGGGAAAAGAACTTGACCCCCACACGGATGGCCCTGGTGTGGAGAAACCTGTTTCACAGTGGAAGACACGGACAGCAGAGTCAAGCACAGTTTTAATCGGAGCCCAGCTTAACACAGGGACATGGAGGGGACAGGGAAGGCCCCAGCCAGAGCAGGTGGAGCAGGAGACGGGTGGAGTGAGTGGTGGAGCTGGTGGCGCAGTGGAGCGGGCGTCGTAGTGGACCGGGTGGCGCGGCGGACCAGGCGACGTGGTGGACCGGGCGGCGTGATGGACCGGGTCACATGGTGGACCGGGTCACGTGGTGGACCAGGTGGCGTGGCAGACCGGGCGACGTGGTGGACCGGGTGGTGTGGTGGAGCCGGCAGCACGGTGGAGCAGGCATTACAGTGGACTGGGCAGTGTGGTGGGTTGGAAGAGAGATGGCCTGGGATGCTCAGCAGGGCCGAGTCCCCAGCCGGGAGCTCAGGTGCGGTGATGCCCAAGGGCCTGACGGTGTGAGGAGGGCCCTCTGCTGCTTCCGCGCAGCCCACACGCGGGGCCCCGGCAGTGCGGAGATGTTGGAGCGGTGCTGCCTGGTCCCACCCTCAGCCCATCCCTGGGATGCAGGCTCAGCAGCCCCCGGGTTCCAGTCAATGTCCCCAGGACTCACTCGGGTCAGGCACAGTGTCCAGGCTGTGTGAGTCTCCGGGAGCCGCTGGAACAAAATGCCACACACCCGGTGGCTTCAAACCACAGAAACCTGTTCTCGTGGTTCTGGGTCCAGACACCTGCGGTCACGGTGTCTGCTGGGCCGTGCTCCCTCGGGAGGCTGCAGTGGAGGGTCCTCCTGCCTGTTGCAGCTGCTGTGGCCGCATGGCTCCGGTCTCTGTCGCTGTCTGTATGGGGCCTGCTGCTCTGTGTGTCTGCCCTGAGTCCAGATTTCCTTCTCCCTGTAAGGGAGTGGCACCCACCCTAATCTGATATGACACCATTCTAACTCTGTCACATCTGCTAGAACCTGCTGCCGAGTAAGACCCCATGCACAGGTGTGGGGTCAGGATCTTCATGTCTGTTACTCCAGTACAACAGTCTTCACTCCTGAGCTCATGGAGGAGGCGGAGGGCTGCCAGGGGCGTCCTCGTTCCGGCGTACCACGGCCAGGAGCGGACTGCAGGGGAGTTGGCCCCGCTGTGGGCAGCCGAGGCGCTGACGTCTCTGATGTCCTATCTGCCAGCCCAGCTGTGTTGGGGGAGCTCCTCTACCCTGAGGGAAAGAACCTGCCTCCATTCATCTTTGCCGCCCTCCTGAGTCAGGAGCCTTGTTTATGGCAGATGGATAAATGTCTGACGGATGAACAAATGATCTGTCTGCACATTCCTCAGCCGACGCCCCCACCTTACCCCACCTGCCATACAGCGGCCGAGTGTTGCTCTGTGGCCTGGGACACTGTGTCTGGCTTGAATGATCGCACCAGTCTTGATGAGTTTAGGGGATTTTACTTGTGAGTTTTTCTGCGTAATTTTATTCCCAGGGCTGGGTTTGCCATCGGGGATGCTCTGAGTCGCGCCTGCCAAGGCTGTTCTGCCGAGATGGAGTCATCCCTGAACCCTGCGCCCGCGCAGCCCAGCGGTACGGGGGCGGCCTCCATCCCAGACAGCCCAGCGGTACGGGGGCGGCCTCCATCCCAGACAGCCCAGCGGTACGGGGGTGGCCTCCATCCCAGACAGCCCAGCAGTACAGGGGTGGCCTCGTTCCCAGAACGCGTATCTTCAGCCATGAGGAAGGGGCTGGTCCTGAAGACAGTGGTGGCTCCATGACGGCCCTTGGTCCCTGACACTTCTTGGTGGGGTCAAGGAGACTGAGGGGAGCTCCGGGCCCTGTGTGTTGAGCGTTGCTCTACAGGGACTCAGGCCCCAAGGTGGGGGCCACAGACTGTGGTTCTCTGGTGACCCCAGATGAAGGCCACCCTTGGGTAGCTTCACTTCCTGAAAAGAAGATGTTTTTGGAGTCTTGTGAGATGAAGCCTGGTATGGTGCGTCCAGGAGGGAAGGCCTGGAGGCATCGATAGCTGGTGGCCTTCCCCAGGCCATGACCTGTGTGGTTCGCGGGGTCAGAGCCGGGTTCCAGTCAAGTTGTAGAGCCCACACTGATTCCCTCAGCCCCACAGCCTTGGGGAAGTGGGCTTTGCAGGGCACTAGGCACAGCGTCCTCGTTAGCAGTGCTAAACCTGCGTGCTCTTCCGGCGATGCGGTCCTAACTCGGGCTGTTTCGTACATTTCCGGCGACATGGTCCTAACTCGGGCAGTTTCGTACATTTCTGGTGACGCTGTCCTAACTCGGGCGGTTTCGTACATTTCCGGCGACGCGGTCCTAACTTGGGTGGTTTCGTACATTTCCAGGGCACCTTTACCAACATCTTTTCCTCTGTGTTTCCGCAGCCTTGGGAGGCAGGGGCGGGTTCCTTTTGTTTTGTTTTGTTTTTTTGTTTTGAGATGGAATGTTGGCTCTTGTTGCCCAGGCTGGAGTGCAGTGGTGCGATCTCGGCTCACTGCAGCCTCCGCCTCCTGGGTTCAAGCGATTCTCCTGCCTCAGCCTCCCAAGTAGCTGGGATTACAGGCAGCTGCCACCATGCCCAGCTAATTTTGTGTATTTTTAGTAGAGACGGGGTTTCGCCATGTTGGGCAGGCTGATCTCGAACTCCTGACCTCAGGTGATCCCCCCGCCTTGGCCTCCCAAAGTGCTGGGATTACAGGCGTGAGGCACTGCGCCTGGCAGGGGTGGGTTCTGTCTCGTCCCTGGGACCATCAGCCTGTGAGGGTGTCTCAACAGCGCTGACCCCTGACCCCTGGACCCGAGTCTGCTACCCAGTCCTGGCTCTTTGGTGGAGCCAGCTCATTGCACAGGGCAAGGCTTTGTCGTCGGCAGCTGGCCTGTCCAGGGTTCACCCTGAGCGTGGGCACACACGGCTTTGTCGTCGGCAGCTGGCCTGTCCAGGGTTCACCCTGAGCGTGGGCACACACGGCTTTGTTGTCGGCAGCTGGCCTGTCCAGGGTTCACCCTGAGCACACATGTGACATAGTCTTCAGTGGCTTGACCCAGTATTTTGACGTTGCAGAACTGGTCTGAGGTCCTAGAATTCGCTCCGTCTTCAGTCTCAGCTGATGACTGTTCATCTGGGGCAGCCGCGGTGCCTCCTGTCAGACGCCCTTCTGTCCACCGGGTCCACCTGGGCGCTTGGAGGGGCCTTGGGAGGTGTCAACACTGGCCCAAATATTTCATATAAACGGTAGCTCTTCTGCCCCTGGGTCCACAGGCCAGGGCTTGGTGTCAGGCACCTCTCCTGGCAGCATCACAGGAAGGAGGGTCCAGAGAGGCACCGTTTCACTACACACGCACTGGAGGAGGGTGGGCGGTGAGCTGAGCTCCTGCGTGAGAGCGGAGGCTGCCACCGGTGAAGCCCGCAGGGGCATGCTGTCCCGGGGAGAGAGGTGTGTGAGCTGCACACACAGGATGCAGCCTCCAGGAGACAGTGTGCGATGGTGCGATGGGCTGGGGTCCTTGTGTCCCTCACTGGGGCACATTCAGCGTCCACGCAAGGAAAGGGCGTGTGTCCCCAGGATCCGCCTGGGCTGTTTAGCTTGGTCACCTCTGGCCCCTGTCCTCGTGGTTTCTGGCTGGCACTAGACCTGGCCCTTCTCAGTGATGCCTTTCTGCCCTGGGTGAAGTCACCCAAGGCATTCTGGGCTTTCAGGCTGGGCTCCACCCCGTGCCATTCAGGAAGCACCCCAATCATCAGGCAGGCACAGACACCCCAGTCGCCTGTCACTCTCATTTTCCACATAAGAGACATTGACATCAGCTGGACATGGTGGCACGTGCCTGTGGTCCCAGCTGCTCAGGAGGCTGAGGTGGGAGGATGGCTTGAGCCCAGGAGTTCAAGGCTGCAGTGAGCTGTGATTGCACCACTGCCCTCCAGCCTGGGTGACAGGGCCACACCCTGTCTTGTTAAAGAAAAAGAGAGAAACACTGACATGGTGCTGGCTGTATTAGATCTCTTCAAGCCATAGCACTAACTCATGAAGTGGGTATGTGTTTACACGTGGAGAAACTGAGGCACAGAGAGGGGACATTCAGAAAGTGGATGTTCAGATAGTAATTGCTGCTGCAGCGTTCGGGCCCAGGAGGTGTGGCCGCCCTGGGAAGGGAGATTCAAGCTTGACCTCCTCCCAGGTGGCAGCCTAGTCCAGCCTTGTTACAGGACAGAAGCCCGAGGGGCCTCATCACCTGTCATCAGAGTGGAGTGGGATGGCAGCCTGCTCCCTTGGCAGAGGGTGAGCCTGCTCTCCGCACCCCTGGGGCCTAGTGCCCGCCAAGCTCCCCATCCCACCCCGGCAGCCGTCCTCATGCAGCTCACCAGCCTGACGGGTACTGGAGCCCCCTGTCCTCAGGAGGCTGGTGGCCAGCACCCCCCTTCCATTAGACCCCTCACCTGTACCCTACAGAATGGGCTTGATGCCCTGGAGCCCGGGAAGCAGTGGTTCACCGACTAGGAGGGCAGAGGGCAGGGGAGTGGACACCATAAGCCAACAGGACTGGAGGCCACCATGGTGTCACCAGCCGTGCCTGGCCCTGCCCTGCCCTGATGCACTTTGCTGCTCAGCCTAAGAACTAAAGGGCCCTGGGACTCGAGAAGGTTCCCTGTGAAGATGGCCCCCTGCAGCTCAGGAGGCCTCTGCTGGGGTTGCTAGAATGAATGCACTGTAGTCCGAGTCCCCGATGTTCTGCGTGGTGATTTGAACAGCAGCAACCAACCACAGCCACTCCAGCCCTTCTTGTGGACCTGGCCTTGGGGCGCAGGAAGGGTTGGGGCCTTGGTTGTGACCTGGCTCTGCACCTTCAGGGAGCAGCCCCAGGAGAGAAGCCAAAGGCTTCCTGGACATGGGTGGGATGTGGTGTGTATTTCTTCCCTGAGTCCACTTGGGTTTTTCCCAAGGTACAGTGTCCCTCGTCCCAGGTGTCTGGAGGTGGCACCACGGTCATCACTCTGTCTTGCCGCTCTCTTCTCTCCTGCTGTTTACTGGAACCTTTTGCATAGGCTCCATTCAAGACGGCGTGTTCAGGCCGGGCCCAGTGGCTTACACCTGTAATCCCAGCACTTTGGGAGGCCGAGGTGAGCGGATCACCTGAGGTCAGGAGTTTGAGACCAGCCTGACCAATATGGTGAAACCCTGTTTCTACTAAAAATATAAAAATTAGCTTGGCATGTTGGTGTGTGCCTGTAGTCCCAGCTACTCAGGAGGCTGAGGCAGAAGAACCGCTTGAACCCGGGAGGCAGAGGTTGAGGTGAGCCGAGATCGCGCCACTGCACTTCGACCTGGGTGGCAGAGCAAGACTATGTCTAAAAAACATTAAAAGAATAGCATGTTCCTCCGTACAGCAGGCTCCTCCTGACCTTAACGTCAGATGGAAACTTCTAGTGAGGAAGAGAAGGGATCATTTACCTGGATGAATGGGGCTGGGAGGTTTGGTTTTGTTGTTTGTGTCTGAGCATGGGGTCAACTTCTTATGTAAGCTGAACACGCGCTCCACAGGCTCAGGACCATGCCCTCTCGTCACTCCTGATGGAAAGGCTTGTGTGGGCCAAGCATCAGGTGCCTGCAGGTGCAGCGGGCAGCTCGGGACCACACCGTTCATGTCGGTTTGTTGGGCGTCCACAGCCCAGTGTGATGGCAAGCTCACTCTGGGGCCAATTCTGAGCCCTCTGGGGACTGGGTTCTGGAACAGTGGCTACAGGCTGGAGGATGCAGACCTTGGCCTTGGGCTGTGGATGACTGGGCGCCCGCAGACCCAGCAGAGGGGAGCTCAGAGCCAGCTTCCTTTCCAGGCCCCAGGGGTGCAGTGAGGAGGAGCGCCAGCTGCGACCCAGGCCACAAGTGTCCACAGGCAGAGAGGGCTGGCTGGGCCTGGCCGCAGGATGGCCACGCTGGCAGCTCCAGGAAGCCAGGAGGGGAGGCATCTGAGGCTCCCTGTCTCAAAGGTGTGAGTGTGAGGCTGCGCTGTCCCCGGGGCAGGTCCCTTCACCCCTGAGCCTCAGGTCCTGTTGAGTGCGGGTTCTAATTCCCACAGGCCCGTTGGGTAGACAAGGCTGTGACAAGGTGACGGCAAGGTCGTTCCCAGAGCAGTGACTGGCACCCAGGAGCTCAGGAACCGCAGCTGGTCAGGGTGCTGGAGATGACCCCTGGCCCTGACGGAACCTGGGATTTGGGGAGGCCCCGCAGCTGCGAGACCCTCATCATCACCGCCTCTGGCTGAGTACGGAATTTAGCGCAAGGCAGATGAGGCCTAACCCAGGTGGGCAGGTGCCTGGAGGTGCCCGCGCGGGAGACAGCATCAGGGTGGGCTCGGAAATTTCAGTAGGGCCGGGGTCCCATGATGAGTTTTCTGGCCACGGTCCGTTCAAGGGCAGATTCTCAGGGCTGCCTGGGGCCCAGGGAAAGGGGGAGTGTCGGGGGGAAGCTGAGCCCCAGGGCCCCAGGGCCTCTGCCTCCCGTTGAAGAGAATCCTCCAGGGGCCAGATGGGGCAGGGGAACGTCGACATGGGGACCATGTGAGGATGGAGGCAGAGATGAGGACGATGCGTCTCCCGGGCAAGGAGCACTGAGGATTGCTGGGAGCACCAGAAAGCCCCAGGGGGCCTGGAGTGGACCCTCCCTCAGATCTTCCAGCAGGAACTGGCCCTGTCCACACCTTGAGTCTGGGCAAGAACTAACTGCTGTGTCAGATTCCCGTCCCCCAGTGTGTGGTCCTTTGATTGGGCAGCCACAGGAACGGCACAGACCTGTAGAGGCCCAGCGTGGATGGCCAGGGGAGGGTGGCTCCGTGGTGGGGGTGCGGCCAGGTCCCCCAGCCTGCAGCAGCTGTTCTGGGTGAGCTCTGTAGTCTGTGGCCTCAGAGGCACAGGAAGCTGGGAGGGGTTTGAATTGGATACAGGGAATAGGGAGCCATGGATGGTTCTTGAGCTGGGGAGTGGCAAAGTGATATGGCCGCTTAGAGGAAAGAAGCCAGCAAGTAGGGGTGGGAAGGGCTCTGCCCGAGGCCAGCAACCCCTCCAGGTCATGCACAGACGGCACCCCACCCTCCCAAGACACAAGGAAGGGTGGGTGGTTTGGGGGCGCTGTCTGGTGGCCTGGATGTCCCCCACAGCACTGAGGATGAGCTCTTAGTTTCAGGCCCTCCAGGAGGCCGGCTGGCGGGAGCCAGGGAGCGAAGAGGAGCCTGTGTTCCCTGTGGCCTTGGGCAGCGTCTGCAGGAGGCTCACCGTCTCTCTCTCTTTGCTTCTCAGGTCTCCTGACAAACACAGCCCCTGAGGGGCCCCGGGAGTGGCCTTGGCTCCCCTGGAGAGCCCACGCCTCAGCCACAGTTCTCTGCCCGCCTCGGACTTCGCCCATTCTCTGCCGCCCACCCACTCCGTTTCCCTGTGGTCCGTGAAGGACGGCCTCAGGCCTCGGCATCCTGAGCTTCGGTCTGTCCGGCCGACCTGAGGAGGCCGGACTGGACACACAGGCGGGGGGCGGCCCCGGGCATCAGCAATACGCAGTCTGTGGGAGCCCGGCCGACCCAGCCCCCGCCGACCGTGGCGTTGGCCCTGCTGTCCTCGGAGGATGAGGAGGAGGCGGCTCCGGCAGCCACCGCAGGCTGCAGCCCAGCCCGCCTGAGACACGACGCCCGCCCCAGGGGACTGTCAGGCGTAGAAGTGGCGTCCTCCCGTGCCCCAGACTGTCCGAATTGCTTTTATTTTCTTATACTTTCAGTATACTCCATAGACCAAAGAGCAAAATCTATCTGAACGTGGACGCACCCTCACTGTCAGGATCCCTGGGGTCGCTTGTGGGGACGGGAGGGCATGGTGGCAGAGACACGCTGGTGGCCCTGGCGGAGCGGAGAGGGCGGTCGTGGTGGAGGCCTCCACCCCAGGAGCACCCCGGCACACCCTAGGAGGATGGGCTTTGGCTGCGCGGAGGCCGTGGCACACTTGCGGGAGGCAGCCGGGGCGCGGCCAGCAATGGCCCCCACGCAGACGCCGAGAGCCCCCGGGAACACAGGCCGCTCGATTCCTCTGTACTTAGATCGACTTTACCGTACTAAAATCACTTTCTGTTTTAACCAGTTAAACATGCCTCTTCTACAGCTCCATTTTTGATAGTTGGATAATCCAGTATATTTGCCAAGAGCATGTTGAGTCTCCCGTGACTGCTGCCTCGTCGATACTCCATTTAGCTCCAGAAAGCAAAGAAAACTCGAGTAACACTTGTTTGAAAGAGATCATTAAATGTATTTTGCAAAGCCTAAAGTTATATATTTAACAGTTTTTATATGTTGTATATTTGTAGAAAATCCTATTTAACAATTAACGTGGCAGTCCCGGCCGTCCTGAGAGTCGGGCTGAGCCCCGTGTGTTTCTGAAGACTCTGGGGGTTGGACATGGTGGGGAGGTGGCGCCCCTCAGACCCTGGGGTGCCAGGCGTGGAAGGCGGGACTCTGGGAGAAGCGTGTGGAGGACTGTGGCATCGGTGTCCCAGAGGCATCGGTCGTGCCCGGGGAGGCCGGGTTCCCTTCGCTGCGGGCCAGGTTTGGTGGCTCGATTCCCCCTTTGGTCTCTGTGTTGGTCAACACTGAGTGTACAATATTTTGAACATGCTTCTTCCAATGGGTTTTGTTTCCCGTTTCCTGCCCCTTTTCGCCACTCACGGACCTTGAGGCCAGTTGGCGGCCCTTCTCCCCACGTCTGTGTCCCCGCGTTCTGAGAAGTCCTCCGTCTTCGTGTCAGTAGGTCCAGAAAGCCGCGCTGGGCAGAGGCACAGGCGGGGCCAGCAGGGCCGAGGAATAAGGGACAGTTCTGTTTTTTCTCTCCTGGCCGTCGTACGCCAGCCTCCTTCATTTTCCTGAGTTCCCGCTGAAGTATACTACCTACAAGTCCAATTAACATGAGTATTATGCTAGTTCTATCCTACTAAAAAAATATAAAAAGTAACTATATAGAAGCTGTTCCAGCAACCATAGACTAAAGATACAAAAGAAAATCCATTTATTTAAGACCTGTTCCAGTATCCATGAGGACTTAATTTACCTTTCAGTCACCACAAATTTCTAGGCATTAGTATCCTGGACTAAAAGAAGGGGCTGAGGTTGGGTTTGTCATCACAGAGCGGGTGGGCCTGGAAAGGGCCCTTCCCGAGCTGCCCCGGCTCCGGCGGCCCGGGCCGCAGCCAGCGTCCTCACGGCCTCCCCCCTCGCCTGGTTCTTTTGAAAGCAAGTGTAGACACCTTCGAGGGCAGAGATCGGGAGATTTAAGATGTTACAGCATATTTTTTTTCTTGTTTTACAGTATTCAATTTTGTGTTGATTCAGCTAAATTATGAAAAATAAAGAAAAACTCCTTTGATAAGCATGGCTTTTGTTCCCTGGGCATGGTGTCCTGGGAGAGGGGCTGTGGCTGGTGTGGCTGGTGGGGATGACAGGCGGGGGCCAGCACAGGGACCCCCAGGGTCAGAGCAGACAGTGCCTGTGGCCCTCACGGCATAGCCGGCACCGCCTGTGAATCCCTGGGTTCTTCTGCACCCGCAAGGATGGCCTCTGCAGCCCAGCCCCAGACCAGTGGGCAGTGCCTGGCCACAGCCCTCTGGGGTGTGTCATCCCTGCCTGAATATCGCTGCCCCACACAGACACTGTGCCCTGAGTCCCTCCATGGGTCTGACGTGCGGCCGCCTGAGTGCGGCAGGCATCGGCTCTCCTTCATTCCTCCCCTGGCCAGTGCGGAAGCCCAGGCTGTCATTAGGGAGGCTGGCCCCAGGTTCTCGTGAGCTGGCCCCACACAGGTGCCAGACACAGAACTCCCCAAGGGGACCCAGTCTGAAGCACCCCCTTTGCAGAGACGTCCCCTCAGATCCCTAAAGAGCAGTGCTGGAGCCCAGAGCCTCCTTGCTGCCCACACCTGAGGCCACCTCGGTGGGCCACTGGCTACTCCCCAGCTGCTATTCACAGGGAACCTCGGCCCGGACGGCTGGGCCAGGGGTCTGCGCCACGGGCTGCCTGGCTGTCTGCGCTTCCTTCCTAGGAGACGTCACTGGTCTTTGGAGCCGTCAAGGTGGACAGACAAAGCCTCAACTTTTCCTGCAAGGGGCCGGGCTTGTTCTGGGAGGGAGGGCAGGAGGCAGAGCTACAATGGCTGCAGGAGCCCCGGGCCAACCTCTTCCCCATCGGCAGCCCCGGTGCCTGGGCTGGAGAGTCTTCGGTTCCCTCCCACAGAGGTGAGGCACCACCTGGAGTGTGGCTCTGGGACTCTGTGGTCAGCACAGTCAGACAGGATGGGGCAGCCTGACCAGGAGAGGTGCCACCAGCCCGTTCCTGTATCACAGTGAGAGCTGGGAGGAGAGGCGTCAGTGTGCTGGGAAGAAAGCAGCCCCCGCCATCAATCCCTGAGGAGCAGCCCCACACACACAGGCTGAGCACAGGGGCCTGAACCTGGGCCTGTCCTGCTGTGAGCCCCGTGCAGGCTCCTGGGGGTGCGTCTCCCAGGAAGCTCCCTGCTGCCTAGGTCAGGAGGCACCGGGACTCCCAGCACTGGCTGCACAAGCTGCCTCTGCTCCTTGTGCACTGAGGGAAGGTGGTCATGCCTCGCCTAACTCAGGCTGCTGGGAGCAGTGCCTGCCCCGTCCGAGGGGAGAACAGGCTCCGTCCCCAAGGTGGGGGGTCCGGGGGAAGCCCTTTGCAGGTGTGGATGCCCACAGATGGGCTCTGGGGGTGGTCGCAGCCTCCTCTGTGCCCGAGAGCCGCCCTCCCAGGGCCCCGGGCCAGTTGAGCCACCAGCAGAGTCTGCAAATGAGACACTCAGAGATAGTCCTCGGCCTCCCGGGACCCTCTGCCCAGGGCCCCCACTGGCCACCCTGTGCAGCCCCAGCAGGACAACAAGAGCAGGCAGAGGCCACACCTCAAGGGCACGACCTTGGTTAGGGGCAGCCCTGGCCACTGTTGTCTAAGGGGCAGGGCTAGGGGTCTCCATCCTTTCTGTCCCGGGCAGTGGAGCAGTGTCACGAAGGCCTGGCTGGAAGCCACACTGCGCGGTGTTCCTCATGTTGGCCCGAGGCTGGCCATGCTTCCTCTCCGAGCCTCAGTTTCCCCATTGATAGAATAAAGAGAACCTTGCCAAGCTCACAGGGTGTCAGGAAGTGGAAGGTGACCAGCACTCGAGGCAAAGGTGCTCATGGTCCTGACTGAAGCCTTGCACTTCCTCCCCAGGCCCCGTGTCACCCTTGAGGGGTGACCCTGGGCACTGGTGCTCGCCCACCACTCCCGCCTCCCAGCTCCCTGTTCAGTGCTGGCCTTCGGAGATGCTGTCTGGACCAAGCTCGGTCTCTCCCTCTAGTGAGGTCTGTGACCGGGACCCATCGCTTCTCTGAGCCTCGGCTGCTTGATCACGAAGTGGGGACCCCATAAGCCTCTGCCCTCCTGAGCCTCTGGGGCCAGGGTAGGCGCCTCCTATGCGGGTCCTCCTGCTGCCCTCCCTGTCTCAGACGTGAGCTCCCCCTCCAGACTGGCCAGTTCAGACTGTGGATTGGGTCCACGTCCCAGGGGCATGGATCCACATGGGGACCCGTGTGGATAAGAACAAGGCGGGAGGCAGCAGGCTGGTGTGGGTGGCAGTGGTCCAGCAGCATCGGGAAGCAGGCAGAAGGGCCCTGTTGGAGTGCGAGTGTGTGTGTGTGAATGTGTGTGTGTGGTATGTGTGTGTGGTGTGTGTGCGTGTGTGGTGTGTGTGTATTGTGCACGTGCAGTGTGTGCGCATATGGGTGTGTATATGTGTACGACTGCGTGTGTGTGCATGTGTGTGCATATGTGTGTGCATGTGTGTGCATATGTGTGTGCATGTGTACACATGTGTGTGCATATGTGTGCATGTGTGTGCGCGTGTGTGCATATGTGTGCTTATTTTCACCAGCACCCTCATGTACTGAGCACTTTCTGAGTCAAGGGTCCAAGGAGGAGCCTTGCAGGATTCCTGAGTTCAGAGGTCCCTCAGGAATGGGGAGTGGTCCCCAAGGTCAAGCAGCCCCCAAGGTTGTGCCCAGAGCGTCTGTCAAAGGGCAGCTGAAACAGGCTATTCTGGGACTTTTGGAGCCCACCCAGTGCCCCCCCGTCCTGCACCGCCCCCATCCCACCTCGGGTTCTGCACTGCCCGAGTTCCCCCAGCCCGGGTCCTGCACTGCCCGAGTTTTCCCCCAGGGTCCTGTCCTGCCCGAGTTCCCCCAGCCCGGGTCCTGCACTGCCCGAGTTTTCCCCCAGGGTCCTGTCCTGCCCATGTTCCCCCAACCCAGGGTCCTGCACCGCCTGCGTTCACCGCTGGGTCCTGCACTGCACTGCCTGCATCCCCCCGTCAGGTCCTCCTGCACTGCTCATGTCTGCCCCCCCGCCCAGGTCCTGCATTGCCCGCGTACCCCGTCGGGGCCTCCTTCACTGCCTGAGTTCCCCCTAAGGGTCCTGCACTGCCTGCGTCCTCCCCTGCCTAGTGTTTTAGATGCCACAGTGACCTGTAGCCTTGACATCCAGAGCATGACCGCTCTGCTGTTCTGATCCTGAGCTGACCGTCAGCTTGAGAAGTCAGTGCCCCCATAGAATTTAAGGAACTAAAATCTCAGAGACCCTGGTGGTCCCGTCAGCAGGCAGAGGTGGGGCCTGCTCTTGCTCCTGGGTAGGGAGTCACCAGGCAGAAACTGGGCTGAGGCCCCCAGCAGCTCCCAGCCCCAGCCTAGACTCTCCCCTGGGAGCCTGAGAGAGCCTCATGGGCCACTGCCCTGCTGCCTTAGATGGCCCAGGTGGGCCTGTCCCCGGAGAAGCCACACTGGGCCGGAGGAGGGTCCAGGGGAGGTGGGCCATGTGTCCACCTTGTCGGGATGAGGAATGGGGCTGGGTGGGCACCAGGCTGATCAGTGGGGAGCCAGGATCTCGGGACAGCAGGGACAGCAAGGACAGCAGCCTTCCCTACACCCCAGGTGCCAGTGCCCTCATTCGAGCATCTGTCCCAGCCGCCGTCTCCACCAGCATCTGTCCCAACCGCCCAGGGCTGCCTCCCTGTCTCCCAGCTCCTAGGAGGCTGCCTGCCCCAGGGAGACAGGAGACATGGATGTGGGGGTGTGGCCAGGCCTGGCACCTCCCGCACACCCTGTGTCTGGCCCTCTGCAGGTGCTGCCTGTATTGGCCTCTCCAGGTTCTCGGCGGGCTCTGTGTGAGGTGGGCACTCAGAGCCCTGGGGCTGCTTCCAAAAGTCTAGGTCCTTTGGAGTCTTAGCCACCCCAGGCCTCAGATGCAGCCTATGACCACGCGGCACTTCATCCCTGCTCCGGCAGGTCCCTAGTTCGAGGGGGTCTCCCCTTCCACAGCACTGCTCTGCTCAGCCCTCACACTGGGGGACCTCTCAGTTCCCGGGGACAGTCCTCTGCTCCTTCCGTGCGCTGGCCTGTCTTGCGCTGTGGCCCCGTGTGCCTTCTCTATGGGGCTGTTGGCTTCCTTAGAGGACATCCTGCATCTTAAATATCTTATTTCTTCCCTCTGCACCCAGACTCATAGAATTACTCTGAAATAATAGCCACATTTACTTTCTCCTTTTACAAATGTCACCTCATTTGTTCCTCCCGCCAACACTGCAGGGAGGGGATTAGTCTCTTTCTTGGGTAGGCGGTGAGGTGGCCAGGCCAGCACCAGATGGGTCAGCTTGGGATACAGACCCTCTTCCTCCGTGGACACTCGCTCGGAGGGCTTCCTTCTGGGGTAAAGGAAGCGGGAACCTGGCTCCTGCAGGCCAGCGCCACCCAGTCCCGTCTCGAAGGGGGAAGACAAAGGCTGAGGAAGGAGCATCTGATCCCGCCCATGGAAGGGTGCTGAGGGAAAGGCCATTCTGACACCTGTGAAATCGGCAAGGAGGACCTCATCAGCACCGCTGCCATGGGGCCAGGACTGAGGACGTGGCGTGAGATGGGCTCAGCTCCAATCCACCAGCCACGGCGGGAGCTCTGCTTCACAGAGTGGGGCTACGTGGATGGGAAATGACTAAGCAGAGACACAGGGACCCGGAGACACAGGGATCTGGAGACGCAGGGATCCGGAGACGCAGGGGCCTGGAGACATAGGGATCTGGGGGACCCGGAGACGCAGGGACCCGGAGACGCAGGGATCTGGAGACGCAGGGACCCGGAGACCAAGGGGCCTGGAGATGCAGGAATCTGGAGACACAGTGACCAGCCTGGAGGCTTAGTGGGCTGGCGAGATTCTCGAGGAAAGCAGGCAGAGGACAGACATGGAAGGTGGGAGAGGAGGAACCTGCCCTGCAGCTACAAGGGTAGGCTCCTCTCTACACTGACCCAGCAGAAGTTTTGCTAACGCTGGACTCGGCAAGGATGAGCAGAAGCCCCAGGTCGAGGCCTTGTGGAGATGAAGGCTCAGAGGGACCCAGCCAAAGCTTGGCCAGAAGGAAAGTCTTGGTCCTGAGCCTCCCGACCAAACCACTGCACTGCAGGCGGTGACCTCTCCCAGGATAGCAGCAATGGGCTCAGCCCCGCAGCAACAGAAGAGGAGAAAGAAACTCCCAGGGAGGAGGCACACCTCTCGCTTTGTGAGGAAACTGGAAAGCTTTGATACAGGCTTGGCTGGGTGTGTTCATAGCGGGGCTTGGAGGATTCTTTGGAGAGAGGCAAGGAGGAGAAAGAAGGAGGAGGCATAGAGGGTGGGAAGGAGGAGGAGGCGGAAGAAGGGGGAGGAGGAGGGGAGAAGATGGGGAGGAGGAGAGGAGGATGAAGGAGAAGGGGAGGAGGGGGAAGAGGAGGGGAGACAAGGGAGGAAGGGAGAGAAGAAGGAGGAGGGTAGGAGGGAGGAGGAGAAGGAGGGGAGGAGAGGGAAGAGGATGTGAGGAGAGGGAGGAGGAGGAGAGGGGGAGGGGGGAGGAGAGGAGGAGGGAAGAGGGAAGCAGGGAGAGGAGGAGGAGGGGATTTTGGGGAGGAGAGGAGGAGAGGGAGGAGGGGGGAGGAAGAGGGAAGCAGGGGGAGGAGGAGGAGGGGATTTTCGGGAGGAGAGGAGGAGAGGGAGGAGGGGGGAGGAAGAGGGAAGCAGGGGGAGGAGGAGGAGGGGATTTTCGGGAGGAGAGGAGGAGAGGGAGGAGGGGGGAGAGAAGAGGGAAGCAGGGGGAGGAAGAAGTGAGGATGGAGGAGAAGAGGAGGAGGAGAGGGAGGAGGAGGAGAGGAAGGAGGAGGAGAGGAGGACTGCTGAAAGCTGCTTCCAATACCACAAACCTGCTTCATCTGCCCATAAATGTCTGAGTACCCCTTTCTGGGAGACAGAAAGTGCCATCCTAGGGGTTTGCCAGGGGCCGACCTTGGGCCTGGCCCAGCAGTCACCGGAGCCTGTTGTAGACGCACAGACCCCAGCCTTTGGCTCCAGAGCCGGCCTTGCATCACGACCATGCCTCGTTCCATCACTCCCCGTGTCCGTGGACGTCAGACTCTAGAAGAGAGAACAGTTGTGAGTCGGCTTTGTGGCTGTCGGTGGGCACTGGCCAGGGTTGGTGGAGGACAGGATGGGCAGGTTCCCTGGGACCGGGGTCTCTAGGGGAGTGGATGGCCCGAGGTCAGCCAGTCGCCCGGGTCTGTGTGCGGGGTATGCAGTGGCTGTAAAAGGGGCTCTGTTGACTTCAGGACCCTGACCCCAGCCCCGCTGGGCAAGTCTTGGCCTCTGTTGCTGTGCCCTCTGTGGGCCTTTCTTCCTTTGAAGCACTGAGGCATTGGTCACAAGCTTCCTCACACCACTCGACACTTGTCCACCTTACTGGGCATAAATTATGATGCTGGAGTGGCAGCTCACCCTGCACACAGCAGCACCCAGGACGGTACCCAGACCTCCTGTTTCAACTGGCAGCTCTGGCCATGGCTGCCTGTCATCCCCAGTGGGTATCTCCCATTTCATTTTTACGTGTTGTTGGAACAAAATTATGCCATCATCAAGGGACGCACAATGGAAGAAAATACCCACAGCTTCCACACCCTGGCATGGCACACACGTGTATGTTTGTGTGCTTGTAACTGGAACTAGCCTTTCCGCCTGCTCCTTCTCCTGGCCACGCCCCCTCTTGTTGCCTGTCAGTCACCTGTGCAGCCTGGAGGTCTGAGTCATGTTCCATCCATGGATGGAGCCATCCATCATATCCCCGTATTGGGAGGATGGTGGTTTACAGTCATCAAGACCCTGCGCTCTCATCCCAGCCCTGTTGGCCTGGACCTTGGCCTTGAGACTTGATCAGTGCAGGGTTAGCAGCAGTGATTTCAAGGGCCTCCGAGCAGAAGTTTTTACAGCCATCAGTTCCTACTGCTGTCTTGTATTTTTTCTTTGCCCATTGCCACCAAACAGGCATGTCCTACACGGGGGCCGCTTGGCCAAAGCCAGAGCATGGGTGGCAGGGCCCGGCTGGCCACCTGCCACAGACGGAAATGAGGGCAGGAGCAGACCATTTTTGCTGAAACCTCTAGGATTTGGGGGTCACCACCTGCCACAGCATAACTTATCCTAATCCAGTTGTGGCAGACCGTAGCCTGGAATTGCCTGCTAAGGACATGTTGGAGGTAGAATTTTGAGTTCTTGTTTGCTTTCCTGTCCTGTTGAGCTTTTTGGAAATCCTGTCTACACCTGCATTCTCACTCTTTGTGGCCACCAGCATCTCTGTCCACAGGCCACTGCAGCAGCATCACTAGGGCCCAGGGTCCAGCTTCCAGGAGAATCTTAGGTGTGGGTTCCCTTGGCTGCTCCAGGGCCCAGGCCCTGTGGACACTGCCTCCCTTCCCTCCAGGACACAGGCGGGACACACCATGGGTGGGTTGAGACCCACATATGAAAGGAGCAACTCGGAGTGTGTGGGCATCTCTCAAAGATGCCTGGAGATGGCCCAAGGTGATCTGGCAGAAATGAGAGGACCATTCATGTCACCTCCTGGGCTCTGTTCAATCATTTCCTGGCTCTACAAAGCCAAGGCTAACCTGCCTGAAATGAGAGAAATTCAGAGAGAAGTCCTGTCTCCTACCTCTGGAGAGACAGGCCCAAACCAGATCAAGGGCCATGTGGCAAATGAGAAGAGTGCACAGCTCTGCGAGGGTCACAGTGAACACAGACCCTGGAGGGCCCCGGGCCAAGGGCCCACCTTCTGAGGAAGGTGTGTGGTGTAGATGGGTCTGTGTGAGTCATCCTGTGTTCTGTCCATTCCAAGCCTAGAAATCTGATGTACAGCAGGAGGAACAACCGAGTTAATAACATTATTCTGCATACTGAAAATGTGCTGAGACAGTCGATTTTAGGTCCTCTTGCCACACACACACAGAGGTGTGCAGGAAGTGTGACTGTGGAGGTGATGAGTATGTTAATTCCTATGTAGTAAGCATTTCTCTGTGTTTCTGTATATCAAAACAAACATCATATTGTACAACTTAAATATACACAATAAAAATAAATTTTAAAAAAAATGCAAAGGAGCCTTTAAGAACGAGAACAAGGGGGAGCTCCCAGAGAGCAAGAGGGCCGGGAAATGCAACCCCAGCAGAGCAGGAGGAGGACTCAGGCCCAACACCGGACCCAGTGAATATCAGCTTCCTGTACAGCCATCTTCCCTCGAACATCTCGGATTAATTCCCTCCTACTTCATCTCTCTCTTCAAATGCTCCCTGGACGTTACAACCCTCCCTATCACATGGTCTAAATTCAACCCGATTTCTTGGTGTAAATTCCATTTGTGGTTTTTCAGGGAATGGCTCTTGCTCCAGCCTCTTGAATGTTGATGCCATGAGGATTCTCTTCTCCTTCCTTGTCTCTCTCTATCCAGCTTCAGAGAGGCCTTATGTCCTCAAGTCCTTCTTCTTCATCAGGAGATAAAGTCCTTGCGAGAAGGCACCACAGTGCCTTTGTCTTGCCAGAGCCTGGCGTTGATTTGTTAAGGGGAAGCTCCAGTGTTTATTGGAATAAACTTTCAACAGGCAAGGACTTAGGCGTTGTGGCTTTGTGCATGATGGGCGGGGTGCTGGGTTTTCAGGAAGATTCCATTTGAAGAGCCATAGGACAACTGGGTTCTGTGTCCCAAAATCTCAGAGCTGAGGCTCCCCGGAGGGGTGGCAGCAGCCCACTGACAGGGCTCTGGGTGAAGGAGGGTCAGCTGTGTGGGCAGCATGATGAGCTCCTCTGCAATCAGATGGTCTCCTGCCTGCCCAGTGTGTGGGATCCGGGAGGTTCCATGGGTGCATGTACCGTGGGGCAGACTGGCATGAGTGATGGAGCCGTATGGCATGGGGGCACCACCCTGGACCCTTGCAGACAATGAGCCAGGCATGTGAGGAGACAAGGTGGCTCCAAGGTGGGACCACAGACCAGAAGGTGAGGGCCTAATTGTGGAGGAGTGTTTGGAGATGTGAGTGTCTGGTGCCAAGTGTTCCGCGGCAGATTGTCCTTGTGACAGCCACTTTGGCTCACACCTCCCTGTGTCGTCCCACACCGCCTGTGAGCTTGCATGGCTTCCTCGGTCCAATCAAACAATAGCAAATGTGATACAGGCAGACATTTTTACAGTCCTGGCTCATTAGCGTGTCCTCCTGCTGGATGGCCCTCGGGGCCCTGCCACCCAGTGAACCAGCAAGGGTGAGGCTGCATGAGGAAGGAACCCAGGAAGGGGCCAGCCACCCCCGCTCTCCCAGCGGGGCTGTCAAAAAACAGCCGGTTCCCGGCCCACCCACCAGTAGACGGCCATCAGGGAGCTCCCCAGGATCAACCAAAGAAACTCCCAGTCAAGCTCAGCCCCGATTGCAGACTCAGGGAACAAACGCTGAGCACAGGATGTTTCCAGATGACTGATGGGCACTGAGAGCCAGACAGCAGCAGAGCAGTTGGAAAGTTCCGGGTAGAAAAAAATCAACCTTTTCCGAGTTAAAACTGCACATCTGCAAAGATATAATATGAGGGTAAAATAAATATACTGGCAGAAAAATGAAAATGGAGAGAAAAAGATTCCCAAAAGGGTCTTACTCAAGGAAATACTGAAAAACGAGACAGAAAAAGCAATATATCCTAGGTGGACTCTCGGAGGTTCAGGAAGGAATGAGCAGGGGAAGGTGAGGACAATGGGGCAGGAGATTCCACTCATGGGCAACGGCAGTGACGTCCCAACACAATGATCCAAAGCCGCCATTTGGAAGCACTGGAACTTGAACAAGGGCAGGAAGAAACTGCGAAGTGATTTCGGAAGGGATGCAGCCACGCTGGGGAAGGACTGCCGGTTTGTGGCTTCTGGCTGCAGGCAGCTCCTAAAACCCCACCTGTAGTGACAGGAAAACCACCGGCTCTGCAGCTTCAGGGGGCAGACGACACAGAGCAGCTGGAAGTGCACGGAGAAGATCTGTAAGCAAGAAAGCACAGATGGGCTGAGACCTCAAGTCGGAGTCAAACTTTGCCCAGATCCCTGGCTGACTCCGCAAGCGAACGAGCTTGGGGGACCTGGAGGAATGAGGCGGAAATTAGACAGAAAAGGCTTCTGAAGATATTCAGAAGGATTCTGTGCCCTTGGCAGAGTTCACTCCCCAGCCTACATGGTCCCTGTGACTGAAAGAGGAAGTCGTTCTGCCTTAAAGAAGGAAGAAACTGAGGATGCCAGAGCAACTAAGAATTAAGGGGTAGTTTCAGCAGCAGGACACCTAGAGAGGGGGTGAGCCCCCATATCTGTACACTGCCCGGATACATAGCTGATCACTAAACCACACAGCTGTAGGATTAATACGTAGGACCAAGATGAAAAATAAACACAGTCACACCCTCCCTCTCTCTCACAAAACAGCAACAAGGAAGCCAAACCGAGGCCACCTGCAGCATTTTTTAGGGAAGACAGCTTTGAAAGCAGGAGGATTAGCTGCCTATGGTAACAAAGAAACAACGCTTAGAAGAATAAAAGACATTTCAGAGCATCTACGAAACATTACTTCCATTGGCAAGCCTCCCTCCAACGTGTACTAGACATGCAGAGAAATAATCAAATGTGGTCTGTACTCAGAAGAAAAAAATCAGGCATGGAAGCCAACTCTGCGAAAGCTTTTATGCTGGATTTTGCAAAGACGTCAAAGGAGCTAATATAAATATGTATAAATCATTAAAGAAACGTGTGGTATTAATGTGTTAATAGGTAGAACATTTCAACAGAGAAATGAAAACTAGTTTTTAAAAATTGAAGTTCTGAGGTGAAAAATACAGTATCAGAAAATAAACTGAAAAATGTACTAGATGGATTCAATTAGCAGATCAGAAACAGCAGAAGAAAGAATCAGTGAACCTGAAGATAGATCCATAGAAATTGTCCAATCTGAGGAACAGATAGAAACTGATTGAGAAAAAATTTAAAAGCTTCGGCGACCTTTGGAACAACATCAGGGAGTCCAACATGGGTGAAATCAAAGCCCCAGAAAGAGAAAAGAGAAAATACAGTAGACAGTTTTAAAAAATTGAGGTAATAAGGCCAACACTTCCCAAACCGGCGAGAATATTTACAGAACTCTTCAGACCAACAAACCAAAGTAGGATAACCGTAAGAAACCACAACTAGATAATATGATAGTCAAATCTCTGAAAGACAAAGTGAGGACAGGAGAAATTCTTTTTTTTTTTTTTGAGACGGAGTCTCACTCTGTCGCCCAGGCTGGAGTGCAGTGGCCGGGTCTCAGCTCACTGCAAGCTCCGCCTCCCGGGTTCACGCCATTCTCCTGCCTCAGCCTCCGGAGTAGCTGGGACTACAGGCGCCCGCCACCTCGCCCGGCTAGTTTTTTGTATTTTTAGTAGAGAAATTCTTGAAAGCAGCAAGAGAAAAATGGCCCATTTCGTAGAGAGGAACAATGATATGATTAATGGCTGACTTTTCATCCAAAACAGCGGAGGCCAGAGATGTTGAGGAGACATGAAAGTGTGGAGGAAGGGAAATATCCATCATCCAAAGATTCTATATCTAGAAAAACTATTCTTCAAAGATGAAGGTGAAATAAAGACAAAATAAAGTGAGAAAAAATTATTAATAGGATTTTACTGCAAGAAATGCTCAAGTATGATATAAAGATAGATACATGTGTACATAATCTTATAATTTCTTTTTTTTTTTTTTTTTGAGACGGAGTCTGGCTCTGTCGCCCAGGCTGGAGTGCAGTGGCGCGATCTCGGCTCACTGCAAGCTCCGCCTCCCGGGTTCACGCCATTCTCCTGCCTCAGCCTCCCGAGTAGCTGGGATTACAGGCGCCCACAACCGCGCCAGGCTAATTTTTTGTATTTTTAGTAGAGACGGGGTTTCACCGTGGTCTCGATCTCCTGACCTTGTGATCCGCCCGCCTCGGCCTCCCAAAGTGCTGGGATTACAGGCGTGAGCCACCGCGCCTGGCCATACATAATCTTATAATTTCTATAGAATACACATGGCTATTTAAAACAAAAATTATAACACTGTATTGTAGGGTTTAAAATGGACAGAGGTTTAATATATCTCTGTATAACAGTGTGTGGCCCAAAGCATAGATGGTACAATAGAACATAGTCCCTTGAAAGTGTCCTACTTTGTTCAGAAATCATTTAATATTAATTAACTTTAAGGTGGTTGTGAAGACGTGATATAATCCATAGCAGAACCACTAGAAAATACTGCAAAGAAATTTTACCTAAAAATGGAATTGAATGATACGCTTAAAACATTTCATGGCCACAAGCAAAGTAATAAAAGGAATAATATAGGAAGGAAAATGAGAAAATGGAAAAGAAATAGCAAAGTGGCACTTAAATCTAAACATATCAATAGTTAAATTAGAAATAACTCTACCAAAAATACAAAAAATTAGCTGGGCGTGGTGGCAGGTGCCTGTAGTCCCAGCTACTTGGGAGGCTGAGGCAGGAGAATAGCATGAACCTGGGAGGTGGAGCTTGCAGTGAGCTGAGATCGCACCACTGCACTCCAGCCTGGGCGACAGCGTGAGACTCCATCTCAATAAATAAACAAATAAATAAATAGATAAACACTCCAATAAAAACTCAAGAAATGATCAATGGGCTAAAATAAAAAGAACAAAATATGTGCTTTAAACACAAAAACTTTACTACAGATAAATTCAACACATAAGTTGAAAGTAAAAGGATAGCCAGGCACGGTGGCTCACATCTGTAATCCCAGCACTTTGGGAAGCTGAGGCAGGCCAGTCACCTAAGGTTGGGAGTTCGAGACCAGCCTGACCAATATGGAGAAACCCCGTCTCTACTAAAAATACAAAATTAGCCAGTTGTGGTGGCACATGCCTGTAATCCCAGCTACTCGGGAGGCTGAGGCAGGAGAATCGCTTGAACCCTGGAGGTGGAGGTTGCAGTGAACCAAGATGTTGCCATTGCACTCCATCCTGGGCAACAAGAGCGAAACTCCGTTTCAAAAAAAGAAAGTAAAAGAATAGAAAAGACATGTCATGAAAGCAGTAAGCATAAGAAATCTGGAGTGGATTTGTTGATATTAGATGCAATATACTTTTAGACAAGGAATATTAGTATAGACAAAAGGAACATTTAACTATAATAAAGCGTCAAGATAGCAGGAAAAAAACCATAAATGCATATGTGCCTGATAATAAAGGTCCAAAATACATGAAGCAAAAGCTGACAGAACTGAGGGGAAAAATCGACAATTTAACCATGATAAATGGAGATTTTATTTCTTCTCTGTTAGTAATCAATAGGACAAACAGATAGAAAATCATTAAGTATGTAGAAGACTTGGACAACATCAGTCAATATCTAATCAATACTCACAGAAACAGCAAATAGAGCACCCCTAGGAATGGGACAGCTGAATCATGTGTGGTTATGCTTATATTTTTTAAAATTGCCAAACTGTATTCCAAAGTGGTTGTAATAGATCTGATCAGTGTTCATTAACTGTAGCCATTGTAATAGATGTAAGGTGTGAACTCTACACAAGATCCTTCCAAGACATACTGAAGATGAACCAAAATAGAGCAAATATTAGACAATCAAGCAAATCTTTAAAAAATTTCAAAGACTGAAAATCAAATAGTATATGTTCTCTGATCACAAGAGAATTAAATTAGCAATCAATAAGAATATCTGAAAAATTCCCAAATTTGGAAATACCCAACTTGGTCAGAATAACCAAACCATGGGTTAAGAAAAAAAAAAGGGAAATTTAAATTTTATATATTGAATTGAAAACATTTAAATATTTTTATTTGAACGATAACAAAAGGACAATTTATGAAAATCTCTGCAATGCTGCTAATGAAGTGCTTAAAGAAAATGTATAGCTTTAGAAGCTTCTATCGGAAAGGAGGAAAAAGTCTAGAATGGAATGGAAGCTTCCACCTTAAGGAGCTAGAAGAAGAGCAGAATGAACCCAAATAACAAAGAGCAGACACCAATGAGATAGAAAATAAATAAGTAATAGATTGATTATTTATTATTTATTCATTGATTAATGAAACCAAAAGCTCACTAAAAAAAAATCTAAAAATTGGCTTTTTAGGGGTATGGTTAACATGTAACTAACTGCACACATTTAAAATGTACAACATGGTAAGTCTGATATATATACACCCTTGAAACCATCACCACTATCTTGATTTGCTTGAGCTGTAACAAAATACTAGACTGGATGATTTAAACAACAGGAATTCATTTCTCATAGTTCGGGAGGCTGGGAAGTCCAAGATCAAGGTGCTGGCCAACTTGGTTCCTGATGAGGGCGCTCTTGCTGGCTCACAGACGGCAGCCTCCTTGCTGTGTGCTCACATGGCCGTCCTTCCTTGATGTGTGCACACCGCATGAGAGCAAGCTCTCTAGTATCTCTTTTTATAAAGGCACTAATCCCATCAAACCAGGGCCCCACCCTCACAACCTCTTCTAACCCTAGTAACCTCCCAAAACCCCATCTCCAAACACAATCACATTGGGGGTTTGGGCTTCTACATATGAATTGTGGGGGCACATAAACATTTCATCCATAATAGCGGTAATCAATATAATGAACATATCTACCACTCCTCAACATATCCTCCTAACCCTCCTCACCCCACACCTGTCTCTTTTCTATTTCATTGATCTATGTTCTTACCTTTATTATTTTCTTCTTTCTGTAATACTGTGGGTTTACTCTACCCTTTTCCTAGCTCACTAAGGTGAAAACTTTTGTGTTTCATTTTATACTTTTCTTATTTTGTAAAACTCAACTTTCTAATCTGGAGATACATATAATAATATATAAATTATATATAATATATAAGAATATATACTATATAATTGTTGTTATATATATATTATAATATATATAATTGCATATATTTACATAGCTATTAAATATAATGATATATAGTTCCAGATGAAAGTTGAGTTTTATTTAAAAAAAGAATAAATAGAATAATAAATAAATAGAAAGAACACTCCAATAAAAACTCAGGAATTGACCAATATCAATCAACATCAAACAATATTATTTGAGGCCCTGGTGTGTGTGTATACGTACATGCAAATAATATTGTTTCATTTTAATGTTTCTTTTTGTTTTACTCTTCACTAGTGGAAATCTCCCAGAACTCCTTTCCTCCATCGCAGGCCAGAGTTCCAGCTGATTGCTGTGCACCTTTCCTTGACTGTGGTCCACACTCAGCAAAGCCACCAACAAGGAGAAACTCACTCCCTGGTCAATTGCTTCTCTAGGTTTTGGTGCCACTCCACAGTCTGCCTTCTTTTGGGTACTCATTAGTTTACTTAGGTTGTTGGGTTTTGCACTCCGTCCATTGTTTGTAGTTATTATAAGCAATAGGACCGTTCTGTGGAGGCTCACACTGCCGTATCAGAAGAGTAAACCCACAAAGTTTTGATATGTAGTGTCTATATTGTAAATCAGTTATGGATCCTTTTACATTTTAATTGTTTTAATTATTTTGACCCCAGGAGTTATTTAGTCATGGTGTTTCAATTTCTAAATATATGGGTGATTTTTAACTTGTCTTTTTGTTTTAAAATCTTGATTGCATGGCGGTCAGAGATCTTGTTCTGCACACGCACACAGACACACAAAGAGATGCTCTTCAACTTAACATGGAGTTATGTCTCAATAAACCCATTAAAAATCGAAAATATTGTAAGTCAAAAATACATTTAATAGTACATACACCTAATTTACTGAACATTGTAGCTTAGCCTAGCCTACCTTAAATATGGTCAGAATACTTACATTAGCCTACAGTTGTGCTAACTCATCTAAAAGAAAGTCCATTTTTGTAATAAAGTATTGTATGTCTTATATACTTTATTAAATGCTATACTGAAAGTGAAAATGGAATAGCTTTTGCACCATCGTAAAGTCAGCAAAATCATTAGATGGAAGCATGGTAAGTCAGGGAGGGTCTGTATTTAGACATACACGGAGACTCTCTTTATGGCCGCATGCACCATTGATTTTTGTATATTTTTACGTGTATACTTGGAAAAAATATTCTTTATCTATTGGTTGCCTAACTCTAATTATGTCCCTGTAAGTTACCCTTGCAGGTTTTCCTCTGCTTGGCCTATACATAGAATGTGTTGAAATATCCCACTAGAATATTATTGTTTACATCTAGTTTATGGATTAGAGTATAGATATTGGATTACTTTTTCCCTGTCAGTCTATTAATTTCTTTCTGTATATGTTTGGAGGCTATTTTACTAAGAATAGGCATGGTAAATGTTGCTATATCTTATTGTTAAATTAAAATATTTGTATCTATGTCACAACCCTCTTCATGAAAAAGAATATTTTTGTCTTAAGGTTTATGGAATGTTATTAAGCTAGTCATCCCAGGTTTCTCTTGGTAAGCATTTTTCTGAAAGGTCATTTTTCCATCCTTCGACTTTTAGTCTTTGCAGGTCTGTAAGTTTGAGGAATGACTCTTCCAATTAGCACATACTGAACATATACATTTTAATTTCAGTTTGTCTAGTTCCATAAAAAGTCGTGTAAGAATTTTGATGAGAATTGCATTGAATTTATGAATTAAAGTGGGACAACTGACATTTTAAAGATATTGAACATAATAGATCTCTGCCTTCATTTATGCCTTCACATAAATGAACATAATAGATCTTTGCCTTTATTTAGGTCTTCTCACTGTCCTTCAGCAACACTTTATTATTTTCTCTTTAACAGACTTTTGTACCTTAAGTTTGTGTTTCTTTTGTTTTTACACACAGAGACTTTGGGAAACTTTTAATAATTTGAGTAATATGGCTGTTGATGCAATGAAACTGGCAATAATGTCATTTTTTTCCTTTTTATACCTTTTATTTATTTCTCTTGTTTTACTCTACTGGATTCAAGTACCTTCTTGGCTTGTTCCAGATTTTAAAGGCTGAGTGTCTAGAGGTTGTGTCCTGGAGTATTGTGTTTGCTGTGAATTTTTGTAGATAACCTATATCAAGTTTTAAAAGTTCTTTCCCATTTATAGCTTTCTCAGAGCTTTTATTAAAAATTGAGTTAAATTTTTGAAATGTCCTTTTTTGTATCTATTTTAATAATTGTATGATTTTTATGTAGTGAATTATGGCATATGGTGTTAATGTATTCTTTTACTCCTAACAAAATCCAGTTTGGTCATGAGTGATTTTTTTAGTGGGTTACCACATTTGAATTGTTAATATTTTGAATGATTTTTAAAAATCTATCTCATAAATTATATCGACCTATAATTTTCCCTTTTTATACTGTCCTTCCCTGGCTTGGAATCAAAATTCAACTCACCTCATAAAATGAGTTCTTTCGTTATTTATTGTCTGGAAAATTCTTTATGAAATTGGAATGATCTATTCATCAACTGGCTGGTAGAAGTCACCCATAAAACCACCCGTGCCTCTTTTTAAAATCGAACGTGTACTATGGGTAGGCTTTAAAATACAGAGCCAGTTTCCTCAGTGTTATAGGTCTATTTATGCTTGCTATTTCTTTTTGGGTCATCTTTCGAAGTTGTAATTTTTCCAGGAATGTTTTCAGGTTAACTAAGTCTTCACATTTATCAGTCTTCACATGTTTATTTGTAAAGTTCTCTTATGTTTGATGTCTTTACTATGAAATTTATCACGCATTCAGATTGTATATGAATGGTTTAAACAATAGCAAAAATGAAACACTCCTCCAACACCTGTATTAAGAATCAGATCCTGACAAGACTTTCGAAGTCCCCATGTCCTCAGACCACCCATCTCATAATTTTCTGTCCCCAGAGTTGCCGTTGTTCTGAATTTGTACAAGTATGTTCTTATATTTCTTTGTGCATCCACAAACATTATATTATTTAGTTTAAAATGTGAGTATTAAGGACAAAACTAGCTTCCCAAGGAAAGAGTCGTGTTACAGCTGTTTAGATGAAGGCACTGGAGGAAGGCAAGTTAAGAGAGCTGGTAGGCCGAAGCACAGTCTCAGCCTCTTGGAGAGTTTACCAGAGCCTCCTGTGGAATTCCATGGAACCTGAAGACCTCTGCAGCTGGCTGGGGAGGGGTCAGGGGTGGAGATGAGGGCCGTGTCCTGACTCAGGGCTGCATGTCCCAGAGGAACACAGGCAGGGAAACACCGTCTCTGGCTTGCCGGGTCCTCCAGCTCTCAGGATTGGATCAAAGCAGAACAAGAGTGCAGGGTGGGACACAGGCCCTCTGCTGGCCCGAAATTCAGGTCATGGAGAGAAGAGTGGAGAACTCACTGGCACACGGCCAAGGGAAGCCATAGCAAAGAGTCCATGGCACAATGGCGATGAGGTTGGGGTTCACCTGAAGGTGCTGTTTCTGGGGGTACGCGCCCATCTGGGCAGGTGAACTCCTGCGTGTGGTGAATAGCTGTCCCTGTCCCTACCAACATCTCTCACTGTCCTGCATCAGGCCAGGTGTCCCCTGGGTCCTGGAGCAGCCTCCCCACAGGTTGCTCTTCACTCAGTGGGGCACTTCCTCTGGAGCTTTGGAAAGAGTTCAAAGGAGGCAAGCATTTGGGATCCCACCCATCCAAAGTGGGTTGCATTTTCCTCAAATACATACTGATGGGTCTGGCTGGGTGAAGGATTTGCGTTTGGAAGCCACCTTCCTTCCAGCTTTTGAACATGGTGCTCCATTGGGTTACTGACTCCTGTGTTGCTATTGAGAAGCTCTAAGTCTTTTTGATTCCCAGTCCCTTTATCCAACTCTTGTCTATATGCAAGACTGTAGAATAGAGTCTGTGTTCTGGTTTGAAATTTCACCACAATGAATCTTGGTGTGGGTCTACTTTCATTCATGTGCTAGATTCTTTTTTTTTTTTTTTAAAGCGGGGTCTCACTGTATTGCCCAGGCTGGAGTGCAGTGGTGCGATCCTAGGTCACTGCAGCCTTGACCTGGGCTAGTCAAGTGATCCTCCCACCTCAGCCTCCTGAGTAGCTGATGTACCACCATGTCTGACTAATCTTTTTTAATTTTTTGTAGAGACAGGATCTCAATATGTCTCTTAGGCTGGTCTCAAACTCCTGGGCTCAAGTGGTCTGGCCACCTTGACCTACCAACCTGCTGGGATTACAGGTATGAGCCAGTGTGTGGGACCTCATGCTGGATTCTTATTGAGCGCTCTCTCTCTCTCTCTTTTTTTTTTTTTTCTTTTCTTTTTTTTTTTTTTTTTTTTTTTTTTGAGATGGAGTCTCATTCTGTCACCTAGGCTAGAGTGCAATGGCAGGATCATGGCTCACGGCAACCTCCGCCTCCTGGGTTCAAGTGATTCTCCTGCCTCAGCCTCCCGAGTAGCTGGGACTACAGGCATGCGCCACCACACCTGGCTAATTTTTGTATTTTTAGTAGTGACATGGTTTCACCACGTTGGCCAGGCTGGTCTTGAACTCCTGACCTCAGATGATCCACCTGCCTCGCCCTCCCAAAGTGCTGGGATTACAAGCCTGTGCTACTGTGCCAAGCCCTTACTGAGGCTTCTTGATCTATCATCTCATGTCCTTTCTTAGCCTTCTCCCCTGTAACTTTTCTTATTTGGATGTTGGGCCTTCTAAACTGATATAATTTCATTTGTTAGTTTTTCATCTTTTTCTCTTTATCTCCGCTAACCTTTAGTAAGATTGTGAAATAGCCTCAGCTTTATCTTCCAGACTTCCTATAGAATTTTCGTTGGGGCTGCCATGTTTTTAATTTCCAACAGCTATTTTGCTACTGTTCTCTCATTGTTCCTCGTGTGTAGATAGCTTCTTGTTCTCCTTTATTATTGCAATATTTTTCTTATTTCTCTGGAGTATTAGATACCTTTCTGGAAAGTTTCTTCACTCTGTCAAGTCCCCGTTTTCTCCCAGTAAGTCTACTTTGATTCTGAGCTGTGGCCTCCATCTTCATGTTGCAGGCCTTCCTTACGCTTGACCATCCTGGCTGGTTGAGAGCAGTGATCCCCAAAGCTGTTTGGAAGCTCTTCGTCTGTGGGCAAAATGCATTGACTTTTGATTTTACTGCCAGGTGGTTTGCAGGAGCCCAGCTTGTCAGTTTTTCTTTTATAGCTTTCTTTTCTTTTTTTGGAGATGGAGCATCGCTCTGTTGCCCAGTCTGGAGTGCAGTTCGGATCACTGCAAACCTCTGCCTCCTGGGTGAAAGCAATTCTCCTGCCTCAGGCTCCTGCGTAACTGGGACTACAGGCACATGCCACCACGCCCGGCTAATTTTTTTTTTTGTATTTTAGTAGAGACGGGGTTTCACCATGTTGCCCAGGCTGGTCTCGAACTCTTGAGCTCAGTCAATCTGCCCACCTTGGCCTCCCAAAGTGCTGGGATTACAGGTGTGAGCCACTGCGCCTGGCATTTTTTTAGAGCTTTCATCTGCAGCTTTGTCCGATTATCTAAATACAAGCATCATACAGCTCACGCTACTGTGCATTCTTTAAACCAAAGTTAATTTTCAAGTTTGTTTTAAATGTTTTAACGTAGAGGATGTTTAGTTGAAATTTCTATTAGATGATTGTAGATTGACATGCGGTTGTAGGAAATTATACAGAGAGAGCCCATGTACCCTCCCCCCCATCCCCAGTACAAACGCTGTGTAAAACTCTAATACAGTAGCACAGCCCAGCCCAGTGACAGAAGCCGCTGAACTGATTAAGTTTTCCTCAGTTTTACCTGTGCTCATTTGTGTGTGCACGTGTGTGTGTGCGCGCGCAGTGAGTTCTATACCATTTTATCCTCTTTGTAGGTTCGTGTACCCACCACCAGAGTCAAAATACCAAACAATTCCAACCCCACAGAGATCCCATCGATGACCCTCCTCTGTCATAGCTACTCCCCTCCCACTCCTCCTCCCCTTCAACCTGGGCAACCACGATTATTCTCTTCTCCATTTCTAAAACTCTGTCATTTACAAAATTGTATGTAAGTAGAATCATCCACTATGTAACCTTTAGAGATTGACTTTCTGTGCATCACACAATTTCCTGGAGATTCACCCAGTCTGTCGCCTGTATTAACAGCATGTTTCTTTATATTGCTAAGTGGCGTTCCATGGTATGGACGTACCACAGTCTGTTTAACCATTTCATTAATAACTGTGTGTGTTGCTAACTTATCTGTGTGTCATTAGCTTACAATGTAGTTATGTTCATAAAATATATTCTGTTTAATGGTAATACTTTATTTGGAACTATGTCGAGATATGACTTATGTTCTAATACAGGTAAATTTTCATGAGTGTTCCATATATACATGGAATATCCTGCAATTTTGAGGTACAGAATTCTATAGTCTATATTTTCATCTGATCTATTTGTTAATTGTGTTGTTTCCATCTTTTTTATGCTTATAAATAGTTTTGCTGTCTTGATTTACTAAGAAAGCTCTATGAAAATCTTCCAGTATGGGGATGGATGTATCTACTTCTCCTTGCAGTTCTATTAACTTTGGCATTACAAAGTTTGAAACTATACCATGTGCATGCAAAATGTTCTTCTTATGGATTTGTCTTTTTTATTGTAAAATAGCCTTCCTCACCCCTAGAACGTTCATTCTGCTTTGAATATAGCTACACCAAGGCAGCTTTGGTTTTCATTTGCTTCCAAGGCTCTGTCCTCTTTATTTTCAATGTTTTTTTGTTATATTTTAGGTATGTTACATACTTAGTATATGACCATTTTTTAAAAAAAGAAATCTTTGTACTTGCTATAACTGGTTATATTTGAATATTATCTATGTATATACAGCTTTATGATATTTTTTTCTGCCTTATCTGAGTTTCTTTGCTTTCTCCCCCTCCTTTCTTGCTTTTTATCAAAAGCATGTTTTCTCTGTCTCTGTCTTCCTCTCTCTCTCTTTCTCTCCCTGTCTGAGTGAATTTAATGTGGGAAGAGCCAGCACTTAGGCCAAATGACTACTGGGACAGAGGGGTTACCGGAAGCGGGAAAATAAAAGTGATGGATAAAGCAGCCACCTTGAGAGGGGCAGCGACCTTCTGTCAGTGGACACAGCAGCTCCAGGGACATTACAGGAGTGACCCTGGGGAGGGAAATCCCTCACCTCACTCTCTTCCATCTCTTTGATCTCTCGTTGGGTCTCCCCCTTGGCCAAATCTTGCTACAAACCAGGGGGCTGGAGGGCCTGGGATCAGCATGCACTGTGCAGTACTGCTGGCTCCATCATGATCCTCACATACGTTACTGGCCATCTTTATGTTCTTATACAATACAATCATCCATCTTTTATGTGACTTGTGCGCTTTACACCACAACTGCTGACCTCCTGTACTAAGAATGATGATGAAATCTGCTTATTCAGCCTCCAGCTTGCCTTTCTCATCCACCCACTGCTTAGTTATGTAATTCTTTCTACATTGCTAGGGCTTAGAATAGTTATTACTCCATAACCATCATTTCCACAGTCTTAACCTTAGTATTAACTTACAAATCTTCATATAAACCTCATGACCAATTTATTTCCCATAGACTCTTTCTTAAGCTCTTAGCTGGGTGGCTTTTGTCTGTTAGCAATGTCTTCAAGAAAGTTTATGGGACTTCTTGCATATACATATATATATAAATTAATCTCTTTATACTGAAATAATAGTTTAGCAAGGTATAAAATTATTGAATGACTTTTTTTCATTGAAGTCTTTATGGATACTACTTCACACACTTCTGATATCGGAGGTTTCCTATGGAAAAGTCATTTGACAGCTTTAGAGGTGTGAATTCCCTCAGTATTATTTCTGTATCTTTCAAGACCAGTCATTTCATTTCCTCTTCTTCAGGGCTAACAGTTATATATATATTTTGGAAATCTTCCTTGTCTTTTATTGCTATTGTATTTTTCTTATATTTGGAAACTAAAATTATTTCATTTGCTCAAGATTTTTAAGCCTTTTTTTTCCCCTGGGTATGGCTGTTCCAGCCTTATGATGCTTCAAATACAGCCTTCTCTGTGATGGCGTTCTTGATCTTTGTCATTTCCTCCCAAGGTCTGGCAAATTATTTTTACCCTTTTCTTCTGTTATAGTATTGCCCCCATGAGCTCTTGTGTCTCTGCTTTTAAGGCTTTGATTTCCTGACTTTATAACTTAAAAAAAAAAAAAAAAAAAACCATCATCTTCAAGTCCATGTGATACCATTTTCTCCTTCATAAGATTTTTCAGTCCTCTCCCTGGCCAAATTTTTCTGTAGTATATTTTTAGTTTCCTCCTCTACATTATTCCTGTTTTTTCTTGTTATTTTTACTTGTGTTTGAATGAGCAGAGCTATTTTCAGGCCAGGTATCTGTAGAAAGACAGTGCGGAGAAGGGGCCCAAAGTGTGTACTTGTCCACACGTCTTCTCTCTGGCCCCCAGTTCAGCGCTGAGCAATACAGAGTGTGTGTCTGTGTCTGTGCTGACAGACATGTTGTATTCCATATGAGACTGGTCTGGTCTTAGCTTCCATACGTTGTATCAGCAGTTCAAAGCTGCTTCCTGCCCACACTACTCCTTTTTTCCATCACACGTGGGACCCACTGTCTCCTGCAAAGATGGCAGGTCATGCATTCTTCGTTCCCTCCCAGCTTCATGGCCCTTCGCGGTGTCACTGGTTTTCGGGAGTCCCCTGTAGCCTGTGCCCACACCTCTTCCTGTTGTTTTACACATACAGCTGTGGGTTCCGGCCCCCAGAGTGAGCCAGCTGCTTTGGAAACCAAGTGAGTTTGGCTGATTCTCTTGAGGCCTGTGGAAGTGACCCCGGCTTCTCTGCCCCATCTAATCATGACCCCTTAGCATTTTGATTTTACAAGTATATTAAAGTCCAGAGTAAGAAATGGCCCTCGCTGCAGGCGGCTGCTGTTTCCGATGTTTCATTCTCCTGGTTTTCACTGGCATCAGGAGAGGACAGACAGCACGTCGTCATGGTGGTTCACAGCGCGGCACATTTCTGACAAGCTCTTCTGTGTCTCAGGGAGGAGAAGCTACCTGAGCAGGGTCTCACAGAGCTCGGGATTAGGGAGCTGAGAACCCAGAGCTGCCCTTCCCATGCCTGTTATGGGTACCAAGGATGTAGCACTCATTACACAGACCCAAACAAGGCCTTTCCTGAAGTTACCGTGTAAACTATGTTAGATGCAAAAGGCACCATGGGAAAAGTGAAACAGGCAAGGAGGGGTGTCAGGGTGGAGTGCTGGGTTTGGGGGTGCTGGGTTGAGGGTTCTGTTTCTAGTGGGAGGCCAGGGAAGGCCACACAGGTTATGGGTGTTCAAACAAAGACCTGGAGGAGGCGAGGAAGAGTCCTGAGTGCAGCTGGGGAAGGAGGCGGCTGCAGCTGCAGAGGCCTCAGCAGGGGGCCTTCTTCATGCTCCAGGCACAGGAGGAGAGGGAAGTGGAGGGATGCGGGGCCCTAGGGAGGAGTGGCAGGAGGTAAGGTCAGAGAGCGATGGGAGTGGAGACTCTGGAGGGTTCAGGCCCTGAGGGACTCCGCTGTTCCTCCAGGAGCAGGGCCACTGCAGGGCCTGAGCAGAGAAGGACATGCTGCCACCCAGAAGATGCGGCTCCCCTGGCTGCTGCGGGGTCATCGGCCGTTGGGGAGGCAAGGGCAGAGGTAGGGAGGCAGGGGGAGCTGGGACCAGCACGGTGGCAGGGGGTGGGGCTAACACGTACGTGTCAAATGTCCTGGAAGCCTATTCCCTGAGACCAGACCTTGCCAGGGACACCGGCCCACCAGGGACGCAAAGCCCATGAAAGACAGATAAAGGGAGCCGCTCCCTGAGCCGGGAAGCTACACACGGGAGATTAATCCATCCATTTCTGCGGTGAGGTGCCCACTTCTCACGCGTGGGTAACTGATGTAGAATCATTAAATGGACCATTTGCCTTTATTTTCCTGTAACCTTGGACCTTGCAAAACTCTGAGCAACTTACTTGAAATTTAACCGAACATCAGCAGAGAGTCTGACTCGACAGTTGCCGCTGACCCCGCGAGTCCGGGCTGGCCCATTCAGCCCTTGCTGTCGAGTTCTGCAAGACCCACAGCCAGGACCATTGTACCCACCACCTTCCCTTCTCGCTTCTAAGACAACAGAGGAGATCCCATCCTGCCTGCCTGGCCGGGCTGGCGTGCACAGTGTGGCTGGACTCGTTGCTCATTTCCCTTAAACCCCATGACACCCTTCCAAGCAGGCCCCACTCAGATCCCTGTGTTTGAGAGGAGAAACAGGTTTCAAAAGATGCCCTGATCCTCACGGGGCCCGGCAGCGGCGGGGAGCAGCGGCGGATCTGCCGCCAGGCTGCCCGACTGCAGGGCCTGGGTCTTTACACCCACAGAGCCTTCACATAGCGGGTGCAGCCCGCACCGTCTCCCGAGGGAACAGGGGCTGGCAGCAAAACTCCGCATTGGCCTGAACGACCAAGTAGCCACCAGGACCCGCTGGGATTTGAGAAGCAAAAGAAAGAAGAAAATATGAAAAAATCAACCTTTTTGAGCCAAAGCAGAATCAGTTTACTGAGGGTTAGGCTGAGCTCGAAGGAGATGCAGTGCAGGTTTGCGGGCCGGCCCAGACTCCCAAAACAAAGCACCATAGCCCAGACCGGCAGCAAACACAACAGACGTTGGTTCTTGCAGGCTCTGCAGGCTGGAAGTTCCAGATCAAGGTGTGGCCCGGGCTGGTTCCTCCTCAGGCCTCTCCTCGGGTTTAAGGTGGCGTCTTCTCCCTGAGTCCTCTCTTGGGCGTCACTCTGTGCCTGTCTGCGTCCTCCTGTCTTCTTTTTTTTTTTTTTTTTTTTTTTTGAGACGGAGTCTCGCTCTGTAGCCCAGGCTGGAGTGCAGTGGCCGGATCTCAGCTCACTGCAAGCTCCGCCTCCCGGGTTCCCACCATTCTCCTGCCTCAGCCTCCCGAGTAGCTGGGACTACAGGCGCCTGCCACCTCGCCAGGCTAGTTTTTTGTATTTTTTTTAGTAGAGACGGGGTTTCACCGTGTTACCCAGGATGGTCTCGAGCTCCTGACCTCATGATCCGCCCGTCTCGGCCTCCCAAAGTGCTGGGATTACAGGCTTGAGCCCCGCGCCCGGCCCCCTGTCTTCTACAATGACTCTTTTTCCGGAGTCCTGTTGGATTAGGGCCCGCCCGTATAACTTCCTTTTAACTTCATCATTTCTGTAGAGGCCTTCTCTCCGAATACAGCCTCCTTCTGAGGCATTGGGGGTTAGGGCTTCCACACGTGGACTTTGGGGGTGCAGTCCAGCCCCGACAGTGGGTTTGTGAAAGGAGGGCCACAGTCACCAACACTGCTGCCCTGGAGGTGACGGGACCCAGGGGCACGGGCTCTCCACTGAGTCCTGAGCGGAAACCGGGTCCCAGCCTTCAGCTGGTTTCGGACACATGGACCTGGCTGGGACAGCATGGCTTGAGCAGCTTAATTCACTGGATGGCTTCTGTCCTAGGCTGGCTCTGGGTCCCTGAGATGAGAGGGCAGAGTTCTCTCTTAACAGGCTGGCCTCGTGCAGGCAGAAATCACATACACTGGGGGTTGGGACAGAGCAAGGCACACAGTTCTGGAACCCAGGGTGGTGGCTCCGCCCTGCGCCACTGCGCTGGGGAAAAGTGCCTGCCTTGGCCCCTGTGAAGACAGTGGAGCCCTGTGTACAGGCCTCTGTCCGTTCGCCCTTTGTCGTGGCTTTAATATTTTTCCAAAATGAAAGTGGTTTTGTTTTGATGACAACAGCAATCATAGCAAGCCTGAACCCAGGACTGAACTCACAGCAGGCCCGGCTGATCCCCGTAATGGAAGCGGCTCATTGAATCCCCCGTGAGGACCCCAGGCCCAGAGTCCCCTGGGAACGGGACAGTGGCTGTGGCTGTCAGGCGAAGCTTTCCAACATGAGACCACGCTGCTGTCTCTCTCCCACTGGCTTACGCCATTCCAAAATAATGTAATTATTTAAACAATACATGTTCGAATGTGTAAGCGTTCTGTAAAGTGCAGAGGGGAAAACTGAGTTAAGCCCGATGCAGCTCCATTGGGAACTGGTCTGACCTTTTCCAGGGAGGAGGGGGCTGTGCTCACGGTGTGGGTGGGACCCCCCGTAACCTGGGGTGCACCCCAGCAGCTCACCCCCATCCTGTGGGACCCACAGCACAGCGGTCTCAGCAACACGTCTCATTACAGCCCCCAGGGGGAGCAAGCCAAAGGCACCTCAGCAGCAAAACGAATCAACGGACTGTGGTAAGTTCAGTGACAGGAATGAAGGAATCCCAGATCTAGGAGAAGCAGGATGAATCCCTAAACCTGCGATGCCGCGTGGAGGAAGGCAGGCAGCAGAAAGGGACGTGAAATATGGCTCCCTTTTTATAAAGTTCACAGAGACTAACCTGTGCGTTGCTTTTCAGGGATGTAGACATGGCAGTGAAACGAAAAAGAAAAACAAGGAATGTATGGCCAGAAAATGACAGAGACTGGTTATCTCTAGAAACAGGAAGGGGCCGTGCTTGGGGAGGGGGAGGAGAGATGCATGATGGGGATGGGGTATCCTCACCCCCAAATCGCACCCTTCTGAAGCCACACAGCAGCCTGAGGATGTATTCAGGGCTGCTCTGAGCTCTGGGGTCCCCGGGGACTGGGGGTCAGGACCCAGACCCACCTGCTCACTGTGGGCCCCAGGGTTGGGTGAGCCCCGGAACCTCCTGTCTGTGAAGTGGCGCTGCAGTGCTGCGTCACTCATGGGTTTGCTCTGGAGGCTAAAGGGATTCTCCGCGTTCAGGGCTGGGTGCGTAGCAGGACGACTGTTACCTGTAATGGCCATCGAGCGTGAGTTGAATTCCGTCCCCCGAAAGATACGTCCACGTCCCGACCCCCAGTACCTGTGAATGGGACCTTCTTTGGAAATAGAGTATTTGCAGATGTGATCAAGTTAACATTGCAATCATTCTGGATTAGGTTGGTTCCTAAATCCAATGCCTGATGTCCTTACACGAAGAGGAAAATTTGGAAATTTTCCTCGTAGAAGGAGGCTTGACGACGGAGACAGAGATCGGAGTGGCGCAGCCACGCGCCAGGAAAGGCCTGCAGCCACCAGGAGCTGCGAGAGGAAGAAAGATCCTGCCCAGAACCTTCAGCAAGAGGAAGGCCTGCCCATCGCCAGACACAGGATCTCTGGTGTCAGGTCCCCTGGTTTGTGGGAACTTGTTACAGTGATTGTTGGAGATTAATACATTGTCTTTCTGTACTTGCTTCTTATGGGCAAAAACCTTAGTTGGCTTATTTCTGCTGGAAGCTTCAGCATCTAGAATTTTCTAGGCACATAGTAGTCATTCCACTAACACTTGTATGAATGGGGAGTTCTATGCAGAGGGTTCTGGACCCTGCTCTCTTCATGAACCCTGTATTACTAAGCCTTTGTTCCATGTCGATAAATAGCAATGTGCCCTGTTCTTTAGGATATGGTAGAGGAGGAGGCCCTCCAAGAACGGCATGCCCTCCTCTTGCTCACACTGGTGGGCCCCTTTCTTGTTGTGATGACTGATGCCGTGATGAGTACACTAGCGTGTCACCCTTGCCATCTCACTTAATCATTTCTTTATGATAAACGCGTGGCAGCAGCATTGTTAGGTGAAGGGATGTAAAAAGTCTCCACATTTTAGCATGTGCTGCAGGTTGCTAAATCCCCCTCCAGGAAAGCGGAAGCTTTTGACAAGCCCACCAGCTGGAGGGGAGAGTGCCCAACTTTTCCCACACTGGTACCCAAACCAGGGATTATCGTTCTTTTTAATCTTTGCCAATTTGCTAAACAGAGAAAGGTATCAACCTCTTTGTTGCTTTAATTTGCATGTCTTTGATTACTATTGAGTTTGAACATCTTTTCATATGTTTATTGGCCATTTATGTAAATACAGTCTTAACAGTTATGCAGCCATTTAAAATGCCAGGCACTGAGAACAGAGGGCAGGGGTGGGAGGAAGAGAGAGGCTCCAGCCCAGGGCTGTGGCCAGGCAGCCCCTGCAGGATGCCTCCGGCCCCTGGGTTCCCCACTTCCTCTGTGCTCTCAGACAGGCCTCCCTCTGGGGTACACAGTCCTCAGGATGCAGGACGGTGGCTTGGCAAGATCTCGGCTCCAGGAAATTTGCATTTCAAAAGGGAACTCTGCTCCAGACCAGAGAATTAAAGACTGCAACCTGAACAGCTCGGCCTTTACAGCCAAGCCAACCATCAACAAATACGGAGGCCAACAGCTTGGTCAACTCTGGAATATGCCTGCACCCACTCTCTTCCACTAGAGGGCACACTTCTGGGGTGGAAGCGCGGAGACTCTGCCCAACCCTGGACTTCCCTCCCGGGCAGGACACATTTCGCACATTTGACAAGGGGATGGACCCATAAGTGAAACCCCCAAGGTGCCTATGGCCTGTCACCTCCTGCCCCACTCTTGGAGGCTGCAGGGCTGCGGGTACTGGTCAGCTCCCGGCCAGCAGGACCGTGCCTTCCAGGTGTCCACCTCTGGACATGCCCCACTGCTCCAGGCCACCTTTTGCCCTCCCCAAAGCTTCCCTCACCCCAAACCATCTCCAAGGTCAACTCCAGAAAAATCTAGCCCATCTGAGTTTAATGTGCTACTCTGTTTCTTCATTTCTCATTTTACAGGCTAAATCATTCTACTTTATCCGTTTTATTTTCTGATTAGTCACACAGAGCTCATTAAATGGAAGATAGAGCTTTTCATAAAATATGTAGAGGAATCTTGGATTATTAATTTCAAAATTAAAAAAATAATAATCCCGGCAATGAAATGCACTGTCTGTTCATAAAACTCGTCAAGTGTCCAAGGATGGAAGGTTTGCAACAGAGGGGACCCAGAGGACAGGTCTCTCTGGAACTGACGGCGACTGGCCTGCTGAGCCCTTGGGCCGTTCCAGAGCTGGGGCGTGGCTGGCTTGTGGACCTTGCTCTAGATAAGGGAACTTGAAGGCTCCAGGTACAAGTCAGATCCTACTAGCTCCATTGAGATATTTCCAGGGACATCGGTCATGAGCAGCTCACAACACCCTGGTTAAACCAATATCCAGCTTCAGACCAAAGTGCAGGCGTAGCGGGTGGTTTTCAAAATTCCCTGTGCTGGAGAATCAACAGGAAGTCTGATAAAACACCAAGCCCAGGGCCCTGACCCCGGTACCTCCCATTCCCTGAGCCTGCAGGGGCCTGGAACTCTGCATCTGCAAGGGGCCTGGAAGTCTGATAAAACACCAAGCCCAGGGCCCTGACTCCAGTACCTCCCATTCCCTGAGCCTGCAGGGGCCTGGAACTCTGCATCTGCAAGGGGCCTCCAGGCCGTGACCATGCGGGTGGCCCGTCTGTGGCCTGGATTTTTGGAAAAGATGGGGTGGGGAATGTAAATGATTAATATAATTTTTGATGTTGTGAAAATATCTAGAAAACGCAAATAAGCAGATAACAGCCAGGAAGGGACAGCGGGCCAGGGCCTGTGTCCCAGTCGACCCATGGCACCGTCTCCCTGGCCTCCTTTGGGGCGTGGAGTGGCTCCACCACAGACCACAGATCAGAAAAGAGCCCGGGGCTGTGTGGGATGTCCCAAGGTGCTAACTGTGACTTGCTTAAGAGACAGGATTTCCTGATTTTTGGAACTTTTTATCTTCACACCATGAAGAATTTAAGGGTAGTTCACTCGTGGATCAGGAAACAAGATGTGTGTGCACAAGAGGCAGACAGACAGACAGAGGGGGGACATGTGGAGTGCACTGGAACCACCAGAACCCCCAGGAAGGCAGCACCAGAGTTATTGGCATTATTTGTGCAACTCTTCTTCATGCTTCAAATTCTTTCAAAATAAGAATGAACTGAGCAAATCAACTCGGCAGGGCACGTTTTGTGCTGGGAAGACATGGGACGTGGGGTGGCCACACAGTTTAGCTTCCAGGTCGCTCCCAGTACAGGGCTGATGGTCCCCTTGACCCCCAGAACTCCTCTCCCTCTGACTGGGAACTTCCCCCTGGGTGGTCTGCAGAAGGACCCTTCTCAGCTGACATCTGCAGCCCCCTCCTGCTCTCTGCAGCCTGCTATGGACTGAATTACGTGCCCCAAATTCATAGGTTGAAGCCCTAGCCCCTGGTGTGACTGTATTTGGAGATGGGGCCTGTGAGGAGGTGATTAGGGTTAAATGAGGTTGTAGGAGAGAGGGCCTGATCCCACAGGACTGGCGGCCTCATGAGAAGAGGCCCCGGAGGGCTCCCTCTCTGCTGCATGAGGACACCGTGAGAAGGTGGTTGTCTGCCCCCAGGAAGAGCCCTCCCCAGGCACCAGCCCTGCCAACACCTTACTCTCGGACTCCCAGCCTCCAGGGCTGTGTGGACCTCAGGGCTGCTGTGTCAGCCTCGTGGGCTGTGGGTTCCGTTAAAGCTGAATGTGGCCGAGCTAATGGCGATGGTGCCTGTGAGCCCCCCCGGGATTTAGTCCTGGGTCCCTTTCCCTTCTCACTCTGCTCCCCAATTCTCACCCTGGAGCATGGACAGCAGGAGCATGAAGGGCCTTTGGGGGCTGCAGTGGTTTGAAGGAGTCCCCGCAAAAGCCTGAGTTGGACACCCGACCCCAGTGCGGCCATCCTGTGAGGTGGGGCTTTTGTGACCTAATACATTTCTGTTTATTAAAAATTGGCTGCGCGTGGAGGCTCACACCTGGAATCCCAGCAGTTTGGCCGAGGCGGGTGGATCATCTGAGGTCAGGAGTTTGAGACCAGCCTGGCCAACATGGCGAAACCCCGTCTCTACTAAAAATACAAAAATTAGCCCGGCGTGGTGGTGGACACCTGTAATCTCAGCTACTCCAGAGGCTGAGGCAGGAGAATCGTTTGAACCAGGGAGGCAGAGGGTGCGCCACTGCACTCCAGCCTCAGCAACAGAGCGAGACTCTGCCTCAAAAAAGAGAAATAAAATAAATAAATAAATAAATAAAAAGTACCCAGTCTGTGGCATTTCGTCGTAGCAGTACAAACGGATGGGTCAGGGATCCCCTGAAAGTGTAAACAAAATGGGGGTGTCACGGCGTGGAGCTGACGGCGTTTGCCACATTCTTCAGGCCCCTTCGCCACACACCTGAGGGCCAACCTCTCAGGGACGTCACTCTCCTGCTGCAAACATCACAGACCCAAGGGAGCCTCAACTCAGTTCCAAGGAATTCCAAACAGCTCCCCGCTTACCCTACCCTCGCCCGGCCATCTGCGATCCCATGTCCCAGGTTGGGTGCTGGAGCCACCGTGAGCCTTTTCGGAGCTTATCGGCACCCAGCATATGCCCCCCCTGAGATGCTCCTGAGAGACGGGCCTCAGCCCAGCCTTCTTTCCTCTCTCCTGTCTGCTGAGGGATCCCTGCGTCTGGATCACCATGTGACATCCACTCAGCGTCTGTCCTATCCTCACAGAGCCACCCTCTGGGGGGACACAGTTATAGTGAAGGCTGGTCTGCAGGGAGGGCAGGGCTGCCTAGCAGATGGGGGAGGCCTCTGGAAGGAAGCCCCTCCCAGACGAAGGCTCAAAAACAGCAGCCCACTGGCAAAGAGGGGACAGTGAGCCAGGCGGGGGCTGGGGGTGCAGGAGCCGCCACTTGTGAGGCAGGCTGAGGCCCCAGGGGTCTGGCTGGTTGAGGGCAAGGTCCCAGGAGGGAGGAGGGGCTCGCTGACCACAGGTCCTAAGCCCTGTCCCTGAAGCGGCACCTGCTCCTGCCTCACTACGGACAAGGGATTTGAGTTTCCTCCAAACAGACTCACAGCCTCGGGGCTGGCAATGTCCTTTCCACCTGTGGTTTTTCTGGCTGCTCACTCAGCAAGGCTCACATGCAAGGGCAGGTGGCCTGGGTAGTCATGGGGTTTCAGTTGTTCTGGGCACCACTGAGTGAGACCAGGGCCCCTGTGGGTTTCCAGCTCCCATGCTCCCCCAGCCCTGGCCCCTTTGGTGTCCACCCTGTGGCGGGCTGTCCGTGAACATGCCCCATCTCCCTTTATCTGACGCTCCTGGAGGGCAGGGCTGAGCCTGCATCCTCTGGGCCCGGGTTCCCAGGTCCGGCTTGGGGTTCCGTGTGTGCCGGAGATTCAGAGGGGCATATATTTATTTGACATGCTGATTTCAACTCCTTTGGATACACACTAAAACTAAGATTGCTGGATCATACAGTAGTTCTATTTTTTGGTTTTTGAGGAAGCCCCATACAGTCGTCCATAATAGCTGTGCTAATTTACATTCCCACCAACTGTGCCCAGTTAGTACAGTTTCGTAAAGGGCCCCCTTTACTGCATTGCCTCACCAACACTTAGCATCCTTCATCCTTTTGATAATAGTGTCATTCTGACAGGTGTGAGTGGATATCTCATTGTGATTGTAAGTTACTTTTCCTTCATGATTAGTGATATTGAGCATTTTTTCATATATGTGTTGGCCATTGGTATGTTGGCTTTTAATAAATATCTATCAGATCCTATGCCAGTTTTTAAAATTGGTTCATTTATTTTCTTGCTTGAGTCCCCTATATATTTTGAGTATTAACCCTGTATTTAGATGTATGGCTTGCAAATATTTTCTCCCTATCCACAGGTTGTCTTTTGACTGTTAATTGTTTCTGTGGTTGTGCAGAAGCCTTATAGTTTGATATAATCCCATTTGTCTATTTTTTTTTGTTATTTTGTTTTGTTTTGGCAGCATTATTTACAATAGACAAGTTATAGCGTCAACCTAACAGTTTCTCAATGAATGAATGGATTAAAAAACGTTTTTTATATATGTATATATACACACACATATACTACATATATACACATATACACACATTATATATACGCGTATATATTATATATACACATATATATTATATATACACACATACACATATATACACACATATAACATATATACACGCATATATTATACATACACATATATACACACATATATATTATATATAGACACGCACACATATATATTTTATATATATACACACAGACACATAAAATAGAATACTATTAAGCCTTAAAAGAGAAAAGTGTTCTGTATTTTGTGACAACATGGACTGATCTGGAAGACATTATGCTAAATGAAAAAAGCCAAGCACAGAAGGACAAATACCACATTTTCTCATTTATTATTATATTATTTTTGAGATGGAGTCTCGCTGTGTCTCCCAGGCTGGAGTGGCGCAATCTCAGCTCACCGCAAGCTCCGCCTCCCGGGTTCCCGCCGTTCTCCTGCCTCAGCCTCCCAAGTAGCTGGGACTACAGGCACCCGCCACCACACCCGCCTAGTTTTTTGTATTTTTAGTAGAGACGAGGTTTCACCGTGTTAGCCAGGATGGTCTTGATCTCCTGACCTCGTGATCCTCCCGCTTCAGCCTCGCAAAGTGCTGGGATTACAGGCATGAGCCACCATGCCCGGCCACATTTTCTCACTTATAAGTGGAATGGAAAACAATCCATTCCACTTAAAAGTGCATTAAAAAGTGGCCTTTATAGGCCACTTTACAAAATAAAATAGGCAATAATCACATACATATTTTTGCAAGCATAAACACTCAGTAAACTAAGGACAGCCAGATGGGCATAACAGTCATGAGGAGATGAGCTGGTCAGGCACAGTGGTTCACGCCTGTCATCCCAGCACTTTGGGAGGCTGAGGAGGGTGGATCACAAAGTCAGAAGTTTGAGACCAGCTTGGCCAACATGTCAAAACCCGTCTCTACTAAAAATACACAAATTAGCTGGGTGTGGCAGTGGGTGCCTGTAATCCCAGCTACTCGGGAAGCTGAGGCAGGAGAATCGCTTGAACCCAGGAGGTGGAGGCTGCAGTGAGCTGAGATTGTGCCACTGCACTCCAGCCTGGGTGACAAGAGAAAAACTCCATCTCAAAAGAAAAGAAAAGAAAAACACTGAAAGAAAGAAAAGATGAGCTGTGTCTGTGATGAAACAGGACAGGTGGCTCACACCCGTCGTCCAGCCACTCAGGAAACTGAGGCAGGAGGATCCATTGAGCTATGAGTGCACCACTGCACTCCAGCCTGAGTGACCGAGTGAAACCTCATCTTAAAAAAAAAAAAAAAAAAAAAAAAGGAGAGAAAAGAAACTGGTGAAAAAGGGAAATGTATAAACATGTAGCAGAATGGCTGGTGACTGTTAGCACCCAGCTCACTAGCTGCGGTCATCTAAGATACTGCAATGAACAACCTAAGTATTTTGAGAAGTTCTGTCAGAAACTGTGATGGGGTCACCATGATGGTTACCAAAGAACCGAGATCCCGGGAAATTTCATTTTTCGTACGTGTAGATGTACAAAAAGGTCATCTCTCCGTTTACTGAGGAAGTTTCAATGTTTGTACATACATGGGCAATACGTATACAAAATGTAATATTGTGATTGTGTGCTCTTGTAGAGTCAAATTTGCAAAAAACAAACAAAAACGAACAAAAAACAAACATAAAACGAATTAGAACTCTAAAGTCTCAGCACAATTTACACCTCCAGTATTGGAAATGATGCAGAAATGATAAAATTCATAGCACAGAAAATTGTACAAAAAAAAAATCTGACCACTTAAAATAGTAAAAACAAGCAAGTTAAAATAAAACTAACAAGAAAATCTGATATATGAAAACGTGTATTACAGGGATGGATTACAGGCAATTGCACAAAGGTGGACGTAAGAGATGGCCGTTGTTCACAACCATTAACTATATTTTGGAGTCTTGCATCATAATGAAAAGCTGCTTTTTTTTCTCTCTCTCAGGATATGACTCTCTCTGTCAAGAGAATTCACATTCATTTTTTTTTTTTTCCAAGACAGAGTCTCATTCTGTCCCCCAGGCTGGAATGCAGTGACTGGATCTCGTCTCACTGCAACCTCCATCTCTTGGGTTCAAGCAATTCTCCTGCCTCAGCCTCCTGAGTAGCTGGGACTACAGGTGCCACCACCACACCTGACTAATTTTTGTATTTTTAGTAGAGACGGGGTTTCCCCATATTTGGCCAGGCTGGTCTTGAACTCCTGAGCTCAAGCGATCCACCTGCCTTGGCCTCCCGCAGTGTTGAGATCACAGGTATGAGCCACCGTGCCCGGCCTACGTTAATTTTCTAAATGGTGTCTCTGCTCCTCTTTTGAAATTGTTCTGTGACCTGATAAACAATGACATGAGTGTTCCCTACTAAATTTTCCCAACTTTCGTTGAGGGATTTTGATCTTTTGGGATTTCAACATTCAGGATTTTGGAGTTTGGGATTGCATCTTTTGGGATTATGATCCAAATCTCTTATAACAAATATGCAGTGTCATATGCCCCCCATGACAGCATCACGCAGAAGAGTTTCACTGCTCTGAGAGTCCTTGTTGTCTCATCGTCCAGCCCTCCTCCCTCCCCTCCAATCTCTGGTGACCGATGGTCTTTTTACTATCTCTCTAGTTTTGCCTTTTCTCACATACTTGAAAATATTGGTATCACAGAGTGTGAGCAGCCTTTTTTGGACTGACTTTTTTCACATGAAAAATATGCACTCAAGGTGCAAGCATTGGTGATTTCCTTCCTCTCTCTGCATAGCTTGGTAGCTCATCTCTGTCTCCAATTATGTTCCATTGTATAACAGCACTGCCATTTGTTTATCTAGTTACCTTTTGAATGACATTTTGGTTGCTTTCAGTTTTTGGAGATTACGGATGAGACGGCTATAAATATTTGCATGTAGGTTTTTGTGTAGACATAAGTATTCAAATCAGTTGGATAAATATGTAGGAGTGTGATTGGTGGATCATATGGTGAGGCTATATTTAACTTCCTAAGAAACTGTCAGGCTCCCTTCTTGAATGGCCGTGCCATTTTGCGTGTGCTCCAGCAACGGACCAGAGGTCGCCGGGCTCTGCCTTCTTGCCTGCGTTGGCTGTTGTCAGAGTTTCGGCTGTTCACCATTCTAACAGGTGTGCAGTGGGATCACATTGCTGTTTAAATTGGCAATATCTTAATGATGAATGATCTTGAGGATTCCTCTGTGTGCTTATTTGCCCTCTGTATATATTCTTCCATGAGACCTCTCTTCAGTTCTTTGGCCCACTTTTTAACTGGGTTGTTCCCTTGTTGCTGAGTTTCAAGAATTCTTCATGTATTTTGGTACGAGCTCTTTACCAAAGACGTGTTTTGCAGATGTTTCCTCCCAGCGTGTGGCTTGTCTTCGGCATCCTCACAGCTCGGTTCTCAGAGCAGAGGTTTCATCTGAATAAAGTCTGAGGCTTGTTTGCCTTCAAGGTCTGTGTTTTCAGTGTTGTATTTAAAAACTCATCACCAAGCACAAAGCCATCTTGATTTCCTCCTGTTTCTTTCTAGAAGCTTTGCGATGTTTTTCATTTTACCTGTAGGTCAGATTTTTGAGAGGTATCGTAAGCAAGAGGTGGACCCTGTGAAGAGTGGAGTGAGGTAGGTTTGAGGAGCTTTTGGGGCCTCTCTTTATTTTGTGTGAAAATATTTAACCCAAGAGTAACACAGTCAATGGAATGACCCATTCCTAGGCCTCAATAATAGGTCCTGGCGGGATGAATTTTGGGGAGGAAACACAGCCATGGAACGGTCAAATGGGAGTGACCATTTCCGGCCGCCCATGGCTGCTCTCCCTCCTTCCCAGATGGCACTTCCCATGTAGGTCAGCACTGTCCTGATCTCAAACGCCTCGTTTAGTTCTGCCTCCTCCTAAACGTTGTTTACGTGCAATTATAAAGCAGCTTCTCTTTCATGTCTAGCTCCTTCTGTTCAATCCTGTGTGAAGTTCATCCGCGTGTGTGCAGCTCTAGTCCTGTTCCTCACAAGGTCACATTTCATGGCATACTGAAGTTTTCATTCATTCTGCTGAGATTGTGTCGATATCAGTGCTGCTATGCATGGTCCCGGATGAATTCTTTTGTCAACACTTCCCGCATTTCTTTTGCATCTGTTTCTAGGAGTTGAATTGCCGGGCCACATGCTCTGCACAAAACTTAGGTGGACAGGGCATTCCTAGGGCTGTAGTAATGAATCACCTGATGGGTTAAAACAACAGACATCGATTCTCTCAGTTTTGGAAGGCCAGGTGTCCAGCAGGGCCAAGCACCCTCTGAAGCCTTTGGGGTGGGAGCACTCCTTACCTCTTCCAACTTCTGGAAGCCTCCAACATTCCTTGGCTGGTGGGAGCATCGCTTTGCCTCTGCCTCTGGTCATCTCCCCTCTGTGTATTCTGTGTCTTCACACAGTGCCCTCCATGTGTGTCTGCGTCTGTGTCTCCGAGTGTCCCCTCCCATTCTTATAATGCTGTCGTACTCGCTTTGAGCCTCCAGTGATCCTGTACACACCCAGTGCCCGTGTAAATAGAATCATTTAACATTTTCATTATTTATCATTGTTTTTTTGCTGGTAGATAGTAATAGTATTCATATTGAACATAGATTTACTTAATAGTTCCTCTAGTTTATCTACAGATTATTTTTCATATTCCACATATATAATAATGTTTATAGTGCAAAACTAAAATGTTACTTATTCTCTCTAATCATATATGTAAAATATACATGTATACCCACACATGGGGGACAGCCTGCCCTGGCTGGGGAGCTCCAGGGCAACATTGAACAGCATGCAGAGAGGGGGTATCCTTGTCTCTCTGAAGAGACATGTTGATGTATTTCTCTTCAAATGTATTCTTTCCTCTAGTTTTTTATTTGTCCATTCTCATATTTTTTTTCTCATGTTTGGCTTCTTTTTGATTAATTAATAATTGTATTTCCTATTTCTCTCCCCTCAGTCTCAATTTTACATCTTTAAGTATTCTTTCAGTTACCCCAGAGATTAAAAGATTACCTTTGCTACATTTTGTGTCTACATTTATTTCTTTTACCACTTACCAAGTTAGTACAAGGATTTTAAAACACTTCCTCGATATTTACTCTCTTCTTTCACCCTTTCTGATAGTCCTGTTAAATTTACCAAAAATTTAACCCAGCTACACATTACTATTATTTTGGGGAAAAAAATGATGTTTATTTAGATAGACTCATATATTCTCACTTCTCTGTGCAGTGTTCCTCCCGTATCACCATGTGTCTAGCAACACCTGGACACCTTCTTATAGGACGCCTCTGCTTGCAATGAATCCATCTTCTCAGTTTTTCTTTATAAAAAAAAATTTTTTTCACTTTATTACAGATATTTTACTATGGAGTTCCAAGTTGGCAATTATTTTTCTCTCAGCATTCTAAAGACACCGTTCTACTGCCTTACATCTTTTTATCTTGGTTTTTTGTTTCCTTTTAAAGTAAGCCCTGTTTCACTGTTGATTCCTTAAATATAGTGTGTGTGTGTGTGTGTGTGTGTGTGTATGTGGTGTGTGCTTTTTACATTTCTACCTGCTTTTAGAATTTTTTTGCTTTGTCTTTTCAGTCCTTGTGGGTGCCTTTTCACATCTGTTTTGCTTGGAATCTGCAGAGATTTTTGAATCTATAACTTGATTCCAAAGTTTCCACACTTCTAATAAAATGAACTGGCCTTTATTTTTTTCCAAGACTGCTTCTCTGCCACTGTCATTCTCTGCCCTCATATGGGTGCATTTACACATATGTAGATTTTTCACCATCACCCCACATATCTCTTCCATTCTTTTCTGCCTTTCTATCCTTTTACCTGCCCATGCGTTAATCTTGATACATTCTACTGC